>NC_059339.1:46234802-46540323 GCF_018350155.1 Leopardus geoffroyi
GGTTAACCCTTCCCTGTCGGTCCCACCTGGGGTCCTCAGGGTCAGCTCATAGGTCCCTGCTCTTCTCACTCTGCTTAGCTTTTGGCTTTTTCTCGTCCATTCTTATGCGTTCAGCTGCTGCTTGGGTGCGGAGTGAGGCCCAGAGCTGTACCTTCCCTCACTGATGGGCCACAAGCTCCCAGTCCACCTTCCTTGCCGCCACATCATCTCACAGCATTCTGAAATAATTAGGCAAGGAATGATTTTGCTTCCGTTTCTCTTTGTCTCAACAGGCAGCTTCCACAGCTGCCCTCCCTGTAAAACACTCCAGGACCTTTTGTTCCCACTCAAGGGAAAATATAGAAAATAGGCTCCTATCTGCTTGTCCTTGTCTTCAAGGCCCAGGTCCAGGTCATTTGCTCCAGGGGCCACCCTCAGCCTTGTCCACCAGTGGCGTTCAGCGTGTGAGGGGCTTGTTTGGCACCAGCATTCAATCAAGGCACCCGTAAGCCAGAAGCCCTGCACCTATGCTAAAAGAAGCATGGACTTTGGTTCGACAAGGTGCTCAGTTGGCAGTTTGTAACAATAGCACTGTCTTCGCACAGCATCCTTTTCCTCCTGGGCAGGTGAGAGGAGCAGAGCCTGCCCAGCCTAAGTCAGGCCATCTCCAAGCTCCTCTTGTGATCAAAGTTGCCTCTTTCTGAGGAGTTTAGTAGGGGGGGAGGTGTCTGTACTGTCTTCTTTCCCATCTCCAGACCACCAGAATCTTGTGCTCCACGTCACTGCTCCCCCCCCAGAAATAAGGAGTCATCTGGGACCAGTCTTTTTTTTTTTAAAAAAACTATTTTTTTTTTCTGGAGTGTCTGATTGCATTTAGTCTGAGTCACAAGAAGAGAGCAGGTGTTATCAATCAGGGCCTAGGAACCCTCTTATAGTGAATGCAAACTTGTGTGTTGGAAAGAGAGAGAGAATGAAAGAAAGGGAAAGAAGAAAGGGAGGGAGGTAGGAAGGAAGGGAGAGAGAGGGAAGGAAAGAATGAAAGGAAGAAAGAAAGGAAAAGGAAAGAAGAAGCGAGGGAGGAAGGAAGAGAGAAAGAAAGGGAAGGAAGGGAGGAAGGAAGGAAGGAAGAAACAAGAAAAGAAGGAAGGAAGTCTGTGAGTGGCCCATAACTTACCCAGCTTTGAAGAGGAGTCTCTGACTCCCGCAGTTTCTGTCCACCACACTGGAGTGAGGACTTGAAGCAGAGTGTTGACACTTTCCACCTACATTGCTGTAGGTGTGATTTGGAATATTTGCTTCCTTCTGGAAAGAATTTCTGCAGGTGTAAGGTAGGGAGGAAGACCAGGGGGATGGGGCTGGGAAGAACCGCAGGGACATCTGACCTGCCAGCAGCCCTTGCAGGTAAAATGAATTTGTCTTTTTAGGTGTGCTAAGTGGGATAACGTAGGGACTCCCATTTGCTCCCCTTAGCCAATGCCATAGCAAGAATAATGGGAGCAAATTCTTACGTGTGTGCACAGTACTCTTCTAAGGCTTTTCCATATATTGTTTTATTTAATTCTCACAATAATCCTACGAAGTAGATATTGTAATCTCTGTGTTTACAGATCAGTAAACTCAGCTGTAAAAAGGTTACTTTGCTCAAGGTTCTATGTCCAGTAAGTAGCCAGGTTGGGATTCAAGGCTGGGCTGCGTGGTCCCGAGTTTGTGCTCATCACACACAACATTCTGTACTTGATTATAAGCAGGTATTTGCCAAAGGCAAACTTTGTAGGACAGATAGTTAGATTTCTTTTTTTCAGGATGGTCCCTGGGGTAAGATATTTTAATAGGTTTTGGTAGCACCTTAGTGGTAAAATACTTTGTGTCAGATTATACTCCCAACGTTATGATATAAAGCACATTTTCTAGTACTTTCTTTAGACCCACAAAGAAAAGATCAGCGTGTGGATCCCACCAGATGTCAGCCATGGAGCTCAGTGATGGAGCTGGCACCCACTCCCTCTCCCTCTCTTCACCCCGCGGGGTGCCGGGCTTCTCAGTTCTGCTGGCAGCTCACTGCTCTTCTCACTCTGTCTTCTTCTGTGCCTCCCCCTCCATTCTTTGCCTCAAGTGCACAGATGTGTGGATGGCACGCCGCTCCCCACAGAGCCTTCTTCGGAGCCCAGGCACAGGGGCCACTGCCCACTCCAGCATCCACTCGGGAGCCCAGTCTGGATGACTGGGGGTCTTCCTTGCCTTCCTGCCTACTCTCCCCTCATTCAGAACATTACAGGCCCCAGCAGCCTCACCCCAAAATAGCTTGGAACCCATCTCTTCTCTCCATCCCAAATGCCTTTGCCCTAGTTGAGCCCCTTCTCCCTCTTGACTCCGCAGCCTGCTGCAGAATTGGTCATCTTGACTCCATCCACACACACATCCAACCACGCTCTTTCCTACTTACAACTTTTCTAGATGGCGATTCCTTGTCCAAGAGCTTGCCGTGGTGCCTCATCTATCTCCACAGGGGTCCTGGGAGGCAGCAGCTAGCGTTTCCCCTTTCACAGATGAGAAAATGGGGCCTTAGAAAATTATTAAGATGTTGTATCTGCTGGGTGCCAGAGCTGGGATCAGTGCTCCAGCCAGACTGCCTTTGGTGCACAGGGCTCAGCCACTGCACTCCACCGGACAGCGTCACAGAAGCCAGCACTTCTGTCCCCGTGAACCGCCTCCTGCCTCCCTCTTCAGCTCATGGGTCAACTTTCTCCACTCATGCGTATGCTCCCTGCACACACCAGGCTGTTCTTCTCTGTTCTTTCTGTCTGGAACACCCGCCTCCACTCCTACCCCACGACATTTGCCCTTTTAGGTTCAGCTCACACATCACCTCCCTCCGGGACCTTGGGTCAGAGCCGCTCCCCCAACCCCTGCTGAGACCCCATGTGCGTGTTGTCCACATTTCTGCCCTGCCACGTAGGCTCGGGGGCTGTGTCTGTCCTTGCACCCCCAGAGTCCAGCATGAGCCAGACCCAGGGGTGACATCCAGGATGGTCCTCCTGACTGCTTTGTGGAAGTGCCTTTTCTCGGCTGCTTTCCATTCTGCCTTGGGCAGTGAGCCCCCACGGGCAGACACTGTGTGTTTAGC
Source organism: Leopardus geoffroyi (assembly GCF_018350155.1). Lineage (NCBI taxonomy): Eukaryota > Metazoa > Chordata > Mammalia > Carnivora > Felidae > Leopardus > Leopardus geoffroyi. Next base: position 46,237,906 of record NC_059339.1, read on the forward strand.
TGGTTTCGTGCAGGAACTGCTCTGCTGCTGTGCAGATGGACTTCAGAAGTGTGTGGCCAAGACGATGAACACTTTTGCTCCTTTGCTTTGGGTCTAGGTGCAAGCCCAGAGTCACAGGGCGGCAGTGTGACCAGTGTGCTCCCGGGTTTTACCACTTCCCCGAGTGCGTCCCCTGTCATTGCAACAGGGATGGGACTGAGCCAGGGGTCTGCAACCCAGGAACCGGAGCTTGCCTGTGCAAGGTGAGGCAGAACACGTGATGCCAGGGGCGCCAGCCACTGGCCAGTGAGGAAGTTCTTCGTGTCGGGTCAACGCATAAAAATATGTGGGAAGTGGGACTGACTTGCAGTGGATTTCCACAAGGCATGTAGCATTTAATAGTTATTATCTCATTTGATAGAAATAGTTACAAGGGAAGACCCTGCCTATCCTTTGGAGAAGATGTAGACCTTAAGAACCAGAAGACTGATCTGGATCCTTTCCAGAGAAGTTGGCACCGAACTTTAGTCTATAATTTCAAGAGGTTCAGAGCTTCCCCAGAAGCTTATTCCTGACCCATAGACCTCAAGTTAATAATCTGCTCCAGGACATCCTGCCAGGCGCTAGGAGAGCCCCTAAGTCCCAGCATATGTTTTGAGGTGGTAGTTAGTGGAATGAACCAGCCCCCCTCCCCATACTGTGAATCCTTATGGTGCTAGTTCTCTACCCTCAAGATGCCAAAGGGCACCTTGTGAAATTGAGAAAATTCTGTCTTTCACTTAAGCGTGGTAGAATAGTTTAAACAATTAATGTGATATAAAAGCTTAGCAGTTATGTAACTTTCCATGTCTTGTTAGCATCCGCGTTCTAACATCTCGTATTGGCATTAATGCGTGGAAGTAGCCAATTGCAATCCGGGAAGCTTTAGAAGAAACCATCATCTTGTTTCGCGTTTTATTTCAATAGGAGAACGTGGAGGGTACGGAATGTAATGTGTGTCGAGAAGGATCCTTCTACTTGGACCCAGCAAATCCCAAGGGTTGTACCCGCTGCTTTTGTTTTGGAATAAATAACAGTTGTCACAGTACACATAAAAGAAGAGCTAAGGTATGTATGGAATTAGCGTTTTGTTTTTATTTAGTACCTCCTAGGGCTTGGGGAAATTTTATATGTTACTTTGTTAAAATGTTAAGGTTCGCCGTCGCCATTCCTAGGCCTGCGCTGTTCTTTCCACAGATGTCCTCACGCTCAGTCCCTCAGTTGGTCAGGTCTCCTCAAGGGTCTTGGGCTCAGAGGGGCCTTCCCTCACCACTCCCTACGAAATAGCTCACCCTGCCCGCTCTGTATCCTCACCTTTCTTCATGTCCTCTGTAGAATTTATCCCTCCCTGACATATTATCCAGTTAGTTCTAAAATTTAAGTGTCTTCCCCCAACACTAGCATATAAGCTCCTGATATACTCCTAGCGCCTATCGCAGGGTCTGGAATATAATAGATGTTCAAGAAACACTCATGAATGGAGTTTGCTGTTCTTCCCTCCCACTTCTTTTTCTCTGCTTCTTTTCTTTCTGTTTTACTTTCCATCTCACTTATTTTTACCACATCTTTGGCCAGTTTTTAAATTAACTCCATGAAACTAAAACTTTTGCTGCCCTTGTTATTCCTTGAACTGGCGGTTTCGTGCTTGCCTTCTTTGTATGAGTAATGTCTTCTGTCTAACAAGGATTCAAGGAAAAGTTATTTTATATATTTCCTTGCCTGCCTCCCAAAAGGAATGTAGGCTTGTAACTGGGGGAACAATTAATTTGTAAATCCACTGAAGTCTTCTACCCCCAGGGGAACCCAGAAGCATTATTTCTAACCAATGTCTTGTCAATTCCTTTTTTTTTCCCTCCCTCATCTTTTAACTCTTGGCTTCCTTTATGATCAGAAAAATATTTGGTCATAAGGATTCATTAGAGAAAAATAACGATAGCAGGCCACTCTGTTCGTCTCGTGTTTGCTAAGGAGCTCACCATTAAAATGTGCCCACAGCCCTAGTTATTATTCCCACACTTATTTATATGCGATTTGAACATTTACCAAATAGCTACTAAATGTCAAAACCAGGATGTGTACTGGGGCAAAGATAAATTCCACATACTGTGATCCTGCAGTCTGAGCATTCTTAGTTGTGATGGGTCAGAGGGAGGCAGTGGCAGGTGAGGGTTCTGTCATGGGAATCCAAGAGCAAGCTCAAGAGGAGGCATCAAAGTGAAGCTTTTGAAGCAAGGTGGCCACCCCCTGGTCCTTCTATTCTGCACAATTCAGCCGTCACCAGAGAAGCTGCAGGCGTACATTTCCGTCGTTGCTCTTGTGTTCCAGTTTGTGGACATGATGGGTTGGCGCCTGGAGACAGCAGACAGAGCAGACATCCCCGTCTCATTCAACCCGGGCAGCAGCAGTGTGGTCGCAGACCTCCAGGAGCTGCCCTCAACCGTGCACAGTGCATCCTGGGTCGCACCTCTTTCCTACCTGGGAGACAAGGTAACGGCGTCCTGTTGTCCTTCTGAGCCCTCGCCGGGCCTCCTTCATCACTGTGTGAGCATCATTGACTGTCTGGAAGAAGCGTCAGGAAGTTCAGGCTACTGAAACTGAAGAAATTAGATGAACTACAAGTGCAGAAAAGACGTGGCCCCTCTGCTGGGAGGGGCTTATGAGCCTCATGTACCCCACAAGTGTTAGCTCACCAGCGAAGGAAACCACACACCACGTTTTTCTCCACTTTTGCTTAACCATTTAGGTAATATCTGTTGCAAATGGGACACGTGTGCTTTTAAAAGCCAATGGTAAGCATTCTTTGTTTTACAGCAGAAGAAAGTCTCCTTGTCAGGAAAACAAAAGCTGACAAGTGACTCAGGAGCCGGTGGCACCTCAGCCGTTATTAGCAGAGTCACATGCAGTTAGCTAGACGCTCTTCAGGGAGCTGATAAGTGAATTGCTCTTCCTTTGCTGCGGGGCCCGTGACACTCATTTCTGACAATGGAAGTGTGGGCTTCCTGAAGAACCAGCGGCAGGTAGCACATGCACTTGGTAGCAGAAGGTAGAGCTTTCCAGAAGGTGTAGATTCCACACAGCCCGGCTCAAGTGGCACCATATTCGCTTAGAATGACTACATACTAGGGCCTTGTTGGCCTGAAGGCTCTAATTCTGTCTTCTAGTTGAAGGACTTTGGGTTTTGACCTTTGAGTTCGGGGAATGTTGCTTCTCTCATATGACCCCTCTTCTCCCTCACTTAATACCCCTCTTGGCCTCCACACAGTGAGCCCATGCATGGGTTATCTTATTACTATGCAAACAATTACCCCCAAACTTTGCAGCTTAAAGCATCAAACAGTTATTATCTTGCCCAGTTTCTGTGGATCAGGAATTCAGGAGTGGATGGCTCAGGGTCTCTTATAAGGTTGTAGTCAAGATGGCAGCCAGGACTGGAGTCATCAGAACTGGAGGCTCCATTTCCAAGCTCACTCATGTGGTTGCCACAGGCCTCTGTTCCTTGCTGGCTGCTGAGTGGAAGTCTCAGTTCCTCATCACATGAGGCCTCCATAGGCCACCTCAGGGTCCTTGTGACATGGCACCTGGCTTCCCCTAAAGTAATTGGTAGAAAACAAGACAGAGATAGAGATGTGGAGCGAGCGAGAGAGAGAGAGAGAGAGAAACTCAAAATAGAAACCATAATCTTATATAACCTAATTGCAGCAAAAACATATCCTCCCTACTCTATTGGCTAGAAACCAGTCACTAAGTCCAGCCCACACTCAAGGAAGAGAACTAAGCTCCACCTCTTGAAGACAAGAGTATCAAAGAATTTATGGACATATTTTAAAAACCACTTTAGCCCATCAGAAAGACAATATTTAATCTCAATAGGATGATTTAAGATGTCATCCTGGAATACTTCCAGACTCTAAGATCATAACTCTGTGACTTTGTCAGTTTGCAGATTCTAGGGAACGTCAGTGAACTGAGGGCTCGGTAATGGTGTTCTCCTCCCCTGCTTCAGGTTATTTCTGTTTTGCAGGAAGGGTATTTTGTCCTGCCCCGCTCTGAGGTGATCATTGCCTCTTATTTTCATCTCTCAATTACTCCTTTCTTGATTGGTTTTCATCTTAAGGGTGGGAAGTGTCAGGAGCAGAGGTGAAGTAGCTGTCACAAAACTGTGACTTCATGCCTCCACCATGATCATGCTGCTTAGGTGGCATTGAGAAAAAATCTGTATACCTACTGGAGCAGTCAGACATGGCTTCTGTACCCAGGGGGATGTATGATCACTTAGGAAATGCACACTTCCACACTGCTCTTGGGGGAAGTTTTTAAAAATTTTTGTTTCTAGAGATTCATTTTGTAACTGATAGATATTAACCAGTTCTGTCATTTAAACAAGAAACCAGTGGACTAGATTTCTTAGGATAGCTATAGGTTAAATGAACACTTTGGTTTAGTAGTCATCTAGAATAGAAAGATCTTACTTGTTTCTGTGTGACTATTATTTTTCTTTCTTTTTTAAAAGTGTTTATTTTTGAGAGAGAGAGCTAGACAGTGAGTAGGGGAGGGGCAGAGAGAGAGGCAGACAGAATCCCAAGCAGACTCCAGGCTGTCAGCACAGACCGTAACGCAGGGCTCGAACTCACAAACTGTGAGATCATGACCTGAGCCAAAACCAAGAATGGGACACTTAACCGACAGAGCCACCCAGGCACCCCATCTTCTTAACAGAAGCATATTCTTGCTTGTAAAACGCAGTGGTGTTCGTGCTCAACATTTTAAGTGATATAAAATGGTACAAAGTGGAAAGTTCAAATACTATCTTCAATTCTCTCTCAAGACGACCATGAACAGGTTGATCGTATCTTTCCAGATGGACCTTTGTGCTTGTTATGTGGGTTAATATTGCCATAGGCTCTTCTAATGCTTGTGCTGTTGATCCTACAATTCCAATTTTAGGTTTCTTCCTATGGTGGTTACCTCACCTACCAAGTCAAGTCCTTTGGGCTACCTGGCGACATGGTTCTTCTAGAAAAGAAGCCGGATGTGCAGCTCACTGTAGGTATCACAGCATGACCCAAGTGGCTGGAAGTGGCAGTTGCAGTTGGTTGCTGACCCAGTTTTAGGACATCTTGATCAGTGGCCTATAAGAAAATTGTATTAAGTCATTTCCAGTATTTTATAGCAACTACAAAGGAAGTTGAGAGCAGGTAGCCCCTCCTCAGGATCCTGCTTCCCCTGATCATCCCAGCCCCCGTGGTTTCTCTTGTCTCCCCTCCCAGAGAATGTAACTGTATCTCACTCTTGATTCTCTTAAGTTATTGCTTCATGGTAAACTTATTTATATGTTTCTATCTTTCAATTCAGTCTCACAAATGTTTGTGAGACCTTCCAGTTTACAAGGCCACATTGCTGGGCTCCTAAAGGACAGGTGACCCTGTCTTTAACAAGAGTGTAATCTAAGAAGGGAGATGAAAGACATACGCAAATAGCTACAATCCACTGAACAATAAGCATTTGAGGTAAAGTTCAAACAAGACTCCCTGGCAGCTGGGGTCCAACTGGGGGCTTATGTAGTTGAGATGCCCACAGAAGGTTTCATGGAAAGGGTTAATTGGGGGCCAGAACTTTAAGCCTTGGCATGACAGGAGAAGTGCCCTTCCAGGGGCAAAGAATAGGATAGACCAAGGCAGAGAGGCAGTGCGCAAGGGGTGACCTGTCCAACTTGGCTGTATTAACAGTGATTCCCGAGTCATAGAAAACAAACCTGGAAGGGTGGGAAAGAGGATATTTAATGCTACGATAAGGAATTTGAGTTGATATAGACGGTAGGGAGCCATTTTGGTTTCTTGAGAAGAGAAGTGACATCTATACAGTATGTACCAGCCACATAGTCTGCAACTGCAACCTAGAAAATTCCTCGAGGGCAGGGTCAACGTCACATTCTGCTTTGAATCTCCTAAAGTACAGGGCCCAGTGTCTTGAACAGAACTGAGGTGCCTGAGCCTGAACTTGATGCCGTTTCTGGTTTATGTGCTGTGGTTAATGCTGTGCAATTCCAGCTTCCTGAAGGTTTCTGTGTGTCATTCCCTGTACAGTAGGGACGAGCGAGTCTCACACATCTCGTCACAGCAGAGAGCCTTGCATTCTCGCCAATTTTTGTGTTTAGGCACTGCTGGGTTGCGTTTTGTTTTTACTGGCGCCCAAATTTATTGAACTGTCGTTTCAAAAACCTCAAAGAACCTTTGTAAAACATGTTGAAAATGAGGCCCTGAAGACTTAAAAAAATTTTTTTAATCTTTATTTTATTTTTGAGACAGAGAGAGACAGAACTTGAGTGGGGGAGGGGCAGAGAGAGAGACACACACACAGAATGCGAAGCAGGCTCCAGGCTCCAGGCTCCATGCTGTCAGCACAGAGCCCGACGCAGGGCTTGAACTCACAACCACGAGATCATGACCTGAGCCGAAGTCAGAAGCTCAACCAACTGAGCCACCCAGGTGCCCCCAAAGATGTTTTAAAGGAAAAAAATAGCTCCATAATAAAAATGCCATCATGGCAGTGCTGTATTTCAGTTTCCTATTTTTTCAGAATATCTTAAGTTCAGGCCATTAATATACCAATATTTTATTGCCAAAGAGTTTATTACACAGGCAGTTGGAATTCACGGAAAAGTGAGGACCAAAATTTCTTCTTAATTTTCCCTCCAAAGATGGAAAATAATTTAGGCTCATGAAGCATTCAGTCTGCTGCTTTGTTCCAAACCACCATAATTAAAAGCCTACGGGGCATGTTTTTTAGATTAAGCTTTTCAGTGATTGTGATTGCAGATAATGGTCTTCTTTCTGAAATGCCAGCACTAGCGAATGGAACCCTTTTGGGTTTGGGTTTGTAACAGAAAAGCTGGGGTTTTTGTGTGAGGGTTTGGGGTGGAGGTGTTGGTGGGTTTTGACCTTCCCATTATGCCCTGTCAGGAGTCCCAAAGAGCCCCTGATATGAGGAGGGAGGTTCAGAGGCTGAGAGTGAGCAGGGCTGGATCCCACAGGGAGTGGGCTACGGGGGTTTCCTCCCCCACGTGCCAGCTCTGCAGCAACCTGTCTATGCAGCCTGCACATAGCCCTTCTCCCCACCCCACCCTCCTCACTAACTCACCCACCAAAGCACTTTCTGGTTACTACAGCCTGGACCTGTCACCTCATGCATTGACTGCAAAGCATGGTATTTTGTAAAAAATAAATAAATAAATAAATAAATAAATAAATAAATAAAATAAAATAAAATAAATTCCATCTTTATAGCCACTTTCAGTCAAGGGAATTTTCCTGGTTTCCTGTTTGTGAACATGCACCATATTAGGTATTATTTCTCTGTTTCCATTCACTAATCCTTGTGACGTATCTCATGTTTTTCTTTAAACAGGGTCAGCACATGTCCATCATCTATGAGGAGCCAAATAACCCACGGCCAGACCGTCTGTATCACGTGCGTGTGCAGGTGGTGGAGGTAAAGGAAAAACACACATAAAAAGGTTCTTGATGATCCTTTTTGTTCCATAACTTAGTTCTTTTTCTTTTTAGATTTAAGTTTTTATTTTAATTCCACTTAGTTAACATACAGTGTTATATTAGTTTCAGGTGTACAATATAGTGATTCAACACTTCCATACATCACCCTGTGCTCATCATGACAAGTGCCCTCCTTAATCCTCATCAGCTGTTTAACCCACTCCCCGCCCCCCCCCCCCCCCCCCGTAACCATCAGATTGTTCTCTATAATCAATCATCTGTTTCTTGCTTTGTTTCTCTCTCTCTCTCTTATTTTTTCTCTTTGCTTGTTTTTTTGTTTGTTTGTTTCTTAAATTCCACAAATGAGTGAAATCATGGTGTGTGTCTTTCTCTGACTGACTTATTTCATTTAGCATTAGACTCTCTAGCTCTGTCCATGTCATTGCAAATGGCAAGATTTTATTCTATTTTATGTCTGAATAATATTCCAGTGCGTTTGTGTGTGTGTGTGTGTGTGTGTGTGTGTGTGTGTGTGTGTGTGTGTGTTACACCTCCTCTTTATCCATTCATCAGTAAGTGGACACTTGGGCTGCTTCCATATCTTGGCTATTGCAAATAATGCTGCTATAAACATTGGATGCATGTATCCCTTTGAATTAGTGTCCTGTTTTCTTTGGGTAAATACCCAATAGTGTGATTGCTGAATCATAGGGTAATTCTACCATTAACTTTTTGAAGAACCTCTATCCTGTTTTCCAGAGTGGCTGGACTGGTTTGCATTCCCACCAACAGTGTAAGAGGGTTTTCCTTTCTCCACATCCTTGCAGCTACCTGTTTTTTCTTGTGTTGTTGATTTCACCCATTCTGACAGATTTGAAGTGATATCTCATTGTAGTTTTGATTTGTATTTCCTCAATGATGACTGATGTTGAGCATCTTTTCTTTTTTTAATTTAATTTATTTTTTTAATTTATATCCAAGTCAGTTAGCATATAGTGCCACAATGATTTCAGGAGTAGATTCCTTAATGCCCCTTATCCATTTAGCCCATCCCCTCTCTCACAACCCCTCAGCAACCTTCTGTTTGTTCTCCATATTTAAGAGTCTCTTATGTTTTGTCTCCCTCCCTGTTTTTATATTATTTTTGCTTCTCTTCCCTTGTGTTCATCTGTTTTGTATCTTAAAGTCCTCATATGAGTGAAGTATGATATTTGTCTTTCTCTAATTTCGCTTAGCATAATACCCTCTAGTTCCATCCACATAGTTGCAAATGGCAAGATTTCATTCTTTGTGATTGCCGAGTAATACTCCATTTCTACAACTTAGTCCTTTCAAGCAATTATGAGTTTTGACTTATTTTATGAATTCAAAATATTAATTATATTTCTAGACATATATTTCATGTGTATAAATTTAAAATATAAATTGTGTAGAATATACAGAGTTTCATCTTCATAGGGCTTTGTTTATACTATCTGTATGGCACTTAGCATGGTCTCTCCTGTTTTACAGGTAATTATCATTGTCTTATAAACCCTGTGAGCTTGTAAATGCTGTGATCTCATGCCTTCCTCAGTGGCCAACAAAGGCTTGGGATGAATGGATAGAAAAGCCACAAAAACAGTCTAATACCAAAAGAAATAAGATTAAGATAAATAAATAAAGGAAAGCTTATGAAATCATAAAACATATTACATTTACTTGGTTATGACAACTTCTTTAAAATAGTGTTCCACTTGTATTATTAAGTATGTCCAGGGGTGCCTGGGTGACCCAGTCGGTTAAGTATCTGACTTCAGCTCAGGTCATGATCTAGTGGTCCATGGGTTCAATCCTTGCATTGGGCTTTCTGCTGTCAGCACAGAAGCCCACTTCAGATCCTCACCTCCCCTTTTCTCTGTACCTCCCCTACTTGCACACACCTTCAAAAATAAACATTAAGGGGTGCCTGGGTGGCTCAGTCAGTTAAGCATCCGACTTTGGCTCAGGTCATGATCTTCGCAGTTCATGATTTCGAGCCCCGCATAGGGCTCTGTGCTTACAGCATGGAGACTGGAGCCTGCTTCGGATTCTGTGTCTCCCTCTCTCTCTGCCCCTCTCCCACCCATGCTCTGTCCCTCTTTCTCTCCCAAAAATAAACATTAAAAAAATTTTTTTTAAATATGTCTGATACCTCAAGTACTTTGAATCTGGAGACATATTTTAACATTTCTGTACAGGTCCATCCATTCAACAGAATATTACTTGGCAATAAATGAAACAAAGCATTGATACCTATGATAACATGGATGAACCTCAAAAGCAATATATTGCTTTTCTATTGAGTGAAAGAAGCAAGACACAGACCACATATTCTATTTATATGAGAGTGGACATGCCAGCAAAATTGGTGGAGGAGGAACCTCCAGAAATTCTCTCCTCTGTAAAAGCAATAAGAAATCTGGCAAAAATGGGTTAGAATCAAGTATGTTAGAACCTGGACATTGATCAAAGGCCTACAACAATCTGAAAAGTGTTTATTCAAGAAAAATGGCTGAATTTTGGTAAGAACATCAGGCTTTGTGGCAGTCAGCTTGCTCTGTTCCCATCCCCCACCTCCACAGTAGCTTTGAAAAACAATAGCCCACCAGCAAGGTGAAGGCCAGTAGCCCAGCAACCATCAGGGGAGACAGTGGCATCGGAGCTTATACAAAGCTTCACTCCCCTGTCTGGAGGTTTTCTGGAAGATTCTACCTCTAAGCTGTCTTTGTTTGACCTGACTTGGAACTGTCTCCAAAATGAAAAGCTTTTCCCTTGGGATGTCTGAAAACATTTAGAGGCGGTTGCTTAACTTCATGGCTGCCTGAGGTGATGGATAACAGTTGGGGCTAATAATAGGCTAATCACAAAACTTAAAAAGCTGGGAATGAGATGTCCATAAGGGCTTTGAAAAGCTCCAACACAATCTTGGGAAGGTAGAAGGCCACACATACTCAGGGCTGTGAGCATGCTCCGGAAAGACCTGACACTGCCCTAAGACTTCACCTCTAGCTGACCTTGAGGCTTAGAATAAACCAGAAGTGAAGGCTAAAACAGAGTTGTCAGCTGCCTGGCTGAGTGTTGAAGGGTCCCTCAACATACACACAAACCTCTTGGCAGATACTAAGAGACTTTTCAGTTTTATGCATTTAAAGAAATCTCTGTCCAGTCACTAGCTGACCACTAAGCTACCTAAGCAGAGACTTTCATGGCCTTACATGACAAAGAATACAGACTTTACAGAATTATTTCAGAAAACTCATTAAACAAAGACACAAACAACAATAGTAAATAGCAACAGCAACACATTCTGGGGAGGGGGGAGAAATAGGATTTCCTGAGTTGCCATGTTACATTAATTTAAATGTCCAGTTTTCCACAAAAAAATATGAGACATGAAAAAGAAACAGGAAAGCATTGTCCATGCACAGGAGGGAAAGGCAATAAATAAATAGAAACTGTCCCTAAGGAAGCCCAGACATTGGACTTACTACACAAAGACTTTAAATCAACATACATCAAAGAACTAAAGAATACCATGTCTAAAGAACTAAAGTAAAATATGAGAACAATATCTCACCAAATGCAATATACTAGTAAAGAAATAGGAATTATAAAAAAAAAAAGAACCAAATAGAAATTCTAGGGTTGAAAATTACAATATCTGAAAATGAAGAATTTACTAGAAGAGCTGCTGTGGACTGTATTGTGTTCTCTCCAAATTTATGTGTTGAAGCCCTGGTCTCTAGTTTGAGTGTATTTGGAGTAAAGAAGTAATTAAGGTTAAATAAGATCATAAGGATAGAGCTGTGATCTGATAGAATCAATGCCCTTATGAAAGGAGACACCAGAAAACTCACTGTCTCTGTCTACCACATAAGAACACAGTGAGAAGGCAACCATGTGTAAGCTAGTAAGAAAATTCTCACCAGGGACCAAACTGGCTGGCAATCTTGATCTGGGACTTCTAGCCTCTATAACTTTGAGAAAACAGATTTCTGTTGTTTAAGCCATTGAGTCTATGGTGTTTTGTTATGGCAGCCAGGCTAAGACCAGGGCTCAACAACAGAGTTGAACAGGCAGAAGAAAGGATCAGCCAATTTGAAGGTCAATTGAGATTATTCAGTCTGAGGAACAGAAAGTAAAAAGAGTGAGGAAAAACAAACAGACTCTCAAAGACATATGAGACACCATCAAATGTACCAACATGTGAATAATTGAAGTACTGGAACAAGAGGAGAGAGAAAAAAAGAAAGAAACAATATTTAAAGAAATAATGGCTGCAAAACTTATCAGATTTGATGAAAATCATTAATCTACACATCCAAGCTCAACAAACTTCATGTCGGATAAATGCAAGAGATCCACACATTAGAAACATCATAGTAAAGATTCTGAAAGACAAAGACAATCTTAAAAGCAATGGGAGAGAAGCGCATCACATACAAGGGTCCTCAGTAAGGTTAAGACCTAACTATTCACCAGAAGCCATGGAAGTCAGAAGGCAGTGGGGCAGCCTTCAAAGTGCTAAAAGAAACATGCAGCAAAGAATTACATATCCAGAAAAATGTCCTTCAAAAATGGAGGAGAAATGAAGACATTCCATTATAAACAAAACAGGGAGAATTCAGTGCTATCCCGCCCTCATAAGAAATACTAATGGGAATCTTTAGACAGAAATGAAAGGACACTATAGACAATAACTTCAATCCCTGTTAGAAATGAAAAACACTAGTAAAGGTAACTACATAGGTAAATATGAAAGGCAGTAAAAATATATCTTTTGTTTGTAACTTCTTCTGATTTAAAAGACAACTGCTTAAAGCAATAATTATAAGTAATTATAAGTCTGTTGATCAGCATACAGTGTATAAAGACATAATGTATATGATAATAAGAGCACAACAGAGCAGGTGAAGAAATGAATAGAAGATAAGCATTTGTGTACTATTGAAATAGTTTGTATTTATTGATTGATTGATTTTTAAGTGTTATTTTAAATTTATTTTGAGAGAGAGCAAGTGAGAGAGCAAGCATGAGTGGGGGAGGGGCAGAGAGAGAGGGAGAGAGAGAATCCCAAGCAGGTTTCACACTAGCAGCACAGAACTCTTGAACTGTGAGATCATGACCCAAGCTGAAACCAAGAGTCAGATGCCTAACTGACTGAGCCACCCAGGCATCCCTAAAGCTTGTATTTATTTATTTATTTATTTATTTATTTATTTATTTATTTATTATTATTTTTTTTAACTTTTTTTTTTTTTAATTTTTTTTTTTTCAACGTTTATTTATTTTTGGGACAGAGAGAGACAGAGCATGAACGGGGGAGGGGCAGAGAGAGAGGGAGACACAGAATCGGAAAGAGGCTCCAGGCTCTGAGCCATCAGCCCAGAGCCCGACGCGGGGCTCGAACTCACGGACCACGAGATCGTGACCTGGCTGAAGTCGGATGCCTAACCTACTGCGCCACCCAGGCGCCCCTTTTAACTTTTTTTTAATGTTTATTTATTTTGAGACAGGGAGAGACAGCATGAATGGGGGAGGGTCAGAGAGAGAGGGAGACACAGAATCCGAAACAGGCTCCAGGCTCTGAGCTGTCGGCACAGAGCCCGATGAGAGGCTCGAACTCACGGACCGCGAGATCATGACCTGAGCCGAAGTCGGACGCTTAACCAACTGAGCCACCCAGGCGCCCCCCTAAAGCTTGTATTTATATAAATGGTCCAACAAGGGTAAAGCTAGAGACAGTTGCCTGGGGCTTGGGATGGGAATAGGCAGTAACTACAAATGGGCACAAGGGTTCTTTTGGGGGTAGGGGGATGAAAATGTAAAACTACATTGTGGCGATGGTTGCATGCTTCTGTAAATTTACTAAAAATTGTACGCTTAAAATAAGGGAATATAATTGTATGCAAATCATACCTCAAGCTGTTAAAAATATAAACTAAAATTATATTAGTATCTTATTTATATGTAAATAATAATAGATACCATTTATTGAATGTCTACTACATGTTAGGCACCGGGCTAAACACTTTATGTACATTTTATTATTTAATTTGCTTTAATCCTCTACTATATAGGACACTATAGGACACATAATCCTCATCATACTGCTGAGAGATTAGATATTATTATGCCCATTTAAGACATATGGAAGCCAAGTTTTAAGGAGGCAACAGAATATAAAGGTTAAATGTGTAGTCTTTTAGGGATGACTGGGTGGCTCAGTCGTTTAAGCCTCCGACTTCAGCTCAGGTCATGATCTTGCACTTCCTGAGTTCAAGTCCCATGTCGAGCTCTGTGCTAACAGCCTGGAGCCCGTTTCCAGTTCTGTGTCTCCCTCTCTCTCTGCCCCTCCACTGCTCATGTTCTGTCTCTCTCTCTCAAAAATAAACAAACATGAAAAAAAAATTCTTTTTCTAAGTGCAGGCTTTTACATGAAGAGATACTCAACATCACTAATTAGTAGAGAAATGCAAATCAAAACCAACGGGATACCATCTCACAGTCATTAGGATGGCTCCTGTTAAAAATAAAACAGAATAACAAGTGTTGGTGAGGATGTGCAGAAATTGGAACACATGTGCACTGTTGGTGAGATTATAAAACAGTGCGAGCCACTGTGGAAAAGAGTATTGAGATTTAAAAAAATTTTAAAGATAGAATGACCACGTGATCCAGCAATCCCACTTCTGAGTATATACCCAAAAGAATTGAAAATAGCGTTTTGAACAGCTATTCACACATCCATGTTCATTTCAGCACTATTCACAGTAGATAAGAGGTGGCAGATGACAGATGAACGGATAAAGAAAATATGGTATATACATATGTTGGAATATTATATTACCTTAAAAAGGAAATCCTATCACGTGCTAGAATATGATAGTTCTAGCTAGTTAGATGCTGGGACGTAATGTGAAGATTTTATGCTGAGTGGAATAAGCCAGTCACCAAAAGACAAATACTGAGTGATTCAACTTATATGAGGTATTTAAAGTAATCAAATGCATAATATCAGAAAGTAGAATGGTGGTTTTCAGGAATCGGCAGGAGAGGAGAAATTGCTTAATAGGTACAGAGTTTCCATTTTGCAAGATGATGAAGGTCTAGGATGTGTTATACGACAATGTGAATATAATTAATGCTATTCTACTGTACACTTAAAAATGGCTGAAATGGTAAATTTTATGTGATGTGCCTTTTACCATCATAAAAGTAAAATATAAATGTGTGTGTGCAAGAAAAGATTGTACTTTCTGTCCCAATGATGTACATTTAATGAGTGATCTAACCGCATGACTCAGTGGGTTTCCTTAAGCCTTTCTCCTGTATCATTCTCATTGATTTTGTGCTTGCACACACAAAAGTGCATTTTTTAAAAAAAATTATTTATTTATGTGTTTATTTATTTGAGAGAGAGAGAGAGAGTTGGTTAGAGGGACAGAGGAAGCGAGAAGTGGAGGGAGGGAGGGAAAGGGAGAGAGAGAGAGAGAATATCTTAAACAGGCTCCATGCACAATGTGGAGCCCAAGGTGGGCCTCAGTCCCATAACCCTGGGATCATGACCTGAGCCAAAATCAAGAGTCAGATACTCTGTGGCGCCAGGGTGGCTGAGTCTATTAAGTGTCTGACTCTTGATTTTGGCTCAGGTCATGATCTCACGGTTCCTGAGATCGAGCCCCGCCTCTGTCTCCACACTGACAGCAAGGAGCCTGCTTGGGGATTCTCTCTCTCCCTCACTCTCTGCCCCTCCCTTGCTCTCTCTCTCTCTCTCTCTCTCTCGCAAAATAAATAAATAAACTTTTAAAAAAAGTTTAAAAAAGAGAGACATTCAACCAATTGAGCCACCAGGTGCCCCAAAAGTGCATTTTAAAATAAGTAAACACCGGGAAATCTTATTGCATTTCATTGTGCCTTATTTCCTGCCTTCATTTTTTCCCCTTTCATGTGGTACTCTCTTTTCTTAGGAATAACCCAGGACACCTGACTCTAAATATAAATCTGCTATCTTATACTAACTTCTGTTCTCTCCTCTCCTCGTCTCCTCCTCCCCTCCTCCCCTCCTCCCTTCCTCTTTGCCTCCTTGCCCTTCCCTTCCCTTCCCTTCCCTTCCCTTCCCTTCCCTTCCCTTCCCTCCCCTCCCCTCCCCTCCCCTCCCCTCCCCTTCCCTCCCCTTCCCTTCTCTCTTGTCTTCCGTGCCTTTCCTTTGACTTGTGCTGGACGCCTGCCTCTCTGAAAGCCCTGGAAGTGAGCTTGCCAAGGGGAGACCTTGCTTTTCTTTTTCCACGTGTAGGGAAACTTCAGGCACGCCAGCAGCGGTGCCCCCGTGTCCCGGGAAGAGCTGATGATGGTACTGTCTAGACTAGAAGGTGTGCGCCTCCGAGGCCTCTACTTCACCGAGACTCAGCGGCTCTCCTTGAGCGGGGTGGGACTGGAGGAGGCCTCTGCCACAGGAAGTGGGCGTAGAGCACATCATGTGGAGATGTGTGCCTGCCCCCCTGGCTACACCGGTGACTCATGTCAGGTAGGAAGAAATTCCCCCTAGGACTCCTGTGGCTGCCCCTTCTGTCTGCTGCCCCCACCCTGCTGGACGGTCTGAAGTACTCTGTCCATCGGACAGGTGTCTCTTGGGCTATAGCTTCTGTCTTACCTGGACCACCTTCAGGTATGAAATACAAAAAAGAAATCACAGACATCTCAAATTCCACTGGAAAGCCGCAGGCATTTGGTCAATCCTGGAGGTTGTAGAAATCAGGACTTTCTGGGAAGTAGAAGGAGCCCGCCAGTGGGCATCCCAGTATTTGAGCCACTGCCTTTCCAGTAGGTGACCTCGGGTTCTTGTGCTATTCTTTAGTCGAGGGCCCCTCCGGTTTAGAGTCCAGACAGTGTCCTGGTTCTTCCAGGGGACGTGGCAGCCCAGTTTCCGAGCTCACAGCAGATCTTCCTGCCAGGCCCAGCCAGCCTGACTTGTCCTCAGATGATTAAATTGTGCCATAAAATGAAACTGTCATATCTCAAGTTGTAAATAGGTTCTCTTCCTGATGGGAGGGAAAGCACAATGTTTGGTGCAATTATTAGGAAATAGCAAATATTATCACTCAGTGTATTCCCTCTACCCCCTGTATGTACATTTGGCAACATCCTCCCCTTTCTATCCTCACCCCTTGATCGCAGAAAGCCCCTAGGTGATCTGCACACAAGTTTCTTTTAACTTGCAAATATATTACCTGTCGTGGTTTTCTGGGGAGATCATGACCTGAGCCAAAGTCAGACGCTTAACCAACTGAGCCACCCAGGTACCCCATGGGGACTTCTGTCTTATAACATTTAGTCCACAGGTGCCAAGATTCTTCCTCCCCACCCCCTTCCTCCTATCTCTTTTCTATCCCGATTAAATAAAATCATAGCCCCAGGGAAGGAGTGGAACCTCTGGATTACCAGCCTCCTGCCCCGGGCGTGTTCTTTGCTCGTGACTCAGCCTGTGATTTACATCTGCTCTAATCAGCTAGTGCCGTCTGCGGGGTAAGGTGGGTAGAAGGTGATGCCTACCCCACCTTGCAGGAATTACAGAGCGGCGTTCTTCCCTGTGGGACTGTTATGTGCGCTCTCTCACAGGCTGACTCATGGGTGAAGTTTACAGGTGGGGCCTCCTGCCGCAGACAGCCTGCCTCACCTGAGTCAGGCGGGCTTGGGCACTGAAGCAGGAAGGGCAGGTATAAGAGGAAGAGGAAAAGGTTTGCGTGCAGCCAGCAGGACGCCCAGGGACCAGGATGTCCCCCACAGTGAGGTGGTCAGCCTGGAGCGCTGGATGGCTGTGGATCTTTGGGGCAGCTGTGGGGCAGTGTCTGGGATATAATTCACAGCAGCAAAGGGTAGCGTTTCTTCAGCCTCCGGGTCAAAGCCATCTGCAAGCAAGTTATGTGGAGTTCAAGCCCAGCCAGGTAATGTCCCTTTTAAATTTGGTTTGGGCTGGGGAAGGGTTCCTAGCTTTATGACATTTTTTAAGTTAAGGGGATGAATGAATAATGGGTGGGCTGGGGGAGGGACCCAGAGCCTCCCTGTCCTGTTGACTGGCAGGGTTTATTACGGTGCCTGACAGATTGTTCTCCTGAGCTGTTAACCACAAACCCTGTAAACATCAGCCCACCTGGAAATGCCCAGACAGCTCAGAGTTTGAATGTTTGTGGGATGTTAGTACACTATGAAACTTTGTGCCCTTTCGAGAGTAACTCAGGCCCCAAGACAAAAGAGTCCAGTGCCTGTAGACTTCCAAATTCTGCTTGGAAGAAAATTTACCGGTAAAGTAAACCACGAAAATCAGTGAAATCCATGTTTAAGAAAAGTGAGGAGATTGAATTTGTATAATACCTAACAAGACATGCTTCAATTTGCCAGGCATTAAACACTCATAAAGTCTGCTCACTTGCTCTCTCTCTCTCTTTCTCTGTCTCTCTCTCTCTGTCTCAACTTTCTGGATTTTTACATGTATGCTCACAGAGAAATGGATCCAATGGCTGCTGAGGTAGCCCTGAAAACCTGATAGGGACATCATTTTATCATTTGTACCACAAAAGTTTATTGGAAAAGTGATCCTGAAAAATTGTTACTTAAAAAATGTGGTTGCTAAACCCCTTTCTGAAATGATATATTCGGATACATTCATTTTCATTTAGAGTAAATCTTCAATACAATCTGAGTACTTGAACTGAATTGTGTATAAGATTGTGTGGAGTTTGTGTGCTTTGTAGAGGTGAGAAAATGATTATATTTCAGTAACCGACAAACGTTCTGCCTGAGTAGAAGTCATGTGACTTGTAGGGGACTTTTTCTGTTTCTAATCGAAAGCAAATTAGGTGGGTGGTTTAATTTTAATCAGGATGGACTGTCCTCCTGCCAAACATGTTTAATTAAGGCTTCTTACTCAGACATGTTGTCATAAATGAACCACATATATTTATTTATTTGGATAATTTGTTCTTTACCAAATATTATTTCATAAGCATGTAATGTGATATGTGGGAGTAATTAAGAGACACTTGCCACTTAGTAGTGGAGAGTATTTGCTTGTAGATATGATCACACTACCAGTGGCTGAATTTTGTTCGAACGTCTCTCTCAGTTGTGTTTTCAATTAAAGAACATTCCTTTCATACTTCGATTCTCCTGTAGACAAGCCTATTCATATAACACATAAAGCAATCTCATTTTTTGAAATAGCTTCTTTTGCCTAAACATGGTTTCTAATAGCTGAAGGGGAAACGTACTGGAAATTATAGTCTTGTTATTGTGTCCAGTGTGTAGTAATTGGTAATTTTGGAAGAAACTCCTATCAGAAACTGGGATGTTCTACTCCGGGGAGTATACCAGGCTTCTTTCTCCAGCTCTATAAGGTTGGCTTCTTCCTTTTTCCCACCAGACCAGGTAGAGCCCTTTATGGCTGTGGATGAATGAGAATGGATGGTTGATTTTCTGATTTCTCTTGATTGTAGCTTCAGAGTCTTATAGACAAAATGCTGTTTAAAGAGGATTAGATGAAAGATGATCTTTTATCTTGAAATATTATTTTTTCCTGATGCTTTAGATAGGCCATATATGGAGGTCACTTAAAGAAACTGGGGACAACATTTGGTTTGAATCAGTGAATTAATTTGCTCTGCCAAAATAAACAAAATGTCTATGATTCTCTTTAAAGACAGAAATCTAAATAATTTTTAATGGCTGGTGTTGGAAGAATTGCTTTTTCTTCTATTGGGGGCATTCTTAACTAGAATCCTTTTTTAAGTATTTATTTATTTTAAAATATTTATTTTTGAGGGGCGCCTGGGTGGCGCAGTCGGTTAAGCATCCGACTTCAGCCAGGTCATGATCTCGCGGTCCGTGAGTTCGAGCCCCGCGTCGGGCTCTAGGCTGATGGCTCAGAGCCTGGAGCCTGTTTCCGATTCTGTGTCTCCCTCTCTCTCTGCCCCTCCCCCATTCATGCTCTGTCTCTCTCTGTCCCAAAAATAAATAAACGTTGAAAAAATTTAAAAAAAAATAAAATATTTATTTTTGAGAGAGAGAGAGAGAAAGGCAGCATGTGAGTGGGGGAGGGGCAGAGAGAGAGGGACACACAGAATCCAAAGCAGGCTCCAGGCTCTGAGCTGCCAGCACAAAGCCCATTGTAGGGCTGGAACTCGTGAACTGCAAGATTGTGACCTGAACCAAAGTCGGATGCTTAACCAGTTGAGCCACCCAGGCGCCCAACTAGAATCCTTAAAATATATATATATGTACACACACACACACACACACACACACACACACACATATATATGGTCAAAGCAACATTGAACAAGAAAAGAAGACCACACCCAGTGAGATTCCCTCCAGCTGGGTCTTTGCGTGTCCCATTGGAGCCCAGCGTCCCTGCAGCGTTCTGTAGAGAACACAGGCATGGTCCTCTCCCCTGAGTTCGCCTTTGCTTATAGACCAGTGAGTGGCAGTGACATGATTCCCCCAGTTCTGCCATTATTGAATAGATCCTAATGAAGACTCCCTAGTCCCCCTTCATCCACCAGTCCAAACTCCTACTTAGAAACGGAATGCCTGCCCTAAGAGCACTTGAACTTGAAAGGATTTGCTTAGAGACTTTCCCCACCAAAGACTGATGTCCTGACCCTCTTTACCCCTTCACCTCTCCACCCCTCCACTTGCCCTAAAACGGCTGAAGGAGAGGAAGCCATTTCCACACTCCTCCCTCCACGTCTCCCTTTTCTCTCATGTCCCCCCACACATCTCCCGCTCTGCCACTAGCACACACGCGTGCTGTGGCGTGGAAACAAGGTAGAATCTGACAAAGGGAGCCAGTGGACTGGCTAGTGTTTGAAAGTAGAAATCCACATACCAACTAAAAGAAAAAAGATTTAAAAACTGAATGCTTGGGGCACCTGGGTGGCTCAGTTGGTTGAGCGTCTGACTTCAGCCCAGGTCATGATCCCGTGGCTCGTGAGTTCGAGCCCCATGCCGGGCTCTGTGCTGACGGCTGAGTCTGGAGCCTCTTAGGATTCTGTGTCTCCCTCTCTCTCTGCCCCTCCCCGACTCACACTCTGTCTCTCAAAAGTGAATAAATGTTAAAAATAAATTTTAAAAAGAAAGTGAATGCTTGACAGTCAGAATTGGCACATGCTTTAGATAATAATTCTTTATGTTGACTAAATGCTTTGTTTGAAAAACAGGGTTGTAGCCCCGGATACTATCGGGATAGCAAAGGTGCATATACCGGACGATGTGTTCCCTGCAATTGCAACGGACATTCAAATCGATGCCAGGATGGCTCGGGAATATGTATCGTGAGTAAATTGATACTCTCCTGGCCGACAATCTGTGTCTCCCTGTCCCCTCGCCCCCAACCCTCACCTCACTGGTCCCTGAGACATCAAATATCACATCTCCAGCCAAACCCAAAGCCAAATTGAGGTTGCTTTGTAAACGTGGCATTCAGCATTATCAGGCTGAATTATTTTACACTTCACTTTTCCCTCCATTTTAACACATGCCATCGGAGAAGAACTCCTAGCTGAACAATGAAATGACACGTTAGCTTCTAAATTTTTGCTTCATGGAATGTTTTTAATGGGTGGATCCCGGGACTTAATTCCTGGTGGAATATAACAAATCAGAGCCACTGCTTTGGGCCCCTGTTTTGTTGGGGTAGCAGGAGGCTGCAGGAGGGGAGCCTTGTGGCTGTTAGATGAGCAATAGCTCAAGCAAGTAATCGGGGAGAAGATGACGCTTAGAAAGACTTAAGGCACATACTCAAGTCACTCAAGCACTAATCTGCGGCTGCCAAGACAAAGTGGGTTTATGTAGGAAGACTGGTGAGGTGAGTCCTTGCTGTCTGTGGCCTATCCACTGGAAAATAATCTTCTTTTAAAATACCTTAAAAAATATTTCCCATAGAAAATTGGATTGTTGGGAAATTTTTCTTTTGTATCCTGAAGCAGCACATTTTTTCTTCTGCCTTCCTCTCTTTCATCCCTGGCAGCCAGGGCCTCCCTACTTGGAAGGAGAATGGACAGATACAAAGAAAGGAGAGAAAGCATCAGTGCCCCCAGGAGCACAAGCCCCCCCACTTACGTTGTGCTGTTTGAAAATGCGTTCTTCTGGCATGGATTTCCTTTGCGTTGTGCAATGCATCTAGAGTGTGTTTCAATTCTTTGAGCTCCTAGACTGTATTAAGCCAAATTCAGCATGTCCCAGGGAACTGCTTCCACTACAAGATGGGACAGGCCAGGACAGGACATTGTTGATAGAATATTCTGTAGAATTTTAACCTTGTATGTTCAAAAGCAATAAAACTCCTTGGGAAATAGTAGTTTTCAGCTCATAAATACTCTTCTATAATAATTTATATTTCATCGTGTATGCCGTGTGTAACACAGGTAGATGCTTTAATTTAAAATAAATATTTATCTTGTCACTGAACCATGGCTAGATGTCACGTCCACTCTATCAAAGCTGCCAAAGAACAAAAGTAGGCATTCTCTGCGTCCATTCACCCAGCGGAAGGATCACTAGTGAGTCATAATTCATCTGTTTTAATCAAACAAGATTTTCTTTGTCATTTCCTTTCTCTGTAGCTGTGTCTTCACTTGTCCCTAATGGCCATATGGCCTTTAGAAAGAATTCATTCAGGAAACCTTTACGGAGCCTTTGCTATCGTGGGAGGTAGTAAGCTAAGCACTGTGGTTAAAACCACCCTATGCCCTCCCCGCCTTCACGCCTCCGCGAGGCTTGCGGTCCCGTGGGGAACGTGCGCGCATGCGCGCTCCCACAGAGGCGTGGGGCCAGTGCCTGCACTCGCTCCTCTGCGCAGTGCTCCCCTGCAGGCTCTGAGCGCTGCCCCTGCCCTGGGAGGAGGCGGGGGGCGGGTGCCCCGGAGGGGGGGGGGTGCCCGTTTTATGGGAGCCAAGGATGCAGCCCTCATTCTCAAAGATCCATAACGATTTGGAAACCAAGTACTTTTCACCATCGAATGGGCTGGTTCCGCTGCAAATTGGACTTCGTCTCTCAAGAGCCGAGTCAATTTCTAATATCTGGGACCTTCACTCTTGTGCACATCTCCATATTGTTTCAAGAATAAACTTCGAAGTTTGAAGAAGAAAGTAACCCCAGCCCTTAGCAGTAAAGCCCTGTGCGTCCAAAAGCAGCAGGTCGTATGTTGCGTGGGTGCCGTCGTCAGCCGGAAGGACCCGCAGTGACAGGCCCCTTTCTCTTCGCCAAGGCTCTGTCTCTTCTCCTGGCCCCCTTTCTCCCCATATTGCTGCCCCTCCCCCACTCCCCTTGCCTTCTGCCATCTCTGTCATCCCTCTTCTACCACTCTGTTCCCATGTCCCTTCCTCTTTCGGTTTTCCTTCACTTTACTCCCTGGCTCTTGTGCCCATTTCCCCCCTGCCAGACTTACCTGAAACCCACAGGTGGCCTGGGGCTCTCGTGACGCTCATGGCCAGAGGTCCATGCTACTCCGTGCCGCCTCAGGTTTCCCGTGATCTGAGCTGCTACCTTTCCAGCTGCATCCCACCCCGCCTTGCCCTTCACTCTCCGGAATACCAATTGCTTCATCTTGCCCACACGCACCACTGTGCTCCTGCACGACTGACATTCTATGCACGCTGCTCCCTATGCTTGGTGTGCCCTCCCCTCACTTCTCTGCCCAGCTAATTCCCCTCCTTTTATTCTCCATGCAGGAGGCATCATCGCCTCCAGAAGCCCTTCCCTGAAGCTCCTCTTGCACTTATGGGATGCTGGGGTGCATCGGCCATCACGTTTTCCACGTTATATTTAACGTGTGTACTCACAGGGTTCTATTTGCCCCCTGGTCAGGGTGCCCATCCATCTTGGCATCCCTAGTACCTGGTAGCATGGTAGGACACGCAGTAGATGCCCAATGGATGTTTGGTGTCCGATGGAGCTAAGAGAGCACATGGTGTGGGAGTGGATGTGGATCCATCCATCCATCCATCCATCCGTGAATTTATTCACAGTAAACCATAAGGAAATTGGTAAGCAGATATCTCATATTTGCAGGACTGAGAAAGACAACTATCAGGATAGGTGTTCTCAGCTGAGGGTGGGGGTATTTCAGACATTCTTATGGGACCTTATCAAGCAACACAGGTTCTCACCCCTTTCTACCATTCTTCCTCCGCTCCCGAGGAGGACCAGAGGTCAGGGTGTTTTCAGTAGGACGCAGATGGCCTCACCATAATTCTTGTTTCTCCATGTTCTTGCTTCTCCAATGTTTTCAGCTCAGAACTAAGTAGATCTAGGATTAAAATATATCTATTCAGCTATGTTGTTCCTTAAGAATGTCATTTAGAGTTTAAAAAGAAAGGAAACTAAAGTGGAAAGGTAAATAGTCCGTTCAAAAAAACGACTGTTTTGTGAGAGAGTCGGGACCGTGGAGCAAGGTAAAGGTCAAGGAGAGACCCCTCTGTGGATCCAATACACTGCATGTGGATTTGGTCCTAGAGTCCAGGTCTACAGGAAAAACTGTCATGGCAGTGACTTTTGGGGAAAGAGGGAAGGATTCAGGGCAGGGATGAGCTTTCTGGTGATGATCCCACGTTAATGTGTAAACAACATCCCTTGTGTGTATGACACGATTTCATATCGGGAAAAAAAGTATGAAAACACGTTATAACGTGTGGATTGTGATTGTCTGTTATTGAAAGGTTTGTGAGGGATGGTTGTGTTTAAGCCAAAGGAACTGATGACATTATGCTGAAAGGGACAGTCTCACATTCAAAGCAGGGCTGCACCCACTTAGGATATAGGTGCATGTTGTTTTTCGCAACCTGGTTTCAGATACTATTGAAAACTCACATCCACTGAAGTTTCCTACCAAGCCCCACCTCTACATAAAAGCACGTTTCAAAAACATTAGACTTATTCCCGGTCATATAGAGTGTCTCTGAATTATCAAATGCCCACAATAGGGGAGTGGTTTCCTGGATAGTTTTGTGCATTTACATATGTATTACTAGAGTAAAGCAAGAAACATTAAAAATTCCACAAAATAAGCAAATTTGATACCATCTGCTAGGATTTGCCTCAATGGACTGCTCAATTGGAAAGTCATCTCGTCTCAGTGCTTTACTGAAGAACAACTTTCAATAGGCATTGACTTTGGCATGAAAATAATTGGATTTACATAAACGCACAACGTAGATAAACAACATCTTGCTTCTTGGAGACATTGGAATTAAACTGAGATGCTGGAATTATTTCTTTAGATACAGTGCAGCTTTTCATTGTTTTAATAAATTCTACATGTTAACTTATTGCAACTATATTCCTCTTTAGTATGTCACAAGTAACTGAATTACGTAAAACAAGTTGATTTCCATAGACATTATTCTCAGGGGAAGAGGGATAGGGCTAACACCTTGCTGAAGCTATAGTGTACTTTTTAAAATCCTCCCAGCCTTCGAAAGTGGGTATTATTCTAACTATATGTTTTAAGAAAATTAGAATTGTGTGTAAATCATACATCAATACAACTGGTTAAAAAAAAACAACACAAAAATACCGAGGCTCAGAGAGGTAAAGAATCTTGCCCAAGGCTACACAGCTGTGAAACATTGGAGTGAGTTTGAATCTAGCTGGTCTTCCTCCAATTTCATCCTCCTGATGCTAAGCACCAAATAGCTGATGGAAGGATGCTTACATGTTTTATTTTCCAGTACCAACAGTAACTGGATAGATAGGAATATATACCATTAGTGATTCATAGCTCTATACAGAGTCAGAGGACTTGAGTTATAATTGTGTGAGTAATTAAGGTGATAACAATCTTAATAATAATAAATGTAATTGGCTGCTCTTAATTGTGTGTTCATCTGTCCCAAGAACTGCCAGCATAACACTGCTGGGGAACACTGTGAGCGCTGCAAAGAGGGTCACTATGGGAATGCCATCCACGGACACTGTAGCGTCTGCCCATGTCCTCATTCCAACAGGTACTGTGAGAGCTTGAAAATAATCTGTGGAGATAGGAAGTAGCTTGGTGGTTGCCTGGGACCAGAGATGGGGAGTGGGAGAGGGGCAGTGTATAGGAAGTGGCCGGTAAGGGTGTGGGATCTCTTTGGGGGGTGATGAACATGTTCTGTAGTTGATCATACTGATGGTTTTTACAACTCTGTGAATCTACTAAAAGCCATTGAATTGTACGCTTGAAATGGACAAGTGATACAGTATGTGAATTCTATCTCAAAGCAGTTGTATTTAAAAAAGAACATGCAAAAATGCAAAACAAAAGCAAAACAAATAAGAACAGGTTTCCCAAGCGTACGCTTGTGTGCTTTTCCTTTTCCTCTTTCCTTTCACTCTTCATTCGGTGGTTAAACGTTATTTACTGAATGCCTGATACAGGGGCTAGGAGTTAGCCTCCTCTAGGGCTGGGGAAACTACAGGAAAGAAGACTGACAGACTCTGCTCTCACGAGGCTTCCCCTGGAGAATGCAGGCAGAGAGAGTTGTCACACTCGAGAAATACGTGCACAAATAAATAAGCATAATTTCAGATAGAGATGGGCTTTGAAGTTGATAACAGGGCTATGTGATTGATAGTGAGTGAGTAGACTCTTTACAGAAGAGTAGGAGGGTTTTCTGAGGTCGTTGGCCAAGGACCAGGGAACAATGAGATGGAGTAAGCATGGCAGTATCGGCACTGAGAGTCTGAGGCAAGGAAAAGACAAGAGACAGCCCCTGTGACGATGTGTCCATGGAGTAAGGAGGTGGTTAGAGGGCAGTGTGGGACAGAGGGTCAGGAGGTGAGGTTGGTGGGGCACCCAGGGTACAGATCCTGTAGGACTTTGCAGGCTTTAGCAAGGCACTTGGATTTATCCTCGGTGTGATGGAAGTCATAGGCCAGTTCTGAGCCATGGAGCGTGACCTGAGTTGTCATTCAGACTCCAGTACAGCAGATACATGACATAGGTAGAAACCTGCCACTTGGATTTCATGGTGATTCATGTTCTCTTTGGCCTCAGTACCTTGTCATATTCCTGCTTATCGTGACACATCCGCTGTGGGTCCAAGCAAAATACAAGTAAACAAAGCAAGAGTTGATTTGAAAATCAGGAAGATACCAATAACAGTATCTGCAGTGCACAGGCTCGGGAGCAAGTGTGAACCACAAGGCAGGATGAAATCAGGCCAGTATCAGAGAAATTGGCCACGTTACCAGAAGCCACTGCCCAGATGTGGCTTTTGTGAAGATGCGTATTTGAAATGTGCACCCTGGTTTGCTCTCTGTGTATCTGATACTCCTTAAACTTGCCCAGTCCTGTGACTTTATTTGAAAAGGGATTTAGCACTCAGTACTTGCCTAGACTTGTTGGAACAGACGCTAGAGAGAGTGGAAACAAGATTTTCATGGGGTGCTCAGGGGAAAGCTTTTCATCTTTGATGGCACAGCATAGTGTTATCATGAAGGCCAGCTTCTGGCTTTCAGGCAGTTGAAGTAACATACAGTTCCTCGGATTTATCAGTGAATTATGGTTTTTATTTAACTCTTTCTCCATGAATATTCATACTGTTGATGAATTTCTAACTGTTCCTTTAGAAGTATAACTCTGGAGGCTCAGTCGGCTAAGCGTCTAGTTCTTGATTCGGCTCAGGTCATGACCTCACGGTTCGTGAGTTCGAGCCCTGCATTGCATCCAGCTCTGTGCTGACACTACAGAGCCTGCTTGGGATTCTCTTTCTCTGCCCCTTCCCCCACTTGCACTCTCTCTCTCTCTGTCTCTCAAAATAAATAAATAAACTTAAAAAAAACTAGTATAATTCTGTCCATCTACTAGGCCAAGAGAAACTTCCCAGATAAAAATTATTTTACCAGCAAATGATAAATAGAGGTATTTTCCCTCAGATTTATTCAGTGTAATGTTTATAGACATATCTCAAGGCAACAGAGTTTTTTCATGATCTGCTCACTTATTTGGAAAAAAAAAAAGCTGCTCAAATATACACTAGGTTAGAACAAAAAGAAAGAGAATCAGAATCCCACAACTTGATTTGAAAAATGTAAAACTTGCCAATGATTGTGCCCACAGAAATACCTAGACGGGCAAGCCTGTTTTCTGCCTTAGTCCCTCCTGCCTGGCCCCTTTTCTTCCGAGGAGATAATGTACCCAATATGAAGGAACTAGAATAAACAAGGAGGAAAATTTTTTGAAGAATCCGAGCTCCCTGTCCTTTTTTTCTGCCTAGACTTGTTTTATTCTTTCCTTGTTATTCCTGGAAAAATGCTGTTGTAATCACTTCTTCCAAAATGAGTTACTTTGCTCTGTCTCAAGTGAAGGAATGTATTTCTCCAAGCCAAAAATAAAACTAAATAAATGCCTTCAGTCCTTATGTACCAAGATTTGCCCAATGTGAGCTGAAATAATTCATCATTATCTATACAAGTCTTAATGGACACATTTTTCTTCATATAAGAAGTAACCAGATCCTTGGTGTCTGTTTCCACTTAAGGCAAGTCTGTGCTTTGTGGCAAAAAATAATGAGCATGAAGCCTATCGATTTGTTTTTACTGAGGCTTTTTTCTGTCTTCCTTCCAGTTTTGCCACTGGCTGTGTTGTGACTGGGGAAAACGTGAGGTGCTCCTGCAAACCTGGATACACAGGCACACAGTGTGAAAGGTGGGTGCTGCCCCTCGCCCCCCCCCCCCCCACATCCCACAGGTAGGGTGGGCTCTGCGGGCAGGCTGCAGCAGGCAGGCTCGGGCTGTGGGTGCGGCTGTGCTGGGTCGTGGCTCAGAGCTGGGGTGGGGCTGTTGCTTTCACGGAGGCTGGAGAAAGGTCTTTAGGGAAAAATACAAGACTGTTCACTTAATAAATCATTAACTTCTTTATCGTTCACGTTTTTTACATATTTCAGAAATTTGAGAAGGAGGCCCAACGTATCATAGCGCTATGTACCCCCAACACGCTTGCCTACATGCTCCTATCCCCCTGCACACTCCCTCATTCCCCTCCCCTACATATTTCTACATGCCCCTCCCCCTCCACATCTGTATGTACTTCCACCCCCTACATGTCCTTACCTATCTCTACATCCATATAGATTCATCCTTACATACCCCCACCCCATGTATGCATATCCCTACATACCCCTACCCACCACACACGTGTCCTTGTATTTGCCTACCTGGCACACATAACCCTAACTAGCCTAGCTCCATATACATTCATCCTTACATAGTCCTCACCCCATATATGCACATCCTTATGTACCCCTACCCCACCACCACATCCCTACTTACCTGCACACGCAGATACAACTCTACATACTCCCACACACACACACACACACACACACAACTATACCTCTCTGTCCCCACATATTATGAACACCTGCAGGACAGTCTGTGTCATTCATTTCTGAATCACTGCTGCCTACTATTCATGTATTATTCATGTAATAGGTGTTCAGCAGCGGAACAAAAGAATAAATGTTGCAAAATGGAAACTATGAACTTAATTATGAGGGGCCAAAGAGCCAAGCTTTCATTTTGCATGAACAAATTTTCATGATTAGCTACCATACATTGGGCTCTGCCAAGCATATAAGGACTATGAAAGGTACTTAGAGTATACCTCGGAAGGTAGCATGTACACTGTGCAAAAGTAACAGTATAGAAATGAATCATATGGACAGCATGTTTTTAAATTTAAAATAAGTTTATCATAAAGTCAATACTTACTTATAGGAATTATGTAACACAAGTGAGCAAAGAACCAGTGAGGTCCACTATACCTTTATGTAGCTCTATATATTTGTGCATGCTCAGATATAATCCTGCTTATAATCATTTTATTTATAAAATCCCCAGTTAAAACTTGTATATTCTTACAGTTCATTCTGTGTGCACAGACGTTTTCTTTTCTTTTTTTTTTTTTTAATTTTTTTTTAACGTTTATTTATTTTTGAGACAGAGAGAGACAGAGCATGAACGGGGGAGGGTCAGAGAGAGGGAGACACAGAATCTGAAGCAGGCTCCAGGCTCTGAGCTGTCAGCACAGAGCCCGACACGGGGCTCGAACTCACGGGCCGTGAGATCACGACCTGAGCCGAAGTCAGCCGCTTAACCGACTGAGCCACCCAGGCGCCCCCAGACGTTTTCTTAAAAACAAAAGTAGATTGCTGTTTTACTTTCTGTTTTGGCTCATTTTCTCACCTAGTAGATCTAGTAGAAGGTTAGCAATATCTTTCCATCTCAGTAAGTATTCACTGATAACATCGTGTCAGAACCAAGAAGTTCTGTAATCTACTGCTGGTCTTTGAAATAGTTTTCCTCTTTTCCATTCAAAGCAGCACTAAAAGTAAATCCTTGTGGTGAATTATTTGTGTACATAAATCCTCAAGATGTAGTTAATAGAACCAGATCCCTTGGATCTAAGGATAGGTGCATTTTCAGACTTTTGATACATTTTGCCGGATTGCCCTCCAGAAA
Organism: Leopardus geoffroyi; assembly: GCF_018350155.1. Taxonomy (NCBI): domain Eukaryota; kingdom Metazoa; phylum Chordata; class Mammalia; order Carnivora; family Felidae; genus Leopardus; species Leopardus geoffroyi. The sequence continues at coordinate 46,267,935 of NC_059339.1, forward strand.
AGTCAGACTCATTTCTGTTCCTCCAGTAGCAAAAGAGCAACTTTTGCCACCAGTGAATACTACAAATGATCAGTTTTTAAAATATTTGCCAGTTTGGTAGTTGGAAATTTTAATCATTCGAATTTACATTTCTTTGTTTCATAATTAGATGGGATTTTTTTCACGTACTAATTAACCATTTGTAGACCTTATTTTTTGGATTGCTTTCTAGGCTTTTTACTCACTTTTTCTAGTGCAATGTTCTTTTATTTTATTTATTGGTCTATACAAATTCTTCATACTACATGTTGCAAATTTTTGTTTATTTTTTGTTTATGTTTTTTTGGTTTCGTTTTTTGTTTTATGTATCTACTCTTTTTTTTTTTTTAATTTTTTTTTTTCAACGTTTATTTTTGAGACAGAGAGAGACAGAGCATGAACGGGGGAGGGGTAGAGAGAGAGGGAGACACAGAATTGGAAACAGGCTCCAGGCTCTGAGCCATCAGCCCAGAGCCTGACGCGGGGCTCGAACTCACGGACCGCGAGATCGTGACCTGGCTGAAGTCGGACACTTAACCGACTGCGCCACCCAGGCACCCCTATGTATCTACTCTTATATTCTTTAGGCTGTCAGCCTTTGGGGCCATGCTTGGCGAAGTTACAGAAATGTTTATGCTTTCTTTTAGGACTTACATAGTTTTATTTCCTACACTCAGATCTTCATGTTGGTGAAAATTTGGAACCTAGCTTTTTGGTGGTGTCAGGGCATCTCACATGGCAGATAGATTTAGGGTCAACGTGTACAGCAAAATTGGCCAGAGTTCAAGAAACTCACACTATCCCAGTATTCCATCCCCATAATCCAGGGCCCACGTTGCATGAAATACACATAGTATTTGGGTACATCCCAGAGCCACACTCAGTAGGGTCAGACGTGCACACTAGGGGAGGCATAAGGAAAGCAGACTAATTAGGGGACTGGCAGATTCACATCCTTCATGTCACACTGTCACACTCACTGCAGGCTGTGTGCTCACTGAGTGAATGGGGACAGACATTCCAGCTGTTTTTCCCTCTGTGCCTCTCGTGCTGTCACTCTTCTCTCCCCCACCTCTCTCTCTATTGCCAAGTACATTTAGTTGAATTCACGAAAGATGAATGTGCATTTACAAAGTTTCTGTACAAACTTAGAGTCGTTTCCATACATTTTGTTCAGTCTTTGTGCCATTATCATTTCTGAAAGTATAAAATGCCTTTAGATAGTTGGTTGAGCAAGGCTCTCCTCATAACCCTTAAAATGTTTTCCTTGGCCATTCTGGCATATTATTTTCCTGGATAAACTTTAGAAGAGTTTTATAAGATTTCAAAACAAAACAAAACAAAAACAAAATTAATTCGGTTTTCACAGGAAGGCAGGGGTTATCTGAGACATTTGACAGACAGGGTGGGACCTACGTGGGTCTAGTGGGCCTAAGGGATGACGTGGGGCTGGAGGGTGGCTCAATCAGGGAAGTTACCCAAGAAAACCCAAGGACCTCGAGGCTATTTGCCTGGGAGGAAGGTGCGGACTGCCTCATTACGGGATCACTGAGCATCAGCTAAGGGGCAGGGCACTGTCTGGTGGTAAAAAGATGCAATTTCAAGGTTCTTCTCTTTTCCATTTCAGCAAAAGGAACCTTGCCCATGGTTGCCTCACATCTATTATTCATTCTTTCTTTCAATGAAAAATGTATGGAGACCCTAGTATATGCCTGGCACTGGGCTAAGCACTAGGGACACATTAGCGGCTGGAGCCCAGACTCTGCCCTCAGGGTTTTACAGTCTAGTGGTGGACAGACACACAAACCAGCCATTAAAATAGTGACCAGGACATAACTGGGTCCCCAGGCTGCAGGGGAGGAGCATCCAACTGCCCCTGAGGGGTGAGGGAGGAAGGGGCAGCTATACTGAGATGGGAAGGACGGGTGGGTAGAACGGGCTTCGGGAACGTTCTTCCGGGCTCTGTGGTGTGAAAGCTTGAGACTCCCACCTGGGAGAGGCATCCTAGTGCGATCCTCCTCATGGTTCTTCACAAACAATGATGCAGAAAACAGCAACAGACCGGCTGAGACATCCGGTTGGCAGGCAGCAGATTTGAAAAGAGAAATTCTTAATTAACAGTTCTCACAGCTTATGTCTGTTGTTTGCTGTCTCAGGAAAGCAAACTATAGTTTCTTAATTTTTTTTGAAGAACTTGTTCACAAGTAAATGCCATATGAATGTCAAATTTTTTAATTTGTTCAACATTTATTGGAGACCCCCCCTTTGTGCCAGGCATCAAGCCAGCGCTAGTCATTAGCTATGCAATGGTAGCTACAAGGACAATATAGGGTGAAGAGTAAAAACATAAGCAGGAGCCCGCTGGGCGGAAGAGGGAACAGCCAATCTGAAGGAGGGGGTAGGAAAGGCTTCCCAGCTCATAACCGTGCCCTGGGGCACATTTCTCCCTTGGCTTCTCCGAGCCATAGAGGACAAACATGTTCTCTGCTCTTTTTTCTTGTACCACCGTCATCTATGAAATCAGGAAGTTTTACTTCAGTGCATTGTGTTTGGACACCAGCTTAAAACGAGAAGAAGGGTGCCGGTCATTTCTGTAATCAGTCACTAACACTTTTTGCAAGAATAAGGAAGACGTGGAATCTAACTTCCTAAATATTTATGTGACTTTAATATAAAGTGTTTTGTAATTATGCATCTTTTACATGGAAAATTTAGATATAGGTGACACATCTAAAAATAAAGTATTTAAAACATAGGTCTTTTGCCTATAGCATGGTTTGTTAAGTAGAATATGGGGCCAGTCACATAAAGTAAAGCCTATGACAAGTTGGTTAGTAGACTTAGACAAGGCACCTCAGCGTAATAACCTTCTTGATAATTAAGGAAGGCATGGGATTTCTGCTTCCTACCCACTTTCTGAAATGTAATAATTCCAAATTATGCCAGTTATACATAGATGTGTATATGTGTGTGTGTGTGTGTGTATATTTGTGTGTGTATATATATATATATATATATATATATATATATATATATGCATGTTTCATCATGTCTGAAAATGGTAGCTAACTTTTATTGAGTGTCTATTATGTGCAGGCATTGTATTAGATTCTTCACTACATTATTTTTCATCTCATTCATTGATCGAAATAGGTATTAATAGTGCAATTATTCACTTATTCATTCTGCATATGCTTATCTGGCACCTATTATGGGCCCAGGCACTCTCCCATGTGCAGGGATATATCAGCCAAAGAATCCATGCCTTTGTGGAGTTTTCTTTTTTTTTAATTTTGTTTTCAATGTTTATTTATCTTTTTTTTTTCAATGTTTATTTATTTTTGGGACAGAGAGAGACAGAGCATGAACGGGGGAGGGGCAGAGAGAGAGGGAGACACAGAGTTGGAAACAGGCTCCAGGCTCTGAGCCATCAGCCCAGAGCCCGACGTGGGGCTCGAACTCACGAACCGCGAGATCGTGACCTGAGCTGAAGTCGGACGCTTAACCGACTGCGCCACCCAGGCACCCCTGTTTATTTATCTTTGAGAGACAGAGACAGAGTGTGAGTGGGGGAGGGGCAGAGAGAGAGGGAGACAAGGAATCGGAAGTAGGCTCCAGGGTCTGAGCTGTCAGCACAGAGCCCAACGCAGGGCTAGAACTCATGAACCCAGAACATCATGACCTGAGCCGAAGTCAGATGCTTAACCACTGAGCCACCCAAGTGCCCCGAGTTTACATTTCCAAGGGAGACATGGATGAAGAAACTGAAGCTTGAAGGGTTAAGATAATAGGCCAAGGTTACACAGCATGGAGGCAGGGATCCAGCCAGGTCTTCCTGATAAAGCCTGTGTCCTTTGCACCCATTGGCAAAGTCTATATAAATTACCTAACAGTTCCATGATGCAAAGCTTAAATTTGGGGGAGAGCCACATACCACATTTCCTTGATTCTATCAATTCCATGGAAGAGAAGGCACCACACACAGACACTGAGTTAATGACAATTTGGGGGGGGGGGGCGGCTAGCATAAGAATGGAACTTTGCTAATAGAAATATTTTAGTTTACCTCCCAATTCCAAAAACATTGTGTCTGTTTTGTTGTTTGTTTGTGTTTTAAATAGAAACTCAGAATCAAGGAAGTGTTTTTTTAACTTAAATAAGGAATGGAGTTCTCATCACCAAATTATCTAGAATAATAAAGGCTCTCAGCCAAGAGAGTAGGTGTTGTAACTGCCCTCCATTGTTTAGGCTCATTAAATACAGCCCTGTAGCAATTAGTGCAAATGGGAATTATGCAGGCTTGAAACAGTTCAGTAGGCAATATTAATAAAATCCCCATTGATAAGCAAATTTGAAATTCTATGAGTTTTACTTTAAATTTTTCTTTGAGGAAATTAGCCAGAAATTAAGCAATATTTAATTGTGTGGTATCTTCAGGAACATAACTCTTGCATAAAGCTGATCCACCCCTGACTTCCATTAATGGTCGAACCACTGGCTTCTGTGTGCATTTTGTTCATCTGCCATTCATCGACAGGGGTAACTGAGGATTTTGTCGTCCTGGTGTCAACGAGGAGGGAGCAAGCTCTGCCTGCCTCCTACTTTCTCTGTTCTCATCGAAGCCATAACTATCTGTACTGCGACACACTCATTCTTGCAAAGCAGCCTTCCCCACTTAGGGTGACAACATCTCAAACGGAGAGTTCAAGGGTGGAGAAAATGTCAGATGGAACAAATGATGAGTTCTTTGAGTGTTTCTCCTTTTTCTCTTTATTTTGGGTAGGTGTGCACCCGGATATTTCGGGAATCCCCAGAAGCTTGGAGGTAGCTGCCAGCCGTGCAGTTGTAACAACAATGGCCAGTTGGGCAGTTGTCACCCCTTGACGGGAGGTAAGATGGACTCACACCTTTGTTAACCTGCATTTATCAATCTGGTTTTAATAAAATAGCAGGGGAGGAACCTAGGTAAATATTTTCATGAAGCACAATACCCAATGCCAGCTAACAGATATTTTGACAGCTTGGTTTGGTGAATACTTGGGTTTGGTGAATACAGTTTGGTGAATAACTTACTTCAAATAGCCTTTTTTTTTTTTTAATGTTAATTTTTTTTTAACATTTGTTGATTTTTGAGAGAGGAAGTGCAAGAAGCGGTGAGGGAAGGGACAGAGAGAGAGGGAGACAGAGGACCCGAAGCAGGCTCCTCACTGTGAGCATAGAGCCCAGTTGTGGGGCTTGAACTCACAGAACCATGAGATCATGACCTGAGCCAAAATCAAGAGTCAGCTGCTTAACTGACCGAGCCACCCAGGTGCCCCTCAAGTAGGCTTTTGTTAAAAAGATAAATTGCTTTTAAAAGTCAAGTAATTGTAGTCAAAATAACCTCAGCTCCTATTTGGTGATTTTGCTCAGATCTCCCTTGACATTATAAGGTTATAACGTATCAGTTTTCTTCATGTGTGTATCTGAGGAGATCAACATATTCTTTCTTGAATATCAATCCATGTCTGAGATGTGGGTGGTATAACTGGGATGGATTTCACATACCAAGGAAAAGAATCACTAGGAGTTAGTGTGGGTTCATTAGGAACAACTTGGAAGGAAAAGGAAGATGATTTTCTTCCTTCTTCAGCCGAGAATATTAACGTGATTTATCAAGAAAATATCACAGATATAGTGTAATGCCAAACCTTAGATAAAATCTCTAATCTTACAGTTATGGACAAGATGAAGAACTACTGAATGTGTATATCTGAATGTATAGATATGTATCTATATCTATATAGTATATATATAGTATATGTATATAGTACATGTATATGTATATAGTGCATATATATACTATATATATAGTATATGTACATAGTATATATAGTATATATAGTATATCTATATTTATATATATGTATCTATACTGAATGTATAGATTAGATCTGGTCAAGTGACTGCTCCCAAAGGAATATAGAGTAAATGGATTATTATCAGTCCGGAATGAGCTATCTTCTGACATGCGCTGCGCCTTAATCCTTGGCTCTATCTTGTTCAACACTTTTGACCTGAATGGGAATGTAGAAGGCATGCCCACCCAGTTATCACATGACACAAAGTTGGGAAAGATAGAAAATGCCTCCTTTGGCACATTTAGAATATTTAAGGGACTCAAGAGCCTAGAATAATGGGCCGATTCTAAGACAACATTATGTTAGGGATAAGCCCATGGTCTTATAGTTGAATGGCATAAAAATAAGTGTGTGATAAGTGAGATGTGACTTAGTAGCAACAAGTGAAAAAGACTAAGGCTTTAGTCAGTAGCAAGTTCGTTATGGCTCAAGAGAGTAATATGGCCCCTAGGACACCTCATACAATCTTCAGTGAGTTCTAGAGTCTAACACCAGGTGGTCTGCCGTTCCCTGGCACGCTGCTCGTGTAAATCCTCGTGTCGGACTTCTGTCTCTAGAAGACAATAGACAAGCTACGGTTTGTTCAGAAGAAGTGGAGATACTGAAAAAACTTGGAACCATGTCACAGGAAGGATTGACAAACCAGGACAGTGGAAAGAAGACTTGGAAAGGATGTATTTGAGAGGCTGATTGATGTGTGGGAGAAGGGTCTGTTTGTTCTGTGTGCCACAAGAAGTAGAACCCAAGGAATGGAAGCTAGCGGGAGGTCTACGTTAAGTCATCCTAAGAAGTGTCATGTGTTTAGAGATGAAAAAGACTGTTTTAGAAAAACATGAGTTCTGTGAAGAGAGGTATTTGAGGAGAAGCTTCAACATCACACACAGCATATTCATGAGATTACTATCTTTACAATCGTCTTTTTCTCCCACTTTAATAACGACAACAGCAAAGAAACCTGAAATAAGGATGGTGACTATTTGCTCCCCAAATGGAAGAAAACACTCATGCATCAGACTTTTTGTTTCTCTGAGGTTTTGCCCCTCTTTTTCATTCTTTTTATTTTAATTAATAATGTACAGATTCCTTGGTGGTCAACATTAAAACTTGTTAAGAAAATTGCACTGATAAATCAATCACCCACATGAGGCAAGTCCTCCCTGGGTTATTCAAAGTGCTGAGGGGGATTGTGAAGAAAATAAAACTGTTTCCTGGTCGTAGGAAATTTACAGCTTAATTGAGGAAATAAAAGTGACGTAACTATCCATAGCATTAAGAATGAGTAATTTTTAAAAAAAGGTGAGTGGGCTGCCTTATCTTATGCATTTGGATAAGCATCTGACTCTTAATTTCCGTTCAGGTCACGATCCCAGGTTGTGGGATTGAGCCCTGTGTCAGGCTCCATGTTGAGTGTGGAGCCTGCTTAAGATTCTCTCTCTCTCTCTCTCTCTCTCTCTCTCTCTCTCTCTCTTCCTCCCCTTCCACCCCCACCCTAACCCCGTTTGCATGTGTGCACTCTCTGTCTCTCAAAAAAAAAAAAAAGATGAGTAAGAAAAACCCATGATTATATATGATAAATTAAAATGTCTACAAATATATAGAAAAGAGACGCTGATTGTCTTTGTGTGGTGGGATCAAGGGTGGTGTTTTTATATTACTTTTCTGATTTTCCCAAACTTTCCATAGTGAACTTCTATTATTTATGTTACAATTAAATGTAGTTTAAAGTATATGTATATACACACAAAGTGTGGAATATTGCCTGCTGCTGAGAAGACAAAATGTGAAATCTTGTCTAGGAAAATGTCAAGCTTTGTGATTTCCTGTGGTGAAATTAGATTTTTTTTTTCTAGAGGGAAGGGAGAGGGCATTTCATTGTAAAGATGCATGGTGCAGGGGAAAGAGTAGAAATGGAAAGAGTAAAGAACATCCAAGGAAGACCAGTAGGTTTTCTCTTACTCTAGTTGAGAACCTCAAAGTCTAGCTCATATCTGTGGTAATTGGCAGTGTGGGTCCACTAACATTGTGTGCATATCTCTCTCTCAGCACCTGTCACACTGTTGTGTGATTTATCTGCTTCCCCTGGGGGCCAGTAAACTACAGGACAGCAGGGATTTTTGTCTTCCTAGCTTTGTATTTCCTGTACATGGCACAAGGCCAAGCCATGCTGTAGATGCTCAAAGGGGCTCAATCAATGTTTACTGAATGTTCTTGAATGATACTGGAAGAGAAGTCAATAGTTGTATAGGAAACTATCAAATGAAGAAAGCCTTACCACTAATGATTAGGGGGTTTTAATTAGATAAGAATATCGTGACCTTTTATAGAGAAGAAAATGAATATACAGTCAGGGGCGTCACGAGAGAAGTTCCTGCAGCAAGACTGGTAAGAGATGGGAAAGCTCCCTGAATGATGGCACAGGTAAAGAGGGAGAAGGGAAGAGCCAATGATGCCAGATAGTTGGGTGACTAAAATCTTCTCAAACTAGCTTTTCTGAAAGCCAAATTAAAAAGCAGATGAAGAGGAGGTTGAGTAACAATATCTACTTTGGTTATTCCTTGTTTCAGACTGCATAGACCAAGAGCCCAAAGATGGCAGCCCTGGAGAAGAATGTGATGGTGAGAAAAGAACCCTCCCCCCCCCCCCCCGCCTCCAGCTGTGAGGTTTAGTTTAAGATATGTGAACCTCGTGCTGGGATGTGCACTTTCCAGGCTGGGAAAGCCATGGTGGGAGGCGGTAGGGGGAGGACTTCTTAGGGTCAAGCCCAGCCTCTGTTAACTCACAGCTTTATGACCTTGGGCAAGTGGCCTGACTTCCCCAAGCCTCAGTTTAATCATTTGTAAAATGGACTTAATAACTATATGTACCCCACAGAGTTGCTGGGGAAGTGCTTACAAATCTTACCATAATTCCTGGCAAATAGCAAGCTCTCGGTAAATAAAAGCTATTTATTATTATTTTTACACATACAAAATAAGTAACAAGTTGCATAGAATCACCATTTCTTCCAATTTTATTGAGATATAATTAACGTGCAGCATTGTATAAAAGTGCACAACGTAATGACTTGATGTATGTATATATTGCAAAATGGTTATCACAGTAAGTTAATAGCCATCACCTCACATAGTTAACAATTTTTTTCTAGTAATGAGCTTTTAAGACAGACTGTCTCAGCAGCTTTCAAATATACAATACAGTGTTGTTAACTATGGTCACCATGTTGTGCATTACATCCCCAAGGCTTATTTATCTTATAACTGGAAGTTGGTACCTTTTGATCCATTTCACCCATTTCCCCCACTCCACTGCTTCTTTTTAAAATGCTTCCTGTCCAGAGATCTCTCTTGGGCAGAATCTGCATCCCTCCCTGAGAAGTCCAGGATTGTGATTTTTGACTCTGATAATCTATGTGCATATTAACTGGGCTTTAAGCCCTCGTATTCTGTTTGCATTCTTGTGGCTTCAGCCCACGGCACATTTGCCTTTGATTGTGGCCCCTACAGATTGTGACAGCTGTGTGATGACACTCTTGAATGACCTGGCCACCATGGGTGACGAGCTCCACCTGGTCAAGTCTCAGCTGCAGGGCCTGAGTGCCAGCACCGGCACTTTGGAACAGATGAAGCACTTGGAGACCCAGACCAAGGACCTGAGGGTAAATACCCTATGCACCCAGCACAATGCTGGGTCCAGAATCGATACTTGGGGTATAGATGCTGCATGAATGAATACCCCTCAAGCAGGAGACAGAGAGGTTGACTCCATTTAACGCTTTTTCTGATCCAAATGAAGACTAGATATTTACTGGTGGAAAATACTAGTGAACATACGAAACTAATACTCTAAGTGAACATTCTTTTTTAAAGTTTATTTATTTATTTTGAGAGAAAGAGAGAGAGTGAGAGAGAGAGAGAGAGCACACGCAGGGGAGGGGCAGAGAGAGGAGAGACAGGATCCCAAGCAGGTTTCACTCTGTCAGTGCAGAAGCCCGAGGCGGGGCTTGAACTTGCAAATCATGAGATCATGACCTGAACTGAGATCAAGGCTGAATGCTTAACCAGCTGAGCCACCCAAGAGCCCCAAGAACATTCTTTACTTAGTGAATGATTCTGGGCTAATTTTTCTTCTAGAGCCCTTAGCTGAGTATCTTGCATTCAAAAGAATCAGATTTGTATTAAATTGGTATTAATTCTCTAAATGGTGGAATTCTTTAAATGGTGGGCCTGGGGTTTTCTATGTTGGCAGATTTTTTATTTGGGGATTTTTAAAAAAATGAACCATAAGTTCAATCTTTAAAAATAGATATAGGACTGTTGGGGTTATGTTTCTTCTTGAGTGATATTTGGTAATTTGTGCCTTTCAAATACTTTTTTCATTTCATCTAAATTCTCAAATGTATTGACATAAAATTGTTTATAGTTTTTCTTATTACCCTTTTAATACCTGCAAAATTTGTAGTAATACCCTCTCATCCATTCTTGATATTGATAATTTATGTCATCTCTTTTTTTCTTGATTATTCTGGCTAGAGGTTTATCAGTTTTATTGATCTTATTTTATTGATTTTCTCCATTGTTTTTCTATTTTCAATTTCATTGATTTCTGTTGTTATTCATATTTTTTCTGCCTTCTACTTGCTTTGGGTTTAATTAGCTATTCATTTTCTAGTTTCTTAAGATGAAAGCTTATCTTGCTGATTTAAACCTTTCTTTTTCTAAATCAGCATTTAATGCTATGAATTTCCCCCAATGCACTACTTTAGCTGTATTCCACACATTTTGAGTTGTTGTGTTTTCATTTTTATTCAATTCAAAGGATTTTCAAATTTCCTTGGGACATGTCTTTGACCCCTGAATATTTAGAAATGTGTTGTTTAATTTCCTAACTGGGCATTTTCCAGATAACTTCTTGTTATTGATTTCTCACTCAATTCTTTTGTGGTCAAAGAGCACACTTTCTATGGCTCCAGTTTTTAAAAATGTGTTGAAGTTTGTTTCATAGCCCAGAATATGGTTTATCTAGGAGAATATTCTATGTGTGCTTGGAAAGAAGGTGGCCAAGAGGATAAGTAATAGGGCTAAAGTCCCACAGGGCCAGAGGCAGGCTCCCTAGAGGAAACTGAGGACATTTCTGCCTATGAATGGAGACTGAAAAACAATCTTGAAACTGCCCAGTGCTCATTGTTGAGCAGTGAGTATATGAGAGACTAGGAAAGCTACAACCTTATGAGCCAAGACCTGGATGGACATGATTCACAAACCAGGACCTGTAATGGAATGTGATATCCTCAACAGGACCATAGTGTGCAAGTCCTAAGCTGCCAATATAAGACCTGGTTCTGGACTAGAGGATCTAGGGTGGGAATGGCAATGACCGTAAGATCATTGGTTAGGGCACAGAGAGTGCAGGCAGAAGTGGAGTTGCGGGTGTGTGTGTGCAATGTTTACCTGCAAACATTGGGAAGAGACAAGTAACAATACGAAAGACATCCAACAAAAGCAACCACTAAGAGATGAGTTCCCTTTAGATAAAATTAAAATTGGGACAATCTGAAAATTACTTTGAAGAGTAACAATTCAATAGAAGGAACAAAAAATTAGAATACTGTTAAAAACACGAGAAACCAAACAAGAAGAGGTACATATGAAAATATTCAATTAAAAATTATGAAAATGAAAAAAAAATTATTAATTGAAGTAAAAGAATTCAGTAGAGGAGATAAACCCTAAACTGGACATAGTGAAAGAGGCTTTGGGGAAAGTTTAAGAAGTGCTGTTAAAATGAGGGCTGATTCCAAACCCATTAGTGCTTATAGCTGAGTACACAGTTGACCCTTCAACAACATGGGGGTTAGGGACATTGACCCCCTGCACGGTTGAAAATCTGCATATAACTCTTGACTCCTAACAGGCTACTGTTGACCAGGAACCTTACCAATAGCATAAATAGTTAACACATGTTTTGTGTATGTATTACATATTGTATTCTTACAATAATACCTAAGGTTTTCTAATATTTTTTTTGGTATTTCTAGGTTACATGGTCCATCTGTGAGTTTGTTTTAAATTGTTGCAAATCTCCAAAAGATCTTCTTACATATTTATTGAAAAAAAATCCATGTATAAGTGGACACAGGCAGCTCAAACCAGTATTGTTCAAGAGTGAACTTTATATAGCAAAAAATAATACTAGAAAAATGGCTCTTTTTCATCCCATCAGGGTAAATTTTAGTCCATGATTTACAGGCTCTTAATATAGAGAGGAAAAAAGCCATTATGTTTTGAGAGAAAAAGAAGCCCCTGGAGTTACTCTGATGTCATGAATACAACCCTGCACTTCTTCAATGAAGGGCAGGGAGCCAGCATTTCAGTACCTGTCCTATGTGCCAGGCTCTGTGCTCAGTGCTTTATTTATGTCTTACAGAATCCTATAAGGAAAATAGTCTTATTTTCATTTAACAGGTATGTTAAAGCTAAGTAACTTGCCTACTATCACACAGCTTGCACATGGCGGGTTCCAGGACTCGAACCAAGATCAAATTCCAAAGGCCATGCTTTACTCACTGTACGTATTCTACTAACACTCCATAGAATGACATGCCTCAGTTTTCCTGTATTAAAATTAAAATAGAACTGTCTTCTTCCTAGATCACACATACACTGTGAAAATTCCTTAGGAAGAAGTGTGAGAAGGAAAACATTTTTCAATGTTCATATGTACGTGACACTTGATAATATCATCAAAAAACCCAGCAGCTTAATATGATAGTCCCCAATTTACTGACGAAGGAGATAAAACTCAAAAGCGGCAGACCTAGTGTTTGGACCTAAGCTGTAAAGCCTGTGTTGTTCCCCCCAGTGCTGGTTCTGTCACATGCAAGTTAATAGTATAGGTAATAGCAAGTTAATAGGAGGTAATAGTATAGCTTTTTCCTGTAAATTTCTTTAAGATATTAACAAGTTTTTTTCCCAAAAAAATTGAAAATAATCACTACTCTAGAGATTATGTGCAGAAATGTCACCCTCTGAAAGTAAGGAAACTGTTTAGTATCCAAAAAAAACAGGGGACCTGGATTCTGATCCTTAAGCAATCAATGATCATCTCTACAGCATTCAATTAAATGAGCTCTCAGTTCCCTTCCTGCTAAAAAATTCTTTGAATCTGATGGTTCCTTCACTAAATTAGCCTCAGGCACTGCTTTTAGTATTACAATGTTAAATATAGGTTAAAAACAACTGAGCGTTTTGTAGAGTCTGGGAAGTAAGATATCGGGTAAGTGGTATCCTCATTTCTGTAAGGTTCGGTTACTAACTCAAGGAGAGTATCTCTTGTCTTTTCACGGTTATAAGTTTATTTTAGAACCATATCACAACTCACATCAGAAAGTAGATTCTTCAAGTAGCTGATTTCAAAGAACCAAATCATTTCCTGTGGACCAGCATCGGGCTTGCTAAACGAATCTTTCCATATCACCACTGGGATTACCAAATTGATAGGACTTACTCCAAGTTTCTGCTCTAATGTGAGATTAATTTTGCATTTTACTTTCAGAATCAGTTACTCAACTACCGTTCTGCCATTTCAAATCATGGATTAAAAATGGATGGTCTGGAAAAAGAACTGAGTAATCTGAATCGAGAGTTTGAAGCTTTGCAAGAAAAGGTAATGTGTTAGGTCAATAACGTTAACTTTTTGTTGTTGTTGTTGTCCTCAAAATATTGTTAGTTTCCCCCCCTCCACCCCCGGATCAACATAATTTGTTAGTAATCAATTTATTTTTCATATAGGTTCAAATAAATTCTAGAAAAGCCCAAACATTACATAACAATGTTGATCGGACAACCCAAAGCACAAAGGAGCTGGACACAAAGATTAAAAATGTCATCCGGAATGTGCACAGTAAGGAGTTACTCAATCCAATTAAATATTTTTTTATTACATAGCGTGTTCTGTGCCCCCATGCTCTGAAAGAATTTCTCCTTAAGAGTTCAATATTATGAAAAAGATCCTGTAATGATACTGAAAAACTAATATGAACCTTCCATAAAAATCCCTTTTTTTTTTTTTTTTAGTAGTCTACTGGAGTCCAGAATTCCCAGTTTAATAAACTACTCGATATTTTCTAGTTCTCTTGAAGCAGATCTCTGGGACAGATGGGGAAGGAAACAATGTGCCGTCAGGGGATTTTTCCAGAGAGTTGGCTGAAGCAGAGCGCATGATGACAGAGCTACGGAGCCGCAACTTTGGAAAGCACCTGAGAGAAGCAGAAGCTGAAAAAAGAGACGCTCAGCTCCGTAAGGATGTTCCCAAATCCTTGTATGCAACCCATTCTAATGGGCTTGAAATACAGTGTGCAAAGTGCAATGTCAGGTCCCCAGTACAGGTGGCTAGGTTAGTCATTTCAGCGTATATGACTTTTATTTTTTATTTATTAAATTTTTTTTTAACGATTACGTATTTTTGAGAGAGAGAGAGTCAGAGCGTGAACAGGGGAGAGGCAGAGAGAAAGACACAGAATCTGAAGCAGACTCCAGGCTCTGAGCTGTCAGCACAGAGCCCGATGTGGGTCTCAAACACACGAACCGTGAGATGGTGACCTGAGCCAAAGTCCGACACTTAACCAACTGAGCCACCCAGGCGCCCCGGTGTTCACAACTTTTAGAGCATGGTGTGAGTATGGGTAGCTCCTCCAGGCTACCAAGAGGTTGTAGAATATAGCATCTTACCATCATGCAAGAAAAAAAAATAGGTTCTTCTCCTAAGATAACAGCACTGGTATTGCCTTTTCCTTATTAACTGCATTTTTATTCTTTCTTCATTCAGCTCCATTCAACTTTCTCATTATATCATTTTTTAATGGCCACCCCCACCAGCACAGGGGTCTTGAATCACAAATCGATATTAGCACTACTATTGCAGGAACCAAAATCTGGTGTAGTAGAAATTAACAGAATATCTCTAAAGGTTTTACTTAGGAAAAATGCCTCATTAGTTCAAAACTGTGAGAAATAGAAGTCTGGTGCATATTTTTTCAAATACTGGTCTTTCTTCTCAGGTGAAATGATGTGTCAATGGTTAATATGCAGACAGTAGCAGTTTTCTTTTAGCATTTGTATGGTTTAAATTTATTATTAGTCTTTGCTTTTGACTGAGGAGACAGGGTTAGTTTGCAGTTAGTAGTATTTAGTAGTAGTGTTAGTTGGTAGTGTTAATAGCAGTGTTAGGAGCACATGCTCTGTCCTCTGCAGATCTTGTTCAAGTGCCAAGGCTGATTGGTCATGCAACATTGGGTCAGTCACCTAATTTCTTGGGCTCTCCATTTGCGTATCTGAAACATGAGACTGCTATCATTGTTTTCATGTGGTTTTGTGTGCCCACATAACCACAGCAGGTGCTCCATAAATGTTAGTTTCCTTTCCCATTCACTTGCAAGTTCAAGGAAAACCATGAAATGAGTAGAAACTTCATTCTTCCTCTGTAGACTTTATAGCTTAGCTTAGAGGTACTCCTCTCTCAAGTGAAAAACAAAAATGTGTTGTATTATAGTGCTGAATCGGATAAGGAGCTGGCTGGAAAACCACCAAGTGGAGAACAGTGCACTTGTCAAGAACATACGGGATTCTTTAAATGAGTACGAGGCCAAACTCAGTGATCTGCGGGCCGCACTACAAGAGGCAACTGCCCAGGCAAAGCAGGCCACTGGCCTCAACCGAGAAAACGAGAAGACTTTGGAATCCATCAAGGTGGGTTCACAGTCAGAATCTGCACACTTTTCTTAATGACAAGGATGAGGGGGGCAGGGATCTTTATCATTAATAAAGCGGCAGAGCCAGGCACCTGTCTGTATGTCTAGCCTGTGCACACCTGTCTGTACGGCAGATGCTAATCAAACAGGAGTAAGGGATTAAATGCAAAACCAAAGTTATTCCTCCTCCCCAGTCACCAGAATAGATTGTGAACTTAAACCACAGAGAAAGCAGAGCAAATTGCTTTAGTCCTGCCCCTGGCTGACAGAGTGCTGGAGGAATAATGTTGCCAAGTAGATGAGAAATTAAACCAATATTGTTATAATTAAATCAGAGTCTATAATATATGCTTTAAATAACTGATTTTTTGTGTCAGCTGTGTAAACATCATTATCATAATCACTGATAAGGGCATTTTAAGCCATTATCTTACAGGAAATAGATTAAAATACAGGCCTCATGCAGGAGCTGCAGAGACAGAATCTGGAGCTTGGGATTCTACAGTATATTTTTTCAGGGGTGCACACTGTATGCTGAAACAGCAACATAAATGTGAAGCGTTATTAAATGACAGTAAGATCAAAGTGGAGTAATGTAGGACTGACCCCCCAAAAGAAGAACTTGTCAAAGAAAACAAATAATATCTTAGTCGATGGCAATATGCTTAATTCCCAAAGCCTCTTTAGACGGCTGTTGGAAGTCACTGATGATGCCAAGGGAAGGGTGCATGATCTGATTTTATGGGTGTGTGAGCTTTGGCGGCTCCTAGCTTGGCCTTCTCAGATCGCATGTACCCTCTCATTGAAGCGCCTCTCCAACCTCACAAGGCCTGGCATGTGGGGCGTCGCGATGACGGGTGCTGCTTTGTTCAGGAAAATCCCTCATGCTGCCTCACAAACCAGAGCTTACTTACCTTTCCACCTCACTGGCCCAGTTGCCCCCAGTTTAGAAAGCTTCTGCAACGGTACGAACTGTTGTTTCGTTGGCATGTAGTTTGAGGAAACCATGACAACACACCCACGCGGCAAAGTGAACTGATTTCCCCGCACTTTCTAGTTGCCTCGATGATCTTTCAGTTTCAAGAAAACATTATGACTCCGAAACGACTTCTGTGCTGTTGTGCAGTAGATATGCCTGTGCTTCCTGGTCGTATACCATGTAGTTCAAACAGGTTCTTCTTCTTCTTCTCGCCAGAGACAAGTTAAAGAAATGAATTCCCTACAGAGTGATTTCGCCAAGTACCTAACCACGGCAGACTCTTCCTTACTGCAGACCAACACACTGCTGCAGCTGATGGGGAAAAGCTGGGAGGTAGAGGCAAAACTTGTTCTCTGAACACTGAAAAACATTCAGATTCTATATGAGGAAGCTATGAACTGGGTTAACATTTTTTTTCCTGCAATACATGTCTTTTAGATGGAAGGAAATAAACCAAGATGTTCATTACCGTGATGCTACCCTTGGGGCGTGGGGGGTGTGAATGATGTGTCCTCTGTATGTCTATTTGTATTACTTAATTAGCCCACAGTGAGCAGATGTTGCTTTTGTGATAACAAAAAAAATTGGAATGCTGTTTTTAAAATATCAAGCATGCTTTTATTAGCAGAACTTATTTAGGACTCATAATAGGTTGACCACATTAGCAGCCCAATGGGCATTTTGCAAATATCTTTTGTTATCGCTATTTCTAGAGTAGAAAAAAAAAAGTTTCAGTTTAGTACAACTTTATGCTAATGATGACAGTGTGCTTTTATAAAATTTATCAGAAGGGGTACCCACCCTGAGAAAATTGTCCAAATGGTGGTAAAACTTGCAAAAATATTATCAGTGCCACTACTGAAATAATGCATCCTGGGAACATGAAGTTTATGACAGAGTTTGAGAAAATGGTACATACGTTCTTTGCTTAAAGTGACACTGTCTCTGTTTACTTGAAAAAAATAGGAATATGAAAAACTAGCTGCCACTTTAAATGAAGCAAGACGTGAGCTAAGTGACAAAGTGAGAGAACTTTCTCAGTCCGCCAGTAAAGCCTCCCTGGTGGCGGAGGCAGAAACGCACGCGCAGTCTTTACAGAAGCTGGCAAAGCAGCTGGAGGAGTGAGTGACCCCCCACCCCCGGTCTAACCGCAGGAGCTGCTGGACCTAGTGTGAAAGCCTCCCTGACTGAGCTGGGGCTCCAGAATAGGGCAGGGGGGCGGGACCCAGGGCCCGGGTCTGAACCCAAGCTGCGCTGGGGGTGTGATTCCCAGATAGATCCTTGCCAGCGCATGTCTCCATTTGCCAGATGAGGAGGCTAATCAAGGAGGCTGGGAGGGGGAGGTGAAGGGGCCTTCAGCCGCAGGCAGTGGAGGCCGTTGGAGCCCTTCACCCACACTGTCTTCCAGGATCAAGAGGAATGCCAGTGGGGATGAGCTGGTGCGCTGTGCAGTGGATGCTGCCACCGCCTATGAGAATATCCTCAACGCCATCAGAGCAGCGGAGGACGCGGCTGACAAGGCCGCTAGCGCATCTGAGTCTGCCCTCCAGGTGGGCACCCGCACTGGCACCTTTTCTGGATGCACTCTGGAGACGACTCATTGTCTTACTTTCTTTTCATATGCACTGAGGAATGTAAACAAGCCTTAGTTTAAAAAAAATTTTTAACGTTTATTCATTTTTGAGACAGAGACAGAGCATGAATGGGGGAGGGTCAGAGAGAGAGAGGGAGACACAGAATCTGAAACAGGCTCCAGGCTCTGAGCTGTCAGCACAGAGCCCGACATGGGGCTCAAACTCACGGACCGCGAGATCATGACCTGAGCCGAAGTGAGACGCTTAGCCGACTGAGCCACCCAGGCGCCCCAACAAGCCTTAGTTTAAATTAGAACTTATTATATAGAATAGACTTGAACTTGCTCTAGATGTGGATTGTTTCTGTGCTTACATGACTGTTTTGATAGATGTAGCGCAGTTTTAAAAGCCATTTGTGAAACCAGATAGAAATTCCACTGATTACCAATGTTGAGCCAAGATGAGTAGTGTATCGTGCTTCTTTCTAGGTATGATTTTAGACCATGATTAAGTATTGGCATTTCACAAAGAAGAGGGAAATTTTTGTACACGATTTGGTAACCATTTATTTCCTGTCATTTGCCTTAACACCTGGGCATGTCTTGGAGTCCTGTGTGATCTTACATGTACCATATAATATTCCCATATCTAAGAATAAAGCATAAAATATTAAATATCAAAGAATTAGGGGATAGGCCTTCTTGAAGGTTAAAGACTTTTATCTCCTAAATATTAAAAACTTAAAAACAACTCTTCTTTTTCTTCAGTTATTGAAGAGGGTATTGTACAAACAACAACAGGGAGAAAATGAGACAGGTATCACATGATTTGTTAGTATGTCACCAGGGAAGTGTCTACCTCCCCAAGCCACACATATCTATCTACAGCCCTAACTGTATCTTTTCAGGAACAGTCCTTTTAAACTTCCCCCTTACCTTTGAACCTCATCCTTTAAAGATTGAAGATAAGGGCTTTTAGAGTAGGATGAAAAAAATCTTACTCCACATTTCCTAAGGAATGCTACATGCTTAAGGCTGGTAAATGCTTTGCTTTCAGACGGTGATAAAGGAAGATCTTCCAAGAAAAGCAAAAACCCTGAGTTCTGACAGTGATAAACTATTAAAGGAAGCCAAGCTAACACAGAAGAAGCTACGGCAAGGTATTGGAGCCTGGCGGGGAAGGGGAGGCTGGGATAGCCAAGGCTTTGAAAACGTCCTGTTAAGACCAGGAAAAACAGCAAATTCTGGAAACAAATGTGTGATCTATTTAACAGATTTGATGTTTCCGCCCAATATTCTAACATATACCAAGTTAACTAGAACCTCATGAATATATATAAATCTCAAAGGTAATCAGTGACCATGGCATTGGGAACCCACACAGCATAGAGGTATGTGCAGGGCTGGTCTCTCATTTAAGGCCCAGATAATAGTTTCAGGTCACCAGAGCTTCAACGTTTCTTAAGTCCTAAAATGCTAGTAAGTAAAAGTACCAAAAATTACTACTAATATGAAGCATGAGAATTTTTGAATCATACATTTTATCTTTGAAAATTTCCCATGTATTTAATTTTTTACAAAACAATTAAACCATCTCAATGTTACCAAATTCTGGTGTTCTGAAAATGATGTTTCTTGATTTTCTCTGGTCTCTTGTGTTCATTCACGGCCAAGAAACTATGTCAGCATTTTTGAGTGACTAGATGCCTTCTGACAGTAGTATTTATCTTTTTTCATGTTTAAAAATTAAATACATGAAAAATTACCTACAAAAAATATGTATTAACATAGAACGATTTGCTTAGCAAATTGCAGGAATTAAAATTTCCTGGTGTGACATCTGTTCCCTTTACAAAGTATAAGCTAAGAGGTGAGGATTGTTTTAAGTAGGGTTAGGATGCTAACTACATTGATATTTTTTCTTTTGTTTTCTACCAGCATGCTTCTTTTTACCTTTTGATCCCCTTCACCTCCCCCCCCCCCACCGGGGGCTTGGGTAGCCCCTAACAGGTTCCTTGTATTTGGGGAGTGTTTTTAGATTCCACATATAAGAGAGATCATAGGGCATTTGTCTACATTGTTATTTAAATCGGTCCTGGAATCACAATTTAAACCGTGTATCATCACTTTGGCCTTAAAGCATTCACTGGTCATTTTCCATTACCTCAAAGTGGCAATGTTATCAGCTAGGAATGTCTGTGAACTCCCTCCCTTTCACTGAATCCCCTTAAATATATCAGTTTGGAAGTGGACAGAAACAAACAATGCCTACTTTGTGAGTGCATTTGCTTGGATGAGGCTGTCTCAACAGCACTTTATTATACTCTGAAGAGGCATCATTCATTCATTCACTCATTCATTCAATAAGTATGACTAATATTAAGCCCAGACTAGTGCCAGACAGTGCACATCCCTTCCTTCACTAAGCAGAGAAGTTTGCCCTGACCAAAGTGGAAGTCGAACTGCCCCTAAATGACTAAGCCTCTCACTTTGTTCATGATGCATTTCCAAGCAGCTGGATGCCACAGGCTCAGGTATACTCCTGGCCTCTGGAACTGGAGGCCCCTGGAACTGTGGGTCTAGGCACCTATAGTGAACATCTCTGAGATTCAGGTCTGCTCAATGCTCTGCAGATGCTGGCTACTTCAGGGGCCACCAGTACCAATGGAGGATCAAAATCCATAGGGTAATTGCCTCATGATGCTTTATTTAATTTTAGAAATCAGTCCGGCTCTCAACAACCTACAGCAAACTCTGAAAGTTATGACAGTTCAGAAAGGATTGATTGATACCAATATCACTGCCATCCGAGATGACCTTCGTGGGATACAGAGAGGTCAGTATCTCCCTACCCACCGTACTTGGCTTCTTTTGTCGAGCATTCAAGATACTTACACCTCCCTCTTTGTGTGTGCTTTAGATGACATCAGTGATATGATCAGTAGGGCAAAGAGCATGGTCAGAAATGCCAACGACATCACAGATGAGGTTCTAGATGGGCTCAACCCTATTGAGACAGATGTGGCAAGAATTAAGGATACCTATGGGAGCACACAGAGAGAAGACTTCAACAAGGCTCTCACTGACGCAGATAACTCAGGTATCAAGCATTCTTCAGACAGGACATACTATCCATTTTCTCCATTGTTATGCACTTTGGTCAGTTTATGTGAATTCTTCCCTGATAAAGTCTGAAATTAGAAATTAAAATATTAGAAAACTGCTTCACATAACACCTTCAAAGAATATGGGTATTCTATTAGAAAGTCTAGGTGGGATTTTTTTTTTTTAACCCACTGACATTGGTATTGAGTTTCCCTTTCTTAGAGTGGAGATATAGGTCCCCTAATCATGAGGGATTAAATTACAATTGATATTAAGGTTCAAAAAATAAAGATTTATCTTCTTCTGTAGTGGTTAAGAAAGATGATTTGATATCTAGACTGCAGGATAGAATCCACGATATATTTAGGAAAGGTATCACCTGACTCTGAGTCATCCTGTCCAATATTTGGGACCCAAACGTAACACTTGACAAATGCTGTCAATGAGAAGATCTGTATTTAACCTTTTCTCAACTCACAGTTACAAATTTCTGTTCTGTAATCTCATCAACAGTGAAGAAATTAACCAACAAACTGCCTGACATTTTGAGCAAGATTGAAAGTATCAACCAACAGCTGTTGCCACTGGGCAATATCTCTGACAACGTGGACCGTATCCGGGAGCTAATTCAGCAAGCCAGAGATGCTGCAAATAAGGTAGGTGTGTCCCCACATTGCCAGGCACTAAGCCTCCTTCTTTGAGAGGTTAACACATTCATCAAGAAAGGGAAGGCATTTGTTTACACGGAAACTGGTTGTCTTTCTTGCTCTAATTCTTTAGTTGTTTGGAATGTGAAAGTTCACTTCCTCCTGTCATCCTTCAAAAGTGCACACTACCTTCATGCCCTAAATGATTTGGTATGTTAGGGACCTGAAGCAGTTTCCTCCCCATTGAGTTTATGCAGGCAGGAAGAACAGTTCTCCTCCACGCCTCACCTGGTGAAGTGTTATTGCAAGTTCAGGTAGGATTCTGTGAGCAGAATGTGCTGATATGATGCTGCACAGGACCTACTTTCTTGTTATAACTTTAAAGTTATAGAATCCACCTTTATTGAGGGTGGAGGAATGGTTCCTATCAGCAAGGGCAGTGTTCTAAGCACAGGATTATAGCAAATTTTCTTCACTGGAATGCAAATTCATCAGCCTTTGTTATTTTAACTTGACAGTTACTTGAATTCCTGACACTTCTCTATCAGAATTTGTTTTGGCCTAAAATAATACTAATGAAACATCTTGCTTTTTTCATCCACCCCCTGTGAGATATTTGCAGACAGAGGGTTGGGAAGCCAAGTCAGACTATCACTACCCTAAAGGCACTGTGGTTGATTTCTCGGTTCACTATTTTTAGAGAGCCCTGATGCACTCATTTTTAAGGACTGTAATAAAAGCAACCATAACAGGGGCGCCTGGGTGGCGCAGTCGGTTAAGCGTCCGACTTCAGCCAGGTCACGATCTCGCGGTCCGTGAGTTCGAGCCCCGCGTCGGGCTCTGGGCGGATGGCTCAGAGCCTGGAGCCTGTTTCCGATTCTGTGTCTCCCTCTCTCTCTGCCCCTCCCCCGTTCATGCTCTGTCTCTCTCTGTCCCAAAAATAAAAATAAAACGTTGAAAAAAAAAAAAATTAAAAAAAAAAAAAAAAGCAACCATAACATGTAATATATTAATGGGGAATGACTCCTTAAAGAATTTATTTTAAAAATATTTTTGAAGTTTATATATCTACTACATGCCAGGCACCATGCTAAGTGTTTCCACACGTTAGCTCATCTGCACAAAAACCATAGTTGCAACTATGATAATAATAATGATTATCATTTCTGGCACAGAGAATTAGATGCACTTCTCATAGACCCTTGGCCTATAAAGAGGAAGAACATGGATGCTTTATTACCCAGCCCCTAAAACAGCTTCATGAGTTTATAATCCAGGTCTAGGAGTCATGCACACTCCTTTGCTCTTTATCATAACAACTAGGAAAGGTAGAGCTGAAAGGATTCGCGTCAGAGGCACAGGCTACCACTGCGAGCACACCCCCTTTCCTCACAGGAGAATGGTTAATGTTCTAGATCTTTTCCCTCGTAGGTTGCTGTCCCCATGAGGTTCAATGGTAAATCTGGAGTTGAAGTCCGACTGCCGGATGACCTAGATGATTTGAAAGGATACACATCTCTTTCTTTGTTTCTCCAAAGACCTGAGTCAAAAGAAAATGGGGGGACTGAGAATATGTTTGTGATGTACCTCGGAAATAAAGATGTAGGTATTGCTTTGACATTTCTCTTGTTTTTAAAACAATATGGTTTGGGAATTTTTTTTTTTTTGAATGTTGGTTATATATTTGCTGCATGACCACCAAACTTAGTGGTCGAAAACAACAGTAAATATTTATTATTTCATGCTGTTTCTATGGTACCATGTTCAAAGTAGCTTAACCCAGATGGTTCTCATTCAGGGTCTCTCTAATGAGGTGTCTGTCGAGATGTTGGCTGGGGCTGCAGGTATCTGAAGGCTTGACTGGGGCTGGAGATTTGCTTCCAGTTTGGCTGACTCACACACCTCGTACGTTAGTGATGGTTGTCGGTAGGAGGCGTCTTCCATGCCACGAGGTCCTTTCCGTAGGGCTGCTAAGTGTCCTCATGACATAGCAGCAGGCTTCCCCAGGAATGCTGTTGGGATGATCTAGCTGCCATCACCCTAGGGAATGCCACTATTTGTGGGTTGAATTGTGGCCCCAAACAATATGGTTTTTTTTTTTTAATTTTTTTTCAACGTTTTTTTATTTATTTTTGGGACAGAGAGAGACAGAGCATGAATGGGGGAGGGGCAGAGAGAGAGGGAGACACAGAATCGGAAACAGGCTCCAGGCTCTGAGCCATCAGCCCAGAGCCTGACGCGGGGCTCGAACTCACGGACCGCGAGATCGTGACCTGGCTGAAGTCGGACGCTTAACCGACTGCGCCACCCAGGCGCCCCACAAACAATATGGTTTTTGAGGCAGGTTGTCACCAGTGTGTCATAACTTCCTGCTTCCATTGGCGTAGCAGGAGGAAATCCCGCCAACACATCAGCAGACTCTACCACCTCTGATGGCACCACAAGGGGTCTTCCATCAATCTCAGACTGTTACCTGCTGGCCTCATCTGATGGAGAGGCCTTGCCCAGTGGGTTCAGCATGTGGTACATGTGTGTGTACATGTGAGCACGTACACACCAGGGGTTAAAGATGAGCACCCCTCCGTACACAACTGGGGCGGCAATATCAAGGTCTCATGGAAATCAGCAGTGCTTCTTCCTCACAAAACTGTGACCCTGTCCTTATCAGAATGCCCAGACCCTTAAGTCTGCAGGGGTGGGACCATGGGTGGATGAGGACCAGAGTGAAATGAAGCCTCTCCTGCCTAATTAATGCCCATCTCTTTTTAATTCTAAATTCTTTAAACCACAACTGCTACAGGCATTTTGAACAGTTCATTTTAGCTTTTAGTCCCTCCTCTTAAAATATATTTCTTCAACTTAAGTGTCAGAGGAAAAGGTAATCACTGGCTGGGTTAGCATACAATGGCTATGGGGGAAAAAATGTCTGAAACATTGTTCTGGAAAATTCTAGTCAGTTACAAAGTTGGCTGTCATTAGTGCATGTGGTATTTAAAGATTCCTAAAACTGACACTATTATTAATCACTCTCTCATGCTTCGAAGTGTTGGTACTTTATGTGTAGCTTTGTTATGACGTGACTTTCTGCTTTGTATTATAACAAAACACACATTACTTTATTCCTTAAAAATATTTGTACCATCTACCTACAAGGTGCCACATCCTGTATTTATGATAAACAAAAATTGTTTCTTGAGTGTAAATTTCATGTTGTATATATATTTTACCACAATTTGAAAACTTCATATGTACTCTAAGGTGCTGTATTCTAACAGAGAAGACAGATACATACGTAGCTGACCGTGATAATACAGGGTTCTAGGTGTTACAACAGAGGCATAGCAAAGTGTTAAGAGATCATTGCATGGTACAGGGAGAACAAAAATGGCTTATCTCCCTTACCAGACTAAACTCTAGTGGAGACCTGAGTCCATATCTGGTTCATCTTTATGGCAAGTGCTTGGCAAATATTTGGAGATTTGGCCAACGGGGGAGTGAATACATGAGTGCAATAAACCAGGAGCAAAGACAGTGCAGACGTTATTAATTAAATGTTCTGTCTGTATCATTCTGTACAAGGAGGTACCTCATTTATTCTGTCTTCCCAAGTCTTATTGTGTAAAACCCATTAGATATTTGAAATACACTCTCCTGGGATGGGGAGTTCAGAGAAACAGTGTGCCTGTGAAGTACACTAAGGTGGCCTTTCTGTCTCCAGGCCTCCAGGGACTACATCGGCATGGCAGTTGTAGATGGCAAGCTCACGTGTGTCTACAACCTGGGAGAACAGGAGTCTGAACTCCAAGTGGACCAGAGCTTGACCGAGAGCGAAACTCAGGAGGCGGTTATGGACCGGGTGAAATTTGAGAGGTACAAGTCCCATTGACCACTGCTCTTTGTTAATCTGACCCACACTCACCAAACTCCCATTGTATGTACCGCTGAACCCCATTTTTAGTATCTTGGCTTTGACTTCTTCAATTTTTGTGTAATTTTTAAATATAATCTTGTTTATTTTTAAACAGAATTTATCAGTTTGCAAGCCTAAATTACACCAAAAAAGCCACATCCAGTAAACCTGAAACACCCCAATTCCATGACATGGAGAGTGGAAACAGCAACACCCTCCTCAACCTGGACCCTGAAAATGTTGTATTTTATGTTGGAGGTTACCCATCTGACTTTAGAGTAAGTGTCAATGTTTTTTCACTGAGTGAAAATATTTAAATTTTAATTTGTTGTAATGACCTCACATCTCTATTTTAATTATCCATTGTATATCAAATGAACTTAACTATATATTCTTAAAGCATATCCAGGGATAAACGCTAACAGTTCTTGAGCACTTCCTCTGTGCAGTGATCAAGATGCAAATAGATTAATTAAAAAAATTTTTTTTAATGTTTTATTTATTATTGAGAGACAGAGTGAGACAGAGCATGAGCACGGGAGGGGTAGACAGAGGAGGAGACACAGAATTTGAAGCAGGCTCCAGGCTCTGAGCTGTCAGCACAGAGCCTGACGTGGGGCTCAAACCTACTAACTGCAAGATCATGACCTGAGCTGAAGTCGGACGCCCAACTGACTGAGCCACCCAGGTGCCCCAAGTAGATTAATTTAAGAAGGCATTACTATTCCCATTTCACAGATGAGGAAACTGAGACAGAGTTTAATAACTTGCCCAAGGTCAAGCATCTGGTGAATAGCAAAGCCAGGGCCTCTGGCTCCAAGGTCCACATTCTTAGCCCCTAGGCTGCAGGGATAGTAAAAGTGATGGATTCATACTGGTCTTGATTGACCTGACCACTGTCCTTGGGTGAATTAGATTTTCGGTTTCCTTTTCTTCAGCTTCCTGCCAGACTAAGGTTCCCTCCGTACAAAGGTTGTATTGAACTGGATGACCTCAATGAAAATGTTCTGAGCTTGTACAACTTCAAAAAAACTTTCAATCTCAACACAACTGAAGTAGAGCCTTGTAGAAGGTAAATAAAACCAGGCACTAGTGTCTCTGTAACTGTGATTTGGGGAACTTGCAACTATTTTATGTATAATAAAGGGATGAGCCAATAGGATGCTGTTGATGTCACTGATAGCTTTAGGCCAACAGATCTTAAATTATGATCGCACGCCACACTGCTAATCCACTCCCAAAGTTTCCTCATTTGTATAAAATATTGGAGCGATAGAGTTTTCTCAATTTTGAAAAAAAGAAACCCTTCTTAAATGTTTGGTGCCTCCTACCACAAAATATTCAGTAATAGATGGTACCTGATTCAGGCACAAAATTATATATTGAAGTTGCAAAAAAAAAAAAAAAAAAAAAAAAATGTTGGTCCATGAAATGCACCATGACTTTCTAGGTACTCTGACAGCTGGACCTTTTTGAAAATTGCTGTCTTGAGCTTCCTGACTTCCCTATAGTTAAAAGGATTTAGACCGACTATTTATTACTCAGGATAAAATTATGTTTCAAGTTAATAATTTTTTACGTTTCAAAGTCTTCAGCTGCTAGGCCACATCTTCCTAAGTAGATGGTTCCTGAATAGACAGTTAAGAGGAGACTCTTTAACTATTATCGCTTTAAAAAATATTTATTTATTTTTAAAATTTATTTTTGAGAGAGAGGGAGAGAGCATGTGTGCGTGCATAGGGGTGGGGCAGAGAGAGAGGGAGGGAGAGAGAATCCCAAGCAGGCTCTGCACTGTCAGCACAGATCCCGATGTGGGGCTTGAACTCTCACCAACTGTGAGATCATGGCCTGAGCCAAAATCAAGAGTCAGATGCGTAACCAACTAAGCCACCCAGGTGCCCCTTAACTGTTGGCTTTTTTGAGCTAGGGTTTGATTATCATAGCGTATAAGAGCACATCCAGGACAAATAGCTGGCTATTTTAACATTCTAAAGATGTTTTCTCTTTAACAAAATCATGACAGCTACGTTGCATGGGCTTTGCTCTGGTTTTTAGATAGCAGCATCTCCTATTAATAAACCCTCTTGAGTGGTGGTCCTTTGCTGCTGTGTTCTAACCTGTGATCTTTGATGTTGACAGGAGAAAGGAAGAGTCAGACAAAAATTATTTTGAAGGTACAGGCTATGCTCGAGTTCCAACTCAACCAAATGCTCCCTTCCCAACCTTTGGACAAACGATTCAAACCACCGTGGATAGAGGTTTGCTGTTCTTTGCAGAAAATCAGGTATTCGATGATAAACATCCAAACACTACCCAATATTTCCATTCAGTTAAGCAACTTCGTGGTAACTGGGTTATTATAAATAACTAACTAGATCTGAAAAAATGTGCAGCAGATGTTACCCACATCTTTTCTCTCGGCCCAATGCTGCTTTTTTTGGCTATGGGAGTATACGCAGGTAATCGGGAGTTTGAGAACATGCCACCGAAACATGCCATTGTCAGTTTTATTCTTTGAAAACTGCTATTTGCCTAACAATCAACTTATTCTGCCTGAAATCATGTGATGACCTCCCAGGGTCTCTGAGAGCCAGACTGTTTGACTTCCTGCTGTTTGCATCTTAGTCCGGCTCTCGCCAGACTGTGCAGAATTACGTCTCTATTGGCCTGATTCCTGGCTTCCCAAGACGTGGGAGCTTCCCTGTTTTCAAGCAGCTGTGGTTTCTGGAGGGCATTCTTCAGTCTAGTTTGGAGAAATCCGAAGTGACTCTCCAAGTCATGGTCAGCGCCATCTGCTGGGGGATGGGCCCAGACTTGCCCACTCCTGGAAGTACTACTGCCTCGTGGATCAGCCCATGGGATCTCTGTCTTTGAATGTGGGATGGATAAGGAGTTTGGGGTGTGACCGGCTCCTTCTACCTGCAGGGTGGGGACACAGACCTGATCCAACCCCCTTGTCTGGGGCTGGTCTTGACCCTCTGGGAGATTCTGAGGCTGAACCAGTTCTGAGGGTTTGGGAAGGACCTGACCTGCCTATAGAGTGTAGGGAGCTGAGCAGTCACACAGCATCCTCAGGTGGTTGTTTTCTAAAACAAGGTCTTCTTGGCACTATGTTTTGAAGTTCTTGGAGACTGAGAACCAGAAATGCTATTCATATGAGAAGAAAATATATGGAATACCATTAGTAACCAGATGAGAGAAAATGATTTTGAGCACCGCTATGCTCATTACTCAGTGAGTCGATGTGACTCTGTTGATTTGGAGTGTGATGAACCCTGACTGGCTCCCTAGGACAAGGTTTAGGATTCACATAAGGACTGTTGTTCCTTTTAAGTAAGGACTCTGTCAGTAGACTTCAAAAAGAGGCCTTCTGATCATTAGGGAACTGTGGAAGAATAAACTTTCAAGCCTTATATCAGAAATTCCTCAGCGTATCATTTTTTTAAGTTCATTTATTTATTTTTGAGAGAGAGAGAGAGGGAGGGAGAGAGTGGAGAAGGGCAGAGAGAGAGGAAGAAAGAGAATCCCAAGTAGGCTCCATGCTAATAGCAGGGCTCAAACCCATGAACCGCAAGATCATGACCTGAGCCAAACTCGAGAGTCAGACACTTAACTGACTAAGCCACGTAGGCGCCCCCCAGCATATCTTTCTAAGGAAAGGTCTGTTTCAAGTATGTTCCTTACGCAGTGATGGGGTTGCAGTTACAACCAAGACAGACACAGTTGCTGCCCTCAAGGACCTTATATTCTAGAGGGGAGGACAAATATTTAACAAAGCCATACTCAGTAATTGGTTCATTAATTCATCACAATGACCATGAGTGGTAGAGAGGAAAGGTTTGGGGTGAATGAAGATGTATAAAAGACTTTCTTGAGCAAAGGATGGGTAATCTGAGACCCGGAGGAAAGTAGAAGACAGCATTTGAAGAGGACAGAGCAGAAGGGTGATCCCTGTGGGGAACGAAGCACAAAGAAGACTCGGAAGTGGGAAGGGCAGGGAGACTCGGGGATGGAACGGTGGCCCTTGTGGCTGCAGCACCGGGAAGCAGAGGGAACATGGAGAAACAGAGTTGAAGGGGTGATCAGAGCCTCACAACATGTGCTGGGGAGTCAGGGCTCTATCCTGAGAGCAAAGGAGGATAATCAAACATGCCCACACTGACATTTCCACAGAGCTCTCTGGCTGCAGAGTGGCAAGAAGGGACAGAGTGGGGGCACCTGGGTGGCTCAGTTGGTTGAGCATCTGACTCTTGACTTCCACTCAGGTCGTGATCTCACTTGGGTTCAAGCCCAGTGTTGGGCTCTACACTAAGTGTGGAGACTGCTTGGGATTCTCTCTCTTTCCCTTTCTCTTTGTCCCTCCCCCACTCACTCTTTCCCTCTCTGAAAATAAATAAGCTTAAAAAATATTAAAAAAAAAAAAAAAGAGAGAGAGAAGTGTGGCTGAGACTGGGTGGCATGAAATGGAAAGTTAAGAAATGGTGGAACCGACAAGATTTGATTGGAAGAGAGATAGAGAGGATTAAGAGTGACTCCTAGTAGGTTTGTGGCTGGCTCAGCAAGGGGATTTCTGGTGAGAGAGTGAAAGGAGGGGAGAGAGTGGTAGGAAGGGCAGAGAGTCAGGCTTGGCAGCTGGGAGGCATGATAGAGGCATGTAGGTCCCAAGCTCTGCTTGAGATACTCAGAATTTGAGGTATCAGTAAGCCACGTGTGCAGTAACAATAAGGTAACCAGATGTGCAGATCTGGCCCTGGGAAGACAAGTCTTGGCTGGAGGGAAGCATCTGGGCTTCGTGGGCACACACCTGCATTGGGCTGCAGAAGTGACTATGACTTTGAGGCAGAGAGAGGGTGGGAGGGAAGAGGAGGCCCTCAGGGATCCCTCCACATGCGAATGGAAGGAGGGGACGCTCGAGGGGGATGAGGCGGACACATAGCAGTAAGTCAGCAAGCAGATGGTGGCAGACGTCTGGGACCGTGCCTCTCTCCAAAAGGTAGCAGCCATCTTTTCAAATGATATGAACGATCTGTGTCTTTTCACTTTCCATTCATGCATGCTGCTTATGGATCGTATGAAACAAAATCATGATAACGGATACATTTATTGTGTCTTTCCTGTGTGCTAGCCACCGTGCATGATGTTGAACACTGCTTACAATATTTAACCATCATACCCATCCTGGCAATGGGATATCACTATTGTCCCTGTTAACTGAGGAGGCAGCTGAAGCTGAGAGCAGTTTGTAACTTGAGAGTAACCTGAATCCCAGCCCTCTAGGTATTCTTCGGTGGAATCTTCTGGTAATCTACATTGTTTCCATGCTCTAGGATCGCTTCATATCTCTAAATATAGAAGATGGCAATCTCCTGGTGCGCTACAAACTGAATTCAGAGCCACCAAAAGAAAAAGGAGTTACCCACACTGTCAACAACGGAAAAGACCATTCGGTACATCCTTTGAACGTGTTCACGTGAATTGTTAAATGTCCTCAGTCCTTTAGAATTAAGTCAGTGCCGGGACATTTTTCTATTACCAGACTAACTTAACAGTTATTAAAGGATGAGGGAGGGACACATCTCTCAAAATCGGAATATTTGGGCATGAAATATATATATGTATATATGGCATATATAAAACATAATTAATTTCAAATGCAAACATTTCTATTAAAATGTTTTAATATTATATTTTTATCCAAAAGTTCTATGGCTCAGAATCTTCCTACCATGTATATAATGAACCTGAAGGAAATAAAAACATAATAGCTCTGAACCACGGTGAATAGGATGCTTTAATTACCCATTGCTTGCTGACTCATCTCTCATTTATTTTAGATCCAGATCAAAATCGGGAAAGCCCAAAAACTCATGTGGATAAATGTGAATTCTAAAAAGATCAGAATTGAAGGTGAAATATTCGATTTCGGCACATACTATCTGGGAGGGATTCCAATTTCAGTCAGGGAAAGGTAAGACGATGTAAAACAAAACAAAAAACAAAGAGGCAGGTTACCTCTCTTCTTGGTTAAGATTGCTAATGATTAGTTTACCTTTTCAAATTCCAGCAACAAACACAAAAAGTTTAACTTCTTAGTGTTAACAGTATTAGCCAACAGAGCAAAACAGGTTGTGAACACTGGATAATGAGATAATGGATAAGGAGAGTGAGGGAATCGCGGGTTACCTCCCCCCCCTCCCGCCCAGGGTCCTTCTTAGGAAGAGAGAAGCCATAGGGAATGTGGTTAGTGTTGACAGTGCTGCAGTAAGAATGGAGGCTGTGGCCCTGGGGCCCTTCAAGGTAGCACAGGAGAGTGCAGGCGGTTCCATGGCCTGGCAAGCAGCGCTGGGCACTAAAAGTTGGGGTTGCTGCCTTCAGGAAGTATGTCCAGAATTTAAAGCATGTCTGTATTACTTGGCCTTTTGTGTTATCAAGGACTGAATAGGTACATCACTGCTTCTTGGATAATGAACACACGGATGAATTAAGTTAATGTGAGAGGAAGTGAAGCTTCATCTGAATGAGAAAAAAAAATACGACTTCCAGAATGTGCTTAAAAATAACTTTTACATTTAAACTTGTGTGTATCCTCCAAAAAGGCTTTTAAATAGCTGACAATAGGGGCGCCTGGGTGGCTCAGTTGGTTAAGCGTCTGATTTCAGCTCAGGTCATGATCTTGCAGTTCAAGGGTTTGAGCCCTGCGTAGGGCTCTGTGCTGACAGCTTGGAGCCTGGAGCCTGCTTTGGATTCTGTGTCTCCCTGTCTCTCTGCCCCTCTCCTGCTCCTGTGTGTCTCTCTCTCTCAAAAATAAATTAACATTAAATAGCTGACAGTAATGTGTGGAAGGACTCCCTGGAAGGTTAGTACAGACTCATGACTGAGTTAAGAGCACTCCCCCATGAAACTGTGTTTATTATGATTATTTTTACATGAGATCTGAGGATATTGAACTCCTTTTCTAATTTATAAATCAGGTGAAAGGAGTACTAGATGTGGTTTTTAAGGTGTTGTGTATAGGTGGTCTTTCTTCAGGAATCCTTATACATGTGGGCATCGGTCCATCCATAGTAAAGAGGAACTAATATTCATTTTAAAGTTCCTGGGGCGCCTGGGTGGCGCAGTCGGTTAAGCGTCCGACTTCAGCCAGGTCACGATCTCGCGGTCCGTGAGTTCGAGCCCCGCGTCGGGCTCTGGGCTGATGGCTCAGAGCCTGGAGCCTGTTTCCGATTCTGTGTCTCCCTCTCTCTCTGCCCCTCCCCCGTTCATGCTCTGTCTCTCTCTGTCCCCAAAAAATAAATAAACGTTGAAAAAAAAATAATAAAGTTCTTAAGGTTACCCTCAAAGACGAAAATACAGGTGAGAAAACTCTGCACTTAATAGAGTTTGGGAGTGAATATCTTAGATTCTTTGAACTAGAAAGGACCTTGCATGGGATGCAACCTCTGAATTTTATAGATGAAGGAATTGAGAGCCAAAGAGGGGCTGGTCATATTTAGCGTCATCAATATTAAATACTGGTTCAACCATGAATTGCTGTTATGAATGATCAGTAATCTTGATTTTATTCAATTAAATGTGATAAAATAGATTAACTTAAGGAAGTCAGCACTGCTGTGCACATCTGAGATTCCCATTCATTCATTACACAAGTACTCATTGAGGGTCTAGTGACATCAGGCAGTGTGGCTGTTGCTGACAAGGCAATGATGAACTGGCCAGGACCTCAAGTGTAGCAGATGGGAGACCACAGAGTGTGGTGGGTGCCACGAAGGAGAAGCTCAGGGTCCTGCGAGTCCCCCGGAGGGAATCTAATCCGCTTGGGGGCATCAAGAAGGTGGTCTCTGGCTGGGACCTGAAGTATAGGAGCAATCAACATACGTAAAGCGCCAAGAGCTGGAGAAAGCGTGAACTTCCAAGGAACTGGAGGATACTGGCGAAGCAGGCTGGGGGTGCCACAAGGGGCTGGTGTGGCAAGCAGGGGCCAGAACACAGAGGACCTTGAAAATCACAGTAAGACAGCCGTTGCTGGGGGGACACCAGCAGAGAAAGGACATTATCAGTTTCAACTTCTCAGTAGCTCACTCCCGTGCAGGGTAGAGACTGGATTCGAGAGGGAAAAGGCAGAGGCAGGTAGAGCAGTTGGAAGATGAGCTTATTAACAGAGGCAAGTGATGAGGGCAGCCGCAGGGAAGCAGCTGTGCAGATAAGGCAAAGGGCGTGGATGCTTAGTATCATTAGGACAGCAGATGGGTAGTACTGAACGGTTGCTTGGGGCTGGGGAGGGAAGTAGAAAAATGTTCAGGGGTGACACCTGGGTTTTGCTCCAGTGCTTGGGCAGATGGATGGCACTGGCAAGGAGGCAGGGGGATGGGTTCGGTCTGAGCCAGGCTGAGTTCCCGGAACCTGAGAGCAGGTGGAGATGCCAGAAAGCAGTTGGACAAAGGCCTGGACCTCTACAGAGAAGTCTGGGCTGGAGAAAGGGTGAATGCAGCTCAGGTACAGGTGTTGGTCAAGCTTGTAGGGCAGGTGAGCTCACCCGGAGCACTGAGGAATTCTCGGAGGCAGCGAGGAAGCTACTGGTCAGTGGTTTGCATTTGTGCGGCGTTAGCAGAAGACCCACGGGTAGCGATGTGGGTGCCAGTGAGTCAGGATTTATGAGGAAAGGGTAGTGGGTGATAATCAAAAGGAAGTCATTCTAGTCTTGGCTCAGCCACTAAGGAGCAGTGGGACCTTGAGTTAAGTCAGCACTCAGCCTTTCTTTGCCTTGTCATCCCTATCCACTTATGAAATACATACGTGGAAAGACACCTGGGTGGCTCAGTTGGTTAAGTGTCTGACTCTTGATTTCTGCTCAGGTCTTGATCTCGCGGTTTGTGGGTTCAAACCCCGTGTCAGACTCTCTGCTCTGACAGGAGAGCCCGCTTCAGATTCTTCCTCTCTCTCTGCCCCTCTCCTGCTCACACTCTCACTCTTTCTCAAACAAACAAACAAACATAGATATAGTTATGCATATACAGATAGATGTACATACAGAATTTTTCTAGTAATTTTTCTAGTAATCTAGTAATAAATCTAGTAATCTAGTAATCTAGTAAGTCCTAGAGTTTTCCAAACAAGGGACTACTTCTTTTTCTGGGTGAGTTTATACTTTGAGTTTTTACTAAAATCATAAGAACATCTGGGGCACCTGGGTGGCTCAGTCGGTTAAGCATCCAACTCTTGATTTCGGCTTAGGTCACGATCCCAGAGTTGTGGGATTGAGCCCTGAGTCAGCCTGCTTAAAATTCACTCTCTCCCTCTCCCTCTGCCCCTCCCTCACTCACTCTCTCATGCCCTCTCTCTCTCTCTCTTTCTCTCAAAAAAAAAAAAGATCAAAAGAACATGGAAAATGTAAGAGATAGAAGACAGTCAAA
This sequence comes from Leopardus geoffroyi, assembly GCF_018350155.1. Classification (NCBI taxonomy): domain Eukaryota; kingdom Metazoa; phylum Chordata; class Mammalia; order Carnivora; family Felidae; genus Leopardus; species Leopardus geoffroyi. The sequence continues at coordinate 46,303,222 of NC_059339.1, forward strand.
AGAGTTCATTGGCCTTTTACTCCCTTGCAAATAAAATGCTAAGCAATATTGGCCATTTCTGGCCCTGCTTTATCCCTCTAGTGACATCTTTGATGGTCCAGAGAGTCTTGAATCTCCCTGTGATGGGGGCCACTGGGGGGTGGGGGGGCAGACAGGAATCCTACTAAGTACCCACACCCAAGCTCTGCGGGGCAGGCAAACAATCCTTCTAAAGGAGGGAGGTGTTCTGATTCCCACATAAGGGGAAGGCCCTTACAGACAGCAGCACTTAAACCTAGTTTGGAATGAAGGAAGCCAGTTGAATCTCTAAATGAAGCAGCCCTGACCAAGAGGTTTTGTGAGTGCCCTGTTCTGTCCTCTCTCGCTATAATGTACCCCCATGGGGGTGGGAGCCCAGATCTGGGAATGACTTGTTTAGGATTACAATCAGAAATCATAATCTGTTAATCCCATCTGCTTCCCATGAGAAGAGAAAATCACCCAGGTGATTCCAGAGGCTCTCAAGCAACAGGAAGTCTTTCCTGGGGAAAGACCTACACCATTGTGTTGGTGTAATAATAAACCATTAAAATGAAAATAGCAATTCTTTTTTTTTAGTGTTTATTTATTTTTGAGAGAGACAGAGCATGAGCAGAAGAGGGGCAGAGAGAGAGGGAGACACAGAATCCAAAGCCGGCTCCAGGCTCTGAGCTGTCAGCACAGAGCCCGATGCAGGGCTTGAACTCAAGAACCATGAGATCGTGACCCGAGCTGAAGTCGGCTGCTTAACCCAGGTGCCCCGAAAATAATAATTCTTAAAGTAAAAATCAAGGATCTATTGGACATTTACTCAGTACCCAGCCCTGAGTTTAGGATTACATTTGTCTCTTACTGCTCTGAAATCTGTCGACCACAGGTTTGGACCAGGTTGGTCTTTGTGAATGGATTGGCCCACAGTGTGCATACATACCCCCGTGCGCTAACCCATTCATACAGCAGCCTGCACCCCTACACAGTCACATTCCTCTCGCAAGTGTGTTCAGCCTTTGCATCCTGGACTCAACGTGGAATTCTAGGCCTTCAGATGAGCCAGAGTGCCAAGAACGCCTCGAAGAAGAGTGGAGATAAATCTTCCATCTTAACATCTCCGCTGCAGATAACTGTTCTGTAGAAAGAGTCTCCATTCTTCCAAGTGCTAGAAGTACACAAACGGTGTAAACGTAAAGAGCAAGGACCAGTGTGTGTGCCACACCGCCCAGGTCCCAGCACTGAGGTGGCCACTTTCCTGCCGCATGACCTCAATCAAGTTGCTTGACCTCCACATGTCTCCCCATGCTACATCTGGAACATAGTCAGAGGATCTACCTGTCTCTTAGGGCAGGGTGAAGATTCAAAGTGGGTCAAAGGGTCAGCCAGGCAGGTGGTGAGAGCTCAGTAAATGTTAGAGAAGAAAATAGCTCCCTCGAAAGGTTCTGGTGGGGCTGGAATACTAGTGCCTAACACAAAGTAGGTGCTCCCTGTCCCCCGGCTGCCTTTCTTCTCCGCTTTGCTTTTCTGCTACCTTCTTCCTTCAACTTACACTTGATGGAAAGAAGGACCTCAGGGGATGGTGATGGGTCTAAACCGTGTGGAAACCCCACAGAGAATGGATTTTAAAATATGTGTAAATAGACAAGCTCCAGGAATGAATGCAAACTTTCTCTCTTTTCCAAGGCAAAAAGCCATCTTTATAAAATAATTAAGCTCAAGCTGCAATGCCAGCGAGGATTCATTTCTTCCTTTTCATTCTAATGAAATGTAATTGTATGCATATTACATGTAGCTCAACTATTTATAATGACTTGAATAAAAATGGATACAGATACCTTTCCACTTAGAAAGGTGAGCTGCCTTAGGGATTTATAAGGAAATGAACCTTGGGGTTTTCTTAGTTACATCATTTGTTTAAGAAATGACAACTATTTGCCTGGACTCCAGTCAGTTCATGTGTGTTAATGGTGTATGTGAAGTCAGCTCCAGACAGATGCAAAAGTCAAATCCAAGGGGAAATGCAAAAAAAAAAAAAAAAAAAAAAAAAAAAGAAAGAAAGAAAAAGGAGTGGGGAATGCCAAGGTAGCCACATAGGCAGAGTTGCTGCAGCAAGAAATTCCTCTCATTACGATGACTGTACTCATATGGGGAGAGTTACTCACCCTGGCATCTCACGTGGAGTCCTTGCTCTATACTGGGCATCATTTGAGTATGTTACACATATTAACCCGCTTAAATTCATGACAACCCGATGGAACAGATGAACATGTTCCCATCGTAGAAATGAGGATACAGAGGCACAGAATAGTTAGATCGCCTGCCCAAACCACAGGCACAGGCCTTGAACCCAGGCAGTCTGGGTGCAGAGCCCTCAGTTCTAGTGCAGCAGAACACGCCTCCCGCACTCTCACAACTGCATGCCACACCCAGTGCCCAGCAATTCCAGTGCATTCACTTTTTGTTGTTGTTGTTGTTTGTTTATTTATTTACTTTTGAGAGACAGAGCACAAGCCGGGGAGAGGCAGAGAGAGAGGGAGACACAGAATCCGAAGCAGGCTCCAGGCTCTGAGCTGTCAGCCCGAGCCCAACACAGGGCTTGAACCCTGAACTGTGAGATCATGACCTGAGCCCAAGTTGGACGCTTAACTGACTGAGCCACCCAGTCAGTCCCCATGAACTTGTTTAATCCTCACAGTGCTTTCCGATGTTCTGGCCTGGCATCGATTCAATACCAAGCCACATTTTTCATCATTGACTAGAACACAAATGTAACAGTTTGTTTCTACTGAGTTAACGGTGGCTAACTTAAAAGTGGATAGGAAAAAAAAAAGAGCTAAGAGTTTTCTAGAGCATTCTCGGGTCTAATAAGTGACTTCTTTATTAATATATATTTATATAATATTGATAGTATATTAATTTGTTAATATACCTCCTATTCACCATGTACCACCATTACTCTGGAAGGGGAGTGGGCAATTCTAGATCTTGTACATTTTCTGTCTCTATACTTTTTGAGGGCACTGGCCATTCTTCTGTCAACACCATCATGTTTATTTTTAAAGCTGAGAATGCAGAATCACACTGAAAGGAAGTAGATTTTCTCAGCTTCACAAAATAAGTAGTGTTACAGAAATCCCATGAGAACAGACACCCGTAAAATAAATACCTGTTTATGGGTGAAAAGTAGCAGACAAAGTAGAGAGTTTCAGCTCTAATTCTCAGACAAGCCTGGTCTGGTACACCTCTTCCTTTTTTGTACCCCAAATCAGGTTTAACATTTCTACACCTGCTTTCCGAGGCTGCATGAAAAATCTGAAGAAAACTACTGGTGTTGTTAGGTTGAATGACACTGTGGGAGTAACAAAAAAGTGCTCAGAAGACTGGAAGGTGAGTACTGAAAACCTTGTAGAAAAGTACTGCTCCCCAACCAACCCATCTTTGGTATTCATTTACACATCAACTTTTGAGTCTCCCAGTAGCACACAGTATTATGATGAAATGGTTCATTTATACTCCCTACATATTTGCAAGATACAGAACGCCTTCAGGTTTGCAAGTTAAGTTTGTAGGAAAAAAGGAATACCGACTATACACACAAAAACGCAGATGATTGGTAGATTATCATGCAGAAAAGCAAACTGTTTTTTTCCCGAGGCAACATAAACCACATTAATCAGCTCAGGTGAAGTGACATAGAATAAGATACTGGATTTCAGCCATGAAATGATTCCAATACCAATAATGTATTCTGTGTTTGCCTTTCAGCTCGTGCGATCTGCCTCATTCTCCAGGGATGGACAATTGAGTTTCAGCAATTTGGATTTGGCTTTTCCCAACCACTTCCAGGCCTCCTTTGGATTTCAGACCTTTCAACCCAGTGGCCTATTATTAAGTCACCAGACAGAGGTATGAAATATTGCATGAATACTGAATAAGATTTAAACCCGACTCAAAGTTTGATGTCAAAAACAGTAGAGAGATTTTGAAGGTAAATTAACTAGGCATTTTATCCATCATCACAGGGTGAAGGACATTGTATATTTCAACCATGGAGGTTATTGTTCTTCCTGGGACAAGTCCTAAAAGAAAAAAGGCTTAGGAAGTACATTATGGTTTACAGAACTGAATTTATATGTATTCATGGACCCATTTTCATTTCTCTTGGGTTTATTTTAGGAGTTTATGTGAATTATACTGTTACATGTAATGATGTAGCTTAAAGTCTTAGATCTAAGAAAAAATCAGAATATATCCCCACTATTCTTTTTTGAGTCTACAAAAGATAGTTCTTCAGATTCCTTTTTTGCATCATCAGCTAGTTGTACAATATTTACATCTGGGGAATAAGGTCCTTTGCTCTTTGTTCATGTACAACAGCAGGACAGAATTCTCTTCAGCAAGAAGGTACCCTTTGTAGATTTATAGGGTTTCACTCGTGTTGTTATACAGGGGTAGAAGTCAACTAATAGGTAGAAATCCCCTGGTAGAATGAGGAGGGGGTTTAAAATAGAGGTAGAAGTAGAATACTGACATTCTTGGATTTGTTTCTTCAGGATTGCCAACACAACACAACACAACAGGCATCCAACATTTGTTGAAAGACAGAATGGTAGCTGACTCTCTGATTCTGTGGCTATATCACATTAGAAGGTCTCTTTTCTCGTGATATAGTTGCTCAATCAGCCTTTAGAGATCTTTTTTTTTAACTACCCCCTGAAGAAGCACGTACCAGCATTTTTGACTGCAAGAATGCCCTTTCTATCAAAGTAGGATGATATGACCTAGTTCTTTTGACACCCAACATTTGTTTCCTTTGCTGAGGATAGAGATACTGAGTATACAGTATACAAAACGGTCGAAAGCCAGCATAAGAGTTGACTTAGCAAAAGAGGAGATCAATCCTAGACCTAGAAATCCTAGAAATATCCTAGGAACATTGCCCTCAACTTCATAATGGGTTAGCTAAGAAATACATATAAACTGGCATTCTTTTATCCAATTTATAATGAATAGTACCAACTGAAAAAATCAAAATATAAAGCTGACAATGGCTACAACCACATGCTGGAAAAATTGTTTTAGCCTAAAAGCTCATTATTGAAAATTGCAAAAAAAAAAAAAACAAAACAAAAAACCTGTATGTGGTAGAAAAAAAACAACAGGAAAATTCAAATGACAACTACTGACTTTACACATATTTTTTAATTAAGAATCCACAGAAAGAATCTAATCATCTTGCCAAAATTTAGATCTGCAGTTTGATGTCAGAAAATTGAACCTCCTTGAAATTATGACCAGAAAATAAAAAATTCCTAATGACTAAAGAAAAGATATCATTGTTACGATCATATATGGAAAAACAGTTGATGAATGAAACCTTCATCACACAATTGATTGAGGAAAGAGTTGATCCTGATGAAAATAACATAAGCACATTGAAAATAGAAATAGAAAAATTTAGAGATGGCTTAACTATTTTGTGTAATTGATGGAGAAGTTAAATTGGTTTATAAAATGCTTTTGACAGATTCATCAGTGTTTAAACAATTTGGATAAGACTTTTATATTCATAAACACGGAGTCAAAATAATCAAAAATAATCTTTAGCTCAAAATAGCAAAGTCAAAACATTTGGGTCAAACCCACCTGACTGTTTTATGCATGGTTTTCATCAGAAATTCAGTATTGATACACCTGTAATCTTGAAATAGAAATTAATGACATTGACAGGCATATGCTGTGATGATTTCAGGCAAATAACCTGCAGGTCACCCTGGAAGATGGTCACATTGAACTGAACACCAGGGATGGAAGTAGCCCCATTTTTAAATCCCCCCAGACATACATGGATGGTTTGCTGCATTACGTATCTGTAATAAATGATGACTCTGGGTGAGTGGAATGGCCCTTCTGCCAGAGCTCTTGAGACTTTTATTTCGTTTAATGGAATTTTCTAGTATCTTTTTTGTGAAGTATGTGTCCTTGATGCTGACACTGTTTTCCTAGTGAGATTTGCCTTCTTCCTGGTTCTGGATCAATTTCCTCATTAAAAAAAAAAAAAAAAAAATCAATCAATCAACCATGGGATGGATATACAAATTGTGGTATATTCAAAATGCAGGGGCGCCTGGGTGGCGCAGTCGGTTAAGCGTCCGACTTCAGCCAGGTCACGATCTCGCGGTCCGTGAGTTCGAGCCCCGCGTCAGGCTCTGGGCTGATGGCTCAGAGCCTGGAGCCTGTTTCCGATTCTGTGTCTCCCTCTCTCTCTGCCCCTCCCCCGTTCATGCTCTGTCTCTCTCTGTCCCAAAAATAAATAAACGTTGAAAAAAAAAATTCAAAATGCAGGAGTGAAACGGGTAACAAGCAAAAAGATCTACCACTGTGTGGGGTGACATGAGTGAACTTCCCAGTGTACTGCTGAGTGCAAGAGGCTGCACATAAAAGAATCATCTCCCATGATTTCATTTCTATAAAATTCAAAAACAGGCAAAATTAATTTCTTTTCTCAGTATTCAGGATAGTGGTCATACCCTTGGAGGGAGAGAAGCAAGCACAAGGCAGGGTTCCTGGGTGCTGGTCTGTTCTGCTTCTTTATCTGGGCGCTGGTATCATTGGTATATTCACGTTGCAAAAAATTCACTGAGCTGTACACAGGATATGTGAACTTTCTATACGTATAGAATACTTTAACAAAAATCTGTGCCAGAGAAATACATGGAAAAAAATGTAAGTGCTCTTTAAAAATAAATCTGGTCTAACAAGTTACTTTAGGTTAAAGATACTGAGTCTGAATCGAAGACAATAAGTTGACCACATGATGAGAAACGTTTCTTCCCTGCAGTTCTCACTCTTGTTTTGTCTTCCTCCTTTTCCAGGCTCCGGCTTCTCATTGATGACCAGCCTCTGAAGAATAACCACAGGCTAAGACACTTGTCAAATTCCCAGCAAACCCTGAGTCTGGGCGGAAGTCACTTTGAGGGTTGTATCAGCAATGTTTTTATCCAGAGGTGCGTCCTTTCCTGTGTGTGTGGCTGTGGGTGTGAGAGCCACCTGCCTACAGGGAGGGCATCTCCTTGCTCTGGTAGCACAGCTGGATGTGTCACCACGTGCTGCACCAGGCCCTCATTCCACAAACTTGCCCATGCCTTCTGAGACAAGATACACACGTTAAAAACAAAGCACCTCCCACAAAAACTTCCCTGCCTCCCTTTGTGGGAGCAGCTTTGGCACATAACCTTGGAAAAGGTCTAATCAAAATTAATTTTTGGATGATGGCCCTGAGAATTTTCCAAACTGAAATTTCACTTCATTTGAATCAAGACTGCACGTTTGATTTAATCAGAATCTGTCCCATTTTGGGGGCTGACGGCTTGCATGGGCTGGTGTACTGCTGGGAAACCAGACCACCATACTGTCAAACTCAAACGTGTCTCTCTAGAGAGAGAGGGGCCTGGTGCTAGCGTGCAAATGTTTAGATGTTCTTTTCTTTTGATTCAAAATAATCACCTTATTTTTCTTTTATTTTGTTTGTTTATTTATTTTAATTTTTTTTAATGTTTGTTTATTTTCGAAGGAAAGAGAGACAGAGCGTGAGCAGGGGAGGGGCAGAGAGAGAGAGAGGAAGACACAGAATCTGAAATGGGCTCCAGGCTCTGAGCTGTCAGCACAGATGCTGACGCGGGGCTCGAACTCACAAACCATGAGATCGTGACCTGAGCTGACGTTGGTCGCTCAATCGACTGAGCCACCCAGGCACCCCATAAGTTTATTTACTTATTTTGAGAGAGAGAGAGAGTGAGAGAGAGAGAGAGACAGACAGACAGACAGCACACAACCCGGGGAGGGACAGATAGAGAGAGGGAGAGAGAGAATCCCAAGCAGGCTCTGTGCCATCGGCACAGATGATCACTTTTAGATAAAAGGCAAAGCCCTGCCCAGGGCAGAAGGGGATCCCAGGACTGGTAAGGAAACTCAGGCAACCTGTTGGGAGCTCGGGGGCTCCTACTTTCCATCAAGGCTCAGACACCAATCACAAGATAAAGCAGATTTATCTGTGAGACTCCCCTACACAAGTGCACAAGATAAAAAGCCTTCTACAAACTCACTTCTAAGGTTCCTGATGTCCACCATCACTCTAGATCATCGACACCCACCTTTCTCCTCTCTGCATATTTCATTTTCATATTTCTAGATGACACCTGTTCCAAAGAAAGAGCTGTAGTATACTGGCTTTGCCCCAGCCCTAACCATTTAAGTGAATACAGTTTCTCAGGCCTTTCTGCTGGCAAGACACCGTGCTGGGTATTTTAGGGAATGCAGACATGGGTAACAGCACATCCTCCTTTTCTGAGCCCAGTGCCTCCTCTAGACACAATGTACAGGTAGGAGAGGAAAGTTTACCTAGAAACCATGACAGTAAGAACGTGTATTCTTAAAGCAAGTTCTTGTGCCAGTGCATCTTCCTTGAGATGTCAGAGTTTGGCAGTGGTTTTCTTTTCTGCCCTCATTCCAGGCTCTCAGAGAGACCTGCAGTCCTGGACTTGGCCAGTAAATCTACCAAGAGAGGTGTGTCCCTGGGAGGCTGCAGTTTAAATAAACCACCTTTCCTCATGTTGCTTAGAGGTTCTACAAGGTTTGACAAAGCCCACACTTTCAGTATCAACCAGGTAAGTGTACCCTACACTGGCTTTTGCTTCTCCCCAGAGGATTCTCGTGAGCGATTCTTACCCCACATGAGATGTTGGGGAAAGGGCTGAGGTGGTGTTAGGGGTGCAGATCACCTGATCCCTTGGTGGTCGGTGCCTCCAGGAAGGGTGGTCAGTGCCTCCAGGGATTGATAGGTCATCAACAATTGGATTATGCCAAAATGTGGAAAAGGTTTCCGTTTTAGCTTTTATTTTGTATCTTGATGAAAATTTGGCAATTTTTTGTAGACAGAACAAATTGAATCTCAGGTTTCTCAATTCCTATACACAATGTCTCGCTCTTTTGATATTCCTGTTGTGTACCCAACAGGTATAGTGATTTTCTCTAGAATACAAGGGTCATGCCCCTTCCCCTCCCCATAGACAACCCTCCATCCTGGCTCTTAAGACAACATAAACACATGCACCCAGGCCTTGCCAATACCAGTGTGGTTTGACCTTGACTGCACACTGGAAACATCTGGGGAGCTTTTAAAATCCCAGTGCTTGGGTTGCATCCCACCTAATTACATCAGATGCTCTTGAAATAGGTCCAAGTGGCAGGAGTTTGTAAAGCTTCCAGGTGATTCTACTTTGCAGCACTAAGGCTGAAAGGAAGTAAAATCTCTTGTTTGGAGGAGCAGAAGCATTGTAATGAATTGGACACAGCATTAGGACTTAAAGAATTCCTTGCTGTGGCCGAGGTCAACACTATGACCTCCCCGTGTCTGAGGTTACAGTTAATACGATTAATGGGTATTAGTGAGCACCTCCTATGCGCCGGGCATTGCGCTAAGCTCTTTAAGTGGCTTTTCTTACTACATCTGCAAGTAACCTTGTGAGGGATGTATTATTACTGTACTTCTATATGACCATACTACAGTAATAGTACCAAGTAAGTATATTACTAGCCACATCTTACAGAAAAAGATGCTGCAGTTTAGAAAGATAAGCAATTTTCCTAAGCTCCCACAGATAGAAGGTGCAGTAGGAATTCAAAACCAGATAGCTTGATCCCACAGCCTGAACCCTCCTAAGAGCAATGTGCTTCTGTTTAGCACACTTTTCTCTCAACGTCAACCCCCATGCTACTTGTCTGCCAATACTTCCCTTGCTGCGCAGTGATTTGGAGAAGTTGAATAGATAGTCCATAATAAGAACTGTTTTATGCTACTACGAAGAAATATACTTTATAGAGGGTAGTCATTTTGCTGATATGAAAACAACATCTTTAGGACTGCTCCATCAGGAATGAAATCATATATTCATTTTTTTTTTTCATTGTAAGGCTGAGAGTTACTGAGAGGCTAAATTAACACAGTGATGATAGAGATGGAGAGAAGGAAAGGGGTTCAAAGCTATTTAGAAGATAGAATATACAGGACCCAGATGATAATTGTGGACGGCAAGGGAGAGGCAGGAGTTAATGTAATTCTGAGACATCTAGTCCGGGTTATTGGATGGATGGAGATGCCATTTCATGGACATAGAAGAAGGACAAGTATTTGGAGGAAAAGAGACTGGGTGGAGTATATTGTATATTGAGTGACAGGTGCCTGGAGGACATCTACAGAGAGAAAGCCATCAGGGACTGTCTCTGAGTGGGCCTCAGTGGATGGGGGTAAGAGGCTGGGTCCACCGATGTAGGAGCCGCCAGTGAATACGCTGTATTTAATTGTGCCCCTGTTCTGTGCAAGCCCCCAGATTCAATGGAATAAGACATTAATTTTGCCTCCAAAAGCTCAATAATAGAAAGAAAGCAACAAAGCTTTGTGGTTAAGTACTAGACTTGGGGGTCAGACTTACTGGGTTTGCACCGGGCTTTACCACATATTAGGTGTGTGGCTGTGAATGATTACTTAACCTCTCAGCGGGTCTGTTTCCTGAAACACAAATGCAGGTATATAAAGTAAGATCTCCTAGTGTTGTTGTGAGGGTTAAAAGAGGTGCTAAACATACAACATGTAGAAAAGTGCCTGGCACATGGTAAGCATGTGATAAATATCGGCTGTTATTATTATACACACTAATAACCTCAGTGAAAACAAAAAACGTGCAGCAGGCAGAAATTTCCCTGCTCCACAAATCAGGGGGTTCTTCTGGAGGAGGTGACACACGAACTGGGTCTGGAGCATGGGTTGGATTTAGACCAGTAGATGTTGCTTTGCACGAGCAGAAGCCCGAAGCCAGGAGGCAGGATGTGGGTGTAACTCGGGTGCATGACACTTCCCGTACATCTCTCTGATCGTCACCAGTCTGCGTACTATCTCTTTCGGTTCTCACCACACCCCTCTGAGAGCAGAATAAAATGCCAGCTCTACAGGTCAGGAAACGGAGTCTCAGAGAGGTTTAAAAAAAAAAAAAAAAAAAAAAAGGCAACTTGCCCAAGAGCACCCAGTCAGTACACGGTAGACTCAGAATTCAAACTTAGAGCTGTAGATCTCAAAGAATGTTCTCTTCAGACCACATCCTGTGGCCTTGACAGGGTTGGAAAGCTTGGTGAACAGGGGAAATTGGGTGGAGGAAGGGGAGTGACGGAGGTAAGCTCAGAATTCCACATTTGAGCCCCATCAGGGATAGGATGACCTAATGTAATTTTGACATTTTTCTGTAGTCAACATGAAGCCTTTGAAAGGATTGCTTTAAACCATGTTTAAAGAGTAACAGGCAGCAGCCTGTGGGATGGTTTGATGAGGGAAAGTTCTATAGACAAGGAGTCAAACTGGCAAACTACGGACAAAGTCCAGGCAAGAGAGTCAGGAGTCTGGCTTTCAGGGTAGAGGGACTGGGAGTGGCAGTTGTGTCACAGAAATGAAGTAGGACATGGAAACTGAACTCAGGGAAGAGGCAAGGGAGGTGGGTGTCCATGATGGCCAACATGTAGGGCCTGGGTGCCTTGAAGGAGGTTGGTGCCATTATGAGAAGGAAGAGTTGGTGACAAAAGGTATTTATGAAAACTGTTCGTCTCGATGTTACTGCTATTGCCACACAAAGAAGACTCAGGGAGGGAGCGAGGCCCCAGTAAGGAAGCTCCATTAGGATCCAGGGTGGGCTGGATGTGAAGCGGTTTTAAGCAATTCATTTAACTCTCTGGTGGATATGATTGCCCATCTCCACTCAGCAATGTGTCAACACAAAACGTTTTATTTATTTATTTATTATTTTTTTTTTTTTAACGTTTATTTCTTTTTGGGACAGAGAGAGACAGAGCATGAATGGGGGAGGGGCAGAGAGAGAGGGAGACACAGAATCGGAAACAGGCTCCAGGCTCTGAGCCATCAGTCCAGAGCCCGACACGGGGCTCGAACTCACGGACCGCAAGATCGTGACCTGGCTGAAGCCGGACGCTTAACCGACTGCGCCACCCAGGCGCCCCACAAAACGTTTTAAATAAGTGGTATCGAGTTTCTGTTCCGAACACCCTGTCCAGGAATCAGGTCCAGGAGGGTAACCTGATCTTGGAGGAATTTAAATTTGTTTGGAAGCCTTTAGCCGTTAGCTCCAAAGTAAAATGGTTTACGATAAGAAGATCTATAGGGTCACATAATGGACAGTTCAGGGACAGGTAGTGTTTGAGGCCTGGCCCATCTCAGCTCCATCCTGTGTAGTTCAGGGCTTCGTATCCTCACAGGATAATGCTCAGCACCAGACCCATGGATCAGCTCGTCTTTGTTAGCAAAGACGTATTTCTCAGAGGCCCCATCCCCTGTTTCCCCTCAAGGTTCATTGTCCAAGAGGGAGGTCACGTGTTCATTCCTCAACCTGTCCCTGGCACAGCGAATCCCCGCCCTTCAGTTTGACAAATAGAGACCCCAGCGGAGCACTGGGTCTTGTGGGGGCTGTGGACACATGATCGCCATCTGGGCTCCACAGAGCAGAGAAAACGGGGAGAACAGCTGGAGAGTCTCAGTTTCTAACAATTTTTCCATCCCCACTTGATATTTATTAGTTATTTTTTGGCATTAAAACTCAGTTCTGTTCAAAAGCTCAACGTGTCATCTAGCCCAGGACACATTTCTGTGTGTAGGTCAATTCTGACTAACGTGGAGACAGGCCATGCCTCCCTCCCCACCCCACACCTTCTGGTTCTTGCTCTCTGTTTCTTTCACTGTCCTGCTGCACAAACCCAAACGAACGGCTCCAAGGAGAGGTGGTAGGCTGGTGGCTCCGTGTCCTACTGGCTGGCATGGCGTGGCATGGCATGCTGCTGCCAAATGCTGGCTCTCTCAAGGGACATGACGATTATTCCACGGCTCCATGGAGGGGAGGGACTCTGGATACCCGCGGGTCCCAGGTGCAGCAGCTGTCAGGAAAGAGACCAGACTTGTATTGGATGGGAAGAACATGCATCCTCCCCGAGGACGAGTTCATCTCTGTTGAATTAATCTCCTAGGATCACAGTAAAAACTGCGAGAGGCACTTAGCAAGATAAGTATTCTTTACTCTTCCCCCGATGATTAGCTGTCCTCAGTTTTTGCTTCTCTCCCTGGCAGCCATTGCGGGACACACCAGCGGCCTCCCCAAGGAGCATGGAGATGTGGCGAGAGGCCCAGTCTTGCCGGCCACCTCCCCAGGCCCAGGCCAGTCACGGAGCCCTCAGGTTTGGGGACCGTCCCACCAGCCACTTGCTCTTCACGATTCCCCAGGAGTTGCTGGAACCCAGGTATTTGTTAATTTTCCTGCCCCCACACCAACTCAGAACCTGACTCGACAGTTGTGCCCCGGAGCAGGCTAGCCAGCGGGACACGATGCACCTGTCCCTAATGAAGCGGCACCACCACTTCTGTGAAAGAAGGTGCTGGCCCCCACGGGACAGGGAGCGTGACTGCCCGAGCGTGCGCCCTCCCCGCAGCCGGAATGCACACACGGTGGGGGCTGCTCGGCGGCCAAAACAACCCTCCCAACCCCCGGCCAGCCATGGTGGAGGATTGACGGTGTTCTAAAAATAAGACTGACACTTCTTTTCAAAGCTGCTATTTATTTCTGTTATAAATCACCTTTCTTGTCTGCATTCTATAGTCAGAGAAAAATAATCCTTTTAAGTAGACTCAGTGCCAGATAGATCATATTTAGAGACCACTTTTGGACTTCTTGTGCTAACAAGTCGCATCACTTTTGGGGAGGAGGAAGTGAAGACATATTAATTATGTTGGATAAAAGTAGGAAAACAAGGTTTGCCATTTTCATATGATTCAGAGACATAAATAACAAGGTGCCACAATTCTGTGATGGTTTATGTCCAGAAGCAGAATTTCCCAGGGGTCAAAAAGGCCTGGCTTTGAGACTGAGGTTCAGTCCCCACTCAGCCACTTGCTGGCTGTGTGACCTCGGGCCATTTGCCAGTTCGGTCCTCTGGGATGCACATTCAAGATGGGATTAGACGTGCAAGAGATGTATTGTTCCTGTGGGAGATAAAGGTGGAGGGAGGGGGGCTGGCAGGGAGAGCCTTCGGCTGAGACGGGAATGGCGCCGTTAACCATGGGGCAGCAGCAAAGCAAAGGTCACCCCTTAGAAGAGTTGAGCATAAATGGCCTGGCTCTAGTTTTGCTGCTGAGCTCAGTTCCTGGCTGGGAGTCATCCATATGCCACTGCAGACCTGAGGGCACGGCAGAGGGGGGCTGCCAGCCACCGCACCCCCACAGCACGTTCACTCTGGAGCTTGGAGCAGCAAATCCGCGGACACCATAGACTAGAGTTCAGCTTCTTTAAGCCTCAGCTTTCTCTCCGTAAACTTGGCATCATTATGCTTGTCTCGCATGTTTTTGCAAGTTGCTACATCTCTTTGAATCTCCATTTTCTCATCAGCTAAATGTTGATAATGCTTTCCTTGCAGGGAGGAGACGTAGTAGCTTGCAAGGGGCTGGCCCTCACATACTCAATAAGCAAAGTGCACGATTCACAGGCAGATGTGAAGGCCGGAAAAGGGAAGGGTGGAGTTTGGAAGGAGAATCCTATGCCAGCAACTCCCCAACTCCAGCTGGGATCCCTGATTTGCCAGAACTGTGCTAGTGGAGGCTAAGAAGTGGCGTCCCACTCAGTTATTAGCCCTTCCCGGGGCTACCTGTCGGGAGGAAGCCCCCACTCCCGCTGACCGTGCCCTTGGCCAAGCTGAGCTTAATGACCATGATCTCTGTGCAGATGCTCCCAGCCTCCCCTCCCACCTGCCTGGGCTCGGAGGCTTCTCTACCAGCCCTGCCCTCCCCTCTCCCTGCAAAGCCCCCTTCTGTCTTACATCTTCTCTCTCATCACGTTCAGTGTGGTGAGTCCTCTGGCTTCTTCTGAGGATTTGACCCCAGCACCTTCCCTTGCAACACTAAATTATATGTAATAAATGGGAAAACGAACATTTTTAAAGGGAAAGTGGAAAAAAGTAATCATTGGCAGATGTAACTTTTGAATTATATTAGTCTCAAATATTCTAGCAATCGGAGTGTATTTCCAGGATGCTACCAGTCCAGAATATGGGCTCTTCCATCGTTCTCATTCTAATTTATATCCTGGCAATTTTTGGCCTCTCCTTTAAAATGCTGCACCACTATTTTATCCTTGTGACGAATGCATAAAAATGCCACTTCGCTCCCTGCCTTATTCTCCTATCCACCAGCAATGAAGCGTCATAGCTACAGTATCATATGCTGGGATTTGAATATAGTGCCGTCTTTTTTGGGTGTTAGTCAGTTAGCCTTTTATGAAAGAAAGCTGCTTTAAGAAATAACTCTGAAAAGCAAATGTCAAGTCTGATAACCAAGCCCACATATGTAAAGTACTTTAATTCTGTAGCAAGTTCGAATATCCTCCTTAAATTGGCTAACCCTCATTCTCTAAACCTCCGCACGCAGCTACACCAAGAGAAATATTGAGCGGTGTCACCATCTGGTTGGTTTAATTTAACAAATATAGATTTCTTTTTCATTTTGAAGAACATCACCCTCAAGGAAACTTGCTAATCTGAAAAATTAAAGCATCTCAGTGTTTGCTCAACCTCACAGTATTAAAAAGCAAAGAGAAGTAACAGTGTCATTTTTTTCTTCTGCTTCCTGGTTCTGCCTCTGAGTTTTCCATTTACCATTTCATTCAGCTATTCAGTTAACTATTCAGTTTAGCTGAACTATGTGTTGACTGCCTGCTGTGTACAAGGCACTGGAGATAGAGCTTCAAGCAGGAGAGACCTAGTTCCCGCCCTCTGTCTGGGTTGCGCTTAGACATAAACCAAAAGGAGTGGATGATGACAGCCTACTGGTAACCTGCGTCCTCCACCACCTTGTCACGCTGCACTTTTAGGTACCCCTGTCAGTGCACCTATGCATCAGAAACAGCTAAGAATGAAACATCCATCATTGTATTCCCAGTGCCCACCGCAGGGCCTCATACATACTACACTCTCATTAAATATTGTTGGATGAATGAATAAATGGGTGGATGGGTGGGTGGGTAAGTGAGTAAATGTGAGTTCTCCTGCAAAATTAATCTTGCTCAACCAGATGTCCATATGATATGTAACCATCATGCAAAGGAGTATTCACTTTCACTCTTTGCTTTTACTGTGTGATGCTTGCTTAATTCCTGTTCCATTGTAGCTGGGATATTAAGGTCCAAGAAACATAAAGGTGGATGGGAGAAGGTGGGTCTGTGCTTTCCCGCCTCTGTGTTAAATATGTCTAACAGAAAGAAAATGCTTACCTGATGCTTAAATCAAACCCTTGTTATTCAAATTACTCCCCCCCCCCTCCACACACACACACACACAACTTCCCCTTACAATGTTCCACTCCTTGCACATATACAAAATAGAATGATATTCACTGGGTTAAAAAGTTACTGGCTGCTAAGTGAAATGAGCTGTTAGTCACAGAAAGGCGAATACTGTGTAATTCCACTTATGTGAGAGACCTCAGTAATCAAATTCAGAGAGACAGGAAGTAGAATGGCGGTCACCAGTGGTACAGAGGACAGGGAATGCAGAAGTGTTGTTTGCTGGGTACAGAGTTTCAGTCTTGCAAGGTGAAAAGAGTTCTGGACACTGGTTGCACAGTCATGTGAATGTACTTAATGCTACTATACACTTTATAAAGGTTGAAATGGCAAATGATGTATATAACTTACCATGATTTGTTTAAGTGCAGATTTTTTTTAAACAGTAGGGCATCTTCGTTCTTGCCATATGCTGGAGCTTACACCACCGTCTAGGTTTACCCTAGAGTTTGCTCATTATTCCCCAATATAGTAAGAAAATTATACATAAAACTCTTAACAGCTAGGCTACAATGGCTTTTAAAAATTTCTAAAGAAATAGGTCATTTAATCAGTACATGCCTTAGTTCATGCATTTGAATCATGGGGGTTTGGGTGTCTGTGCCTCATCCCCTCTCCTGGCTTCAGGGACTCAGAAGAACACTAAACACGTCTATTCTCCTTCTTTGCCTTTTGCTTTATTTTCCTGACAGGTCACTGTTTGCTGTGGATGTGCGGACAGCCTCCTCCAGAGGGCTCGTGTTTTACACGGGCACTAAGAGTTCCTATATGGCTCTTTATCTTTCAAAGGGACGACTCATCTTTGCTTTGGGGGCAGAAGGGAAAAAGCTGAGGCTCAAAAGCAAAGAGAAGTGCAATGATGGGAAATGGCACACGGTAAGACCTGGGGCTGTGTGAGCCCCTCCCCCTGCTACAGAATTCACTATGGAGTACCTGGAAAGGAGTGTCCACA
Organism: Leopardus geoffroyi; assembly: GCF_018350155.1. Taxonomy (NCBI): domain Eukaryota; kingdom Metazoa; phylum Chordata; class Mammalia; order Carnivora; family Felidae; genus Leopardus; species Leopardus geoffroyi. The sequence goes on from NC_059339.1 coordinate 46,320,619, forward strand.
TTCTGCCAGCCACAGAAGGACAGCACTGGGAGAGCCCGTGTGGCCGGAGGCACTGGGCACCCCCATGTCTTCGCACAGGAAATGGCTGCATGTGCCGGGCGAGGATGTTGTGCACGGATGCCTCAGTGCCCAGATGGGCTTTACTGACCACTTCTTCGGGGTCCTCGCCCTGCCTCCCTGGGCTGTGTCCCCTACCCCCTTCCCACCCCTGCTTCCTGGGCAATTTCTGTCTGTCAAGACCATGTCTGGGTCTCCAGGCCCCTCTCTGAGCCTGGAATGCCTTCTGGATAGCACAAGCTTAAAGACCGAGATCTCTAGCATTCCAGATCTTCCCTGAAGGCATCCAGATTTGAAGAAAAATTCAATTTAAGACAAAAGGGACCTTTTTTTTTTTTCCTGATGAGGGAACTAGATCTCAAAAAACGTAAGCAGGTTACAAGTTATATTCACTTAGTCTTTCAACAAATATTTAATGAGCTGCCATCCTAGAGCACATAAACAAATATACCCGATATAATGTCAGATATTGGCAGGTGCTTGGAGAAAGCATTAGAGCAAGGTAAGGAAGTGGCTGAGTGTGGGAACTATTTCAGATAGGGTAGTAAAGCAAAACTTCCTTTGGGAGGTGACAGTCACTTGAAGTTTTGGAAAGGGTGATCCAGGCAGAGGGAACAGCAAGCCCAAAGACCCTGAGATAGGGATCAGTTGAGTGAACACAGCAGAAAGGATAAGAGATGGGATTCAAGAATGAGGCAGGGCCCAGATCATACCAGCTTTGAAACCAAGGTGAGGACTCAGATTTTATTCTGAGTGTCTCTGACGCTTCTGAAGAGTATTAAACTAAAAAAGGACCATTGCATGAACAGATGTCTATTTTCAAAGCTGCCTTTAGCTTGAAGAGATGAAGTGGGGGTAAGCATGGAAGTAAGGCAGCCAGATGGACGCTACTGCCTTTGCTTCAAGAGGCCTCCACGATCGTGGATAGAAGTGCACTGTCCAGGATGTGCTCTGAAAACCGGGAGGGTTTGCTGATGGATTGCACGTGGAGCGTGAGAGAAAGAGGAGTCAGTATCAAGTCCTGTGATTTGGGGCCAGCTGTTGGGTCAACAGAGGGACTGGTACTAGGACGCAGGAGCTGTGGCCGGGGAGGGAGCATTTTAGAGCTGGGGAAGAAGACGGGTTCTGCTGTGAACATCCTTGGGGTGAGTTGCCTGTCAGACATTCAAGCCCAGCTGTCAGTAGACAGGTGGAGAGGCCAGAGGTCACAGCTGGGAGTATAAGTTGGGGAGTCATTAATGAATAGTCTTGTAGCCATGAGATGGCAGGGTCCACCCCAGACATTTAGCAAAGAGTTTAAAATGTGTGCTCCCTTTTAGTAAAGAAGTAGCCACTGGCCCCTTGCTCCAAGAGCCGTGTGGAAGGGAGATGTTTCCCTTCTTAGCTCTGCACAAACTATTCCTTCCCCTTTGTTGCCTGGGTGTGTCTTCATTTATACTCCTGTGGCTCTTCATTTGTTTCTCTTTTGCATAAGTTTCTAGATCAAGTGTATCTTTTTAGTAGTTGACTTTCAAGGAATCCTTTTTTTTCAAATTTCACTTTTCTAGCTTACTCTATTCAATATCCACCATAATCTCACAAAATGGTGATGATGATGACAATATTAGGGAGAAAATGTTCTAATTTTTTAAAGCTCCTTGAAGAAAAAGAAAAACATTGTTTAAAAAATGTGCTGTGACCAATAATAAAATACATCACCAATTGTCAAAGGTAAACAATGATTAATTTATCTTCTTTACTCTTAAGGTGGTGTTTGGGCAAGATGGAGAAAAGGGGCACTTGGTTGTGGATGGTCTGAGGGCCCAGGAAGGAAGTTTGCCTGGAAATTCCACCTTCGGCCTCAGAGCACCAGTTTACCTGGGATCACCTCCCTCATGGAAACCAAAGGTAAATATTTATGTTTCACCAAGACACAAAAGATGCTCAGCATCGCTCATCATCAGGGAAATGCAAATCAAAAGCACAATGAGATATCCCCTCACCCTTGACAGAAAGGCTGTTATCAAAAAGACAAGAAATAACAAGAGCTGGTGAGGAAATGGAGAAAAAGGAACTCTCACGCACTGTTGGGGGGGGGGGGGCGGGGAATGCAAACTGGAACAGCCACCATAGAAAATAGTGTGGAGGTTACTCAGAAAATTAAGAAGAGAAATACTGTGCAGTCTAATAATTCCACTGCTGGGTATTTACCCAAAGAAAACAAAGACACTAATTTGAAAAGATCTATGCACCCCTATGTTTATTGCAGCATTATTTACAATAGCCAAGATATTGGACACAGCCCAAGCGTCCACTGATAAATAAATAGATGAAGAAGTGGGACATATATACAATGAAATATTACTCAGCCATAAAAAAGAATGAAATCTTGCCATTTGTGACAACATGGCTGGACCTAGAGGCTATTTTGCCAAGTGAAATAAGTCAGACAGAGAAAGACAAATATCATATGATTTCACTCATATGCAGAATCTTAAAAAAAAAATAAAACAAATGAATAAACAAGCAAAAAAGAAATAAACTTATAAATATAGAGAACAAACTGGTGGTTGGCAGAAGTCGGTGGGGTGGTGGGGGGCGGGGAAGGGTGGCAGATGGGCCAAATAGGAGAAAGGAATTAAGAGGTACAAACTTCTAGTTGTAAAATAAATAATTCACCAGGATAAAAAGTACAGCATTGGGAACCTGGTCAATAATATTGTAATAACTTTGTATGGTGACAAATGGTAACCACACAGCATGGTGAGCATTTCATGCCAAAAACAGTCGTGCTTCAAACTGTACATAAAAATAATTCACCTTATAATATAATCATGAAAGTGGTTAGAAGGTACAAACTTCCAGGGGCATTTGGGTGGCTCAGTGGGTTAAGCGTCCTACTTTGGCTCAGGTCATGATCTCACAGCTCTTGGGTTCGAGACCTGTGTCAGGCTCTGTGTTGACAGCTCAGAGCCTAGAGCCTGCTTCAGATTCTGTGTCTCCCCCTCTCAATGCCCCTTCCCCACTCACATCCTCTCTCTCTTTCTCCAAAAAATAAATAAACATTAGAAAAAAAATTTTAAAACGAAGGTACAAACATCCAGTTATAAAATAAATAAAATGAATAAGTCTTGGGTTATAAGGCATGGCGACCACAGTTAATAGTTAATAATACTGTATTCTATATTTGAAAGTTGGTAAGAAAGTAAATCATAAAAGTTCTTACCATAAGAAAAAAAAAGTTTGTAATTATGTGTAGCGATGGATGTTAATTGGACTTATTATGGTATTCACAGCACTAATTATATATAGAATCACTATGCTGCACACCTGAAAAGAATACAATGTTATATGTCAATTATATCTTAATTAAAACATTTTAATAGGTAATCATTATATAAGATATTCAAGAATCTCAAAACACTTTAAAATTTTCTTTTAATGTTTATTTATTTTTGAGAGAGAAAGAGAGTGTGAGCAGGGGAGGGGCAGAGAGAGAGGGAGAGACAGAATCTGAAGCAGCCTCCAGCATGTCATAAAGTAGTGTTTTGCTTTATTATATATTATACATATATACATGCGTATTATATATTATATACATATACAATACATGTATAATACATATATACTATACATATATGTACTGTATGTATTATGTATATGTATAATATGTAATAAAGTTATATATAATTGCCATATATTAATACTACATATATTCTATAATATGCATTATATAATGAATATTATATGATATATAATATATATGTGATATATTGTATAATACATGCATAATATATAGCATTAATTGCTAAGGAGAATCCTCAATGTAAATGTTTGCTTTTCTGCAACCTCTGTGTGTAACTATTTCCCTCTCAGAGAAATCACAGGATGGGGTAGCTATTCAAGAGCACAGTATGAATATTCTTTTGTCCTGGATAAGTCATAGTCAGCATCCTAATCTATGGGACAATCTGTAGTACCCCATTTATATCATTCTTAGGAACCAAGTTTCTTTTTGCAACATCCCCTCCACCCGAGGATGCAAACCATGGGTTACTCTGCTCCACATCGTTTCAGAGGGCAGGCAACATCCAGTCAATGTCTGCCTCTGAGTACCACAACCTGCAGTCGCCCTTAGGGATTCAGTGTTAGGCGATGACCTTCCCTGCAGAGTCTGAGCTTGGTTTCAGATACAGGCTCTTCATTGCATAAGGTGGTAAATTTTAAGAAACTAAAAATTTCATAGGGAGTCCAGTCGGTAGTTTATTGTTGACACTGACACCATATGCATCCCTAATATCACCATGTCTTAAAATTATCACATAGTGCATCTGTTGTGTAGGATTCCAGGGTCCTCAAAGCATTTATTTTGGAAGGGAGTCTAAGGATTTTATTCAGTGATTCTTCAATTTTTTTTGAAAAAAATTTTAAAAGTTACAGTCTTTTGGGGCACCTGTGTGGCTCAGTCAGTTAAGCATGTGGCTTCGGCTCAGGTCACGATCTGGCAGTTCGTGGGTTCGAGCCCCTCATTGGGCTCTCTGCTGACAGCTTGGAGCCTGGAGCCTGCTTCGAATTCTGTGTCTCCTTCTCCTTCCGTTCTTCCCCCACTCATGCTCTGTCTCTCTCTCAAAAATAAATTTTAAAAAATTTAAAGAGGAAAGGTAGTCTTTCTTCCCAGGAAAATGCACATGCAGAGAGCATCTGCTATATAGTTTAAGAGATCACAGAACCCTGGAAGTGCACGCAGGGGCCCTAGGTGAGGAGCCCTTGTTCCAGGCCACCTTTGGGTGCTCCATGCATGCCCACTGATGCTATGCCTTGTGTCTTATTTTAACTCCACAGCATTCATGATTTGTTGGTGGTGCACTGAGCCCAACAATTTAGGAAGCTTTTTTGCACTTTATTATTTTTGGAATGTTTTGGCCTCTTTTTCAGTCAGCTGCCCTGCATTAAGCAATCGCATAGGCTCATTAAACTCTAAGAAGTGGTTTGTACCTGCAAAGAGACAGTGATATCTATATACTGGAAGGCGGAGATTTCCCTTGTTGTAGCCCTGTCATGTGGACCAGGGTCAGGTCACTGACCAGCACTAGCTAGTGACCTCCACTGCCCTTCCCCTTGCATACATACCACTTGGTGCCCTCAAACTTTGGCCTCAAACTTCGGCCACCCACCGGACGTCTGGTATCCAGGGTTTTCTAGGCAGTGTGAGCAGGGAGCCAAATGCAACAGTCAGGCCCACCTGACTCTCTAAAGCAGGATGGATGAATTCTGCCCCCCCAAACCCCTTTGGCAGACAGTTGCCCTGCCTTTAACCTTGGCTGCCCATATGTCTCTGGGAGTTGTGGCTTAATAAAGTTTGTTTTCTCTTCTGCTTGGTTGCAGAGCCTCCCCCCAAACAGCTTTGTGGGGTGCCTGAGGAACTTTCAGTTGAATCTGAAACCCCTAAACACCATTGCTGCAAGCGTTGCTGTGTCCCCCTGCTTGAGTGGCTCTGTGGAGAAAGGCATTTATTTCTCCCAAGAAGGAGGTCATATCATCCTGGGTAAGGGGCAATTTGGAACAGTTTATGTCTTTGAGTCTGAAGAACTCCATATTTTTTCTTGAATTATGATGTTTTAACTGTTTTACTTTCTTCTGGAAGCTAACTCTGTGTTATTGGGGCCGGAATTTAAGCTTGTCTTCAGCATTCGCCCAAGAAGCCTCACTGGCATCCTAATGCACGTCGGAAGTCAGCCCGGGAAGCACCTATGTGTCTATATGGAGGCAGGAAAGGTGCGTACAGTTTGATGACAGCGGGGGGACGGGATCTATGGGTTTGCATTAGGACCATATTCATTTCTGGAGACCACAGTAGGTGGAGTTGTGACGGAGTGGGATCCAATCTTGTTTTAAGAGACCTGACTTCAGGGTCGCTTGGGTGGCTCAGTTGGTTAAGCATCTGATTCTTGGTTTCAACTCAGGTCACGATCTCACAACTTCATGGGTTTGAGCTCTGGGTCCTGGCTCTGCACTGGCAGTGTGGAGCCTCCTTGGGATTCTCCATCTCCCCGCCCCTCTCTGCCCTTCCTCCTCTCACGCTCTCTCTCTGTCTCTCTCTCAAAAAAAAAAAAAAAAAAAAAAAAAAAAAAAAATAGAGACCCGACTTGAGGGCTAACTTACTATTTTCCTTTAACAAGTCATTTGGTCATTGTGTTTCCTGTTCATCATCTTGGGCTGAATTCTAACTGCACCACTTAGTTATATGGCCCTGGAGAAGTTACTTCACCTATTTCAGACTCTGTCTTTAAAATGTGGATAATAATGTTTATATCTCAGGGCTTTTGACAAGAGAATAGCAACTATGATACGCAATAAATGTTCATGTTTCTCTCCTCCCCTTCACCCTTGTCATATCTCTACTTTTATTCATAAGGGCAGCACCAGAACTCATGAGATAGTTGTTCTCACCAGCTGTCTACACGATGTCATGCCCACGCCCATGGCCTGGTATCCACTGAATCAGTTTCAGATTTCCCTTATGCTCCCTATACCACCACCAACCTATCTGGTCTCGGCAGCCAAGCTGGCCCCAGGTCTCTCCGCTCCAGGTTACCCTTGGCTTAAAGGGATTCCTCCTTCAGTGGACACTTCTGCTGCTTCATCCTGCCCGTCACTCGGGGGCCTGGCCAATACCCTAGTTTCACCACCAGGTTATATCTCTTTCCTTTTCAAAAACTCTTTTAAAAACCAAATCGTTCCAGGAAGGCCTCAAGGCCAAGATTGATAATGTTAAAGAGCAGCAATTCAACCGAATAAATCTGAAGATCTGATTGACTTTATTAATTGATTCATGAATCAGGCAGCATCCCATCTAGCAAATAGAGAGAAGCTCTGAGGAGTTGTACAAAATGGAAGGTTTTTATAGGAATGACGGTGGGGCAAGGAACTCATTAGCAAAAGAAAAGAAAGGACTGTTCCAGGCAAGGTTACCTTCCATTTAGAGGAAAGCGTATTAGGTAGATGACCTTACATCTCTTTGGGGGGTTGGAGAAGTCCATGTGACAGGTTGTCATTGGTGCTATTCAGAAAATTCCTGACTGACCTATCAAGACCACATTTCTGGGGAAGGTTGAAGCTTCAGTTGGGTTAGATATTACGCACTGGTTTGGTGAGTCGGCCTAAGTGGCTCCATTTTGGGCCTGTGATCTTCTATTTAGCCATAATATGCCATTTTCCTTTACTTCTACCCTTCCACAGCTTAACTGTGAGGGGGAAACTAGAGAAGGAAATAAAATAGCCCAAACTCCTAGAACATATTCTATTTGAGGTGCAGCCTTTAAGTCTGAGCAGGCCTCTGGTAGGCCAGAGGAGCAAGCAACTACCTGCTTGCTGGCCTTGAGAGAAGGCTGGCTTTTCAGGGGAGCGGGGCGGTAGGGCTCCACGAGAGCTTCTGGAGAGGAAATAATCACATACGCAAAAATCAAGACACGATGACCTTCATAACAGCAGTGACATTGTTTAGCTGGAAAATTGCCTGAGAATTGGCCTTGCTGTCTAGCTACATGCAAATTAAATGCAAATTAGTTACCAATTTGCTTATTTTAGTCCTGGTATTTGTTCACCTTGGTTCAGCCCTTGGCCCTGGTCCAGAGAGTGGGACTGTGGGATTCTGCACGCTAGCGTGAGTGCCTGACCCCTGACACGTGCCCAGTACATGTGCAATCAGTTAGCTTGCTGAATTCCTTGAGCTACGACCCTAAGGCATGCATTCATGGAATTATTCTAATTGTCTGGCCCTCGCAGCAGGGCGTAGGCCTCAGCCAGCATTTTTGCCTTCCAAATTTTGCGTCCTTCTAAACAGAACTGTGGCCGCAGTTGCCTATCAATAGCTTGAGGAGGATCTTCCCTGCTGATCAGTGACCTTTGAGTAGAGCCTGACAGAGGAGGGGTTTGGATTGGGAGGGAAGAGCCCATCACCTTTGGCAGCAACTTCAGGCCTGGCCTTGGCTTTGCAGCTTGCTTCCTGGAAGGGACTCAGCAGAGAGATTCTTGCAAAGCCTTGGTCCTCCTGTGATCCCCTGGTGCGAGAGGGAGGGGCCATGTCTAAGGTGCTTCAGGGCCCTCAGGGTGACAAGCGGTGGGAAGGAAAGAAGGCAGGGAAGTTAGCTCCAGCAGCCTTTCTGAAGGAAATAGGAAAATGCATGTGTCTTCCAGGTCACGGCCTCTGTGGACAGTGAGGCGGGGGGCATCCTGACATCAGTTACACCAAAGCAGTCTCTGTGTGACGGGCGGTGGCACTCGGTGACAGGTATGATGTCCAGTGGCCTGTTGTTCACACCCTGAAACAGTGCCCCTTTCCATCTGGATTTGAGTGTCCCCGATACAGCCTCGCTTTATCAATCCATTAGCATATGACCCGGCTCAGTCCACCAGACTGACATGGTGAGAAGAGGTCCATTCTCAGCCCTGGCTGCATTTATGCAATTCGTGGCTGCTGCAACCTGTTCTCTGTAACATACAGAGGATTTTCTTTTTGAGCTCAGAAAACTGATAATCTGTGTTTTCAAGGCGGTATAACATTATGATTTAGATTTTGGCTCTGAAATCAAAAGGAACAGAGATCACATCTCAGTTCCGGCCCTTACCTAAGTGACCTTGGGCAAGCCACTTAATTGCTCTTTATCTTCAGTTTCCCCCCTCAACACAATGGAGATAAAAATAGGGCCCACCTCCCAGGGTGGTGAAAATCAAACGGGACAATGTATGTAAAGTGCACAACAGTGTCCAATATGCAGTAAGTGCCCAGGAAGTATTTGCTCTTGCTATTGTTCAAGTCCATTTAATACTACTGCAAACGATTTAGACAAACCACTGAGGAGATTAGGCATAGCCTCCCAAACCAAATCTGCTGTTTTATGAATAACTTGTGCACATTAGTTTGGTAATATATTAAACCGTATTGGCTAACATACCTTTTCAAAAAAGAAGAGTAGTCTCTTGTCTAATTTGAATGCTGACTACATTGCAATTAGTTAGGATTGTTCACACTGGAGGAATTTTATTTGGAGGGTCAAAAGCGACTCAGTTGTCAGAAGTCAGCGTCTCCCTGGAAGGAAGCTAAGATCTCGTGAAATAAACATGGCTTCTGGAGAGAGCAGCTGGAATCCCAACTCATTCAACTTATAACCAAGCCGTCTTGTCAGGCTCCTCAATGCTTGAGAGTCACAATCACTTATCTGGGAAAGAAGAGTGACCATATCTTCCTCACAGGTTCATTTGAAGGATTAAATCCTGCAACGTATGTGAAAGCATCTAAATCCCACTTAGTGTTGAAAAACTAGTTGAATTTGTGTCTAGGTTGACGGAATTCCTAGCAATAGTGTTCCCACAGCAATGGGTTGAAAGGAAGCCCGTGGTGAAGCCCTAGTGTAGTCATTAAACATTGGGCAGGGCTGTCCTCAGGTAATCAACCTGACCGGCTTCCTTTCCCACCAGTCACCATAAAACAACACATCTTGCACCTGGAACTGGACACAGAGAATAGCTACACAGCTGGACGGCTCCCCTTCCCACCTGCCAGCACTCAGGAGCCACTGTACATTGGAGGCATTCCAGGTAACTCTTGTCCTGGCTTCTACACCCACGTTGCCCCACGTCAGCTCTTAACATTTCCATCTTCACCGAACAAATCAGTGCCCCAGCCATGGGTTATTAGCTGGGCAGCCGTTGGCTGGACAGTGGAGACAGTGAGGCTCTTTGCTCCAACACATGGGAAAACCCAATTGGTAGCAATGGGCACATTGTATAGCCCAGGCCACATTGCTGCTGCTTCTCCTGTCCCAAGCCTATCGTTCATAAGCCTCTCTTAAGAGGCTACCTTTACCTACAAGCCTGATAGCAGCAAAGAATCAGGAAAGGGGCTAAAAACTGGTCTCTCCTCCCCAGACATTTAGTTTTACTGATGAGTTATTAAGCTTTGCGGGGCCCGAATGGGAGAACCAGGCAGGTTCTGGAATTTTGCCTGGAAAGAGCCTTGTCATTCTTCCTTGTTTGATGTTCCTCCGGAGAGTTTGTTAATTTTATGGGTCTTCCATGACCCATAAAAAGCACTAGTGTTCAGAGTTATTGTCTATTGATTTGGGCTGTGGAATTTGCTTCTTTGAAGAACTCGAAGAATAAGTAGCCTTGTTGGTGATTTATCACAGCAGGCAGGGGCGTGGGGTGCCAGCTCAAAGGAGGAGGTGACTGGCTGGCCTGAGATCCTCGGTCCCTTTAGCTCTAATAAGACGATTTTCTAAATTGGGCACATTCACACTCATGGAATGCCTCTCCTTTTCTCTTGAAGCCCACTTGAAGACGCTGAAGCTCCCTGTGTGGAAATCATTTTTTGGCTGTCTGAAGAATATTCAAGTCAACCACATTCCTATCCCTGTCACTGAAGCCATGGACGTCCAGGGATCTGTCAGTCTGAATGGCTGTCCTGATCACTAACACAAACCTATCAGACAGCAAGGGAAGTCACCTTCAAAAGCACAGTTACCCAACATACCTCCCTGTCTCTGCTCAAGATCATTCTTGACTTAAGACACCATCTAGATGGGATGAACAGCAAGTCTAATTTCGTACTCTGACCATGCACACCCATCATTTTGGCACTCAGTGTTACCTGTGTATTTATAAAAATTCCATGTCTTGAAGGTGATGAACAACTTGTTACATGCTTTGGTAATATCATTTTCCACTAAACATTAAATGCCTTTTAAAGGACATTATTTTCCACCTGGTAAAAAAATAAATATCTTTTAAAGCACTTTAAAAACACAAAAATTGACATGTGTTATGGGGTTGTAACTTAATGGGGTTAAATAAATGCAGTGTACTCTTTAAATGGGGACGTTTGATTAGCATTAAGCCAATGGCTTGTTGGCCACTGTTAATCATACTAATTCTTTAGCACCTGTTCAGTGTGCTACCCACAACACAGTTTTCTACAGATAATTATGAAGCACAGACTTGTGTGGCACTGTGTGTGCTCAGTGTTGGATATACCGCCCGGCAGAAGACATAATTCCTGCCCTGAAGGAATATGCAGTCCAACTTGGGAGACACACAATATTCACAAAATAGTAAATAACTAACAAACTGAATTAATGGACCTATATTTCCCCTTGGCTTCCCATGTGCAGTCTCCTACCAACCAAGTCTAGATTATGACTATCAATTCCTTGAGGGCAAAAACTATCCCATAGGGGAGCTGAGATAGATATACATTCTATAATTAAAGCTTTGTGTGGCAAGCTAACAGAAGTCAACAGGAAGGAGGAATCGCTTCCTGTTTAATCTACAATGAGACATGTACTAGACCAATATAGTTAACCAGCACCGCTCTTCCTAACGAAGAAGAGTATGTAAGCATTTCTGTGTCTTCTACATAGTGTTTGTCCCTCAGAAGAAAAAGAATAAATCTAAACTTTGGATATGGTCATCCTCTGTGGTATCCTTACACCTACCTGCCCTCCACCTCTGAAATGGAGCCACATTCTCTTCAACTCAGTGCTCTTCTTTGACTGTCACACTGCAGTCCTGTGGGCATGCTTTCTAACACCTGTATCTATGCAACCATGGAATATTCTCCAGGAGAGGTAGCAGGTTCCCCATTACAGGGAGTATTCAACAGTGGCTGGCTGGTAGGCCTTAGCGATGCTATCCTGACTCAGGGATTGAATTACATGACCTTAAGTTATATGTTTTCTGAAGACATTGACTTTTAACTGGAAACTTCCATCAGTTATTTACCACCCAGATTCTGAGTCTTCATGAAGAGCATCCATTGTACCCATCTTGGCACTAACTACACTAAACGGGTGGTTCTCTCTTTGGCTTCCTGGTGTTAATCTAATTGACTCTACAGAGTTATTTATTCATGCTGATTATTCCTGAGCCCTTCCTAGATTCATCATAAAGGGACGGCAAATTCACCTGATACTGCTGGTTTTCCTTCCATTTTGTAATAGCTTGAAGACCAGCTGTCCATCTGCCTTTTCTGACTATAATCCCAGCCACCAGAAGGCACAGAGTGTCACAGACAGAATGACAGTTAAGGAAACAGAAAGCCCTCAGCATGCCTGTTCTCAGATCGTAAATGTGTGTTCCCTGAAAGGAATGTTTACAGCTCTTAACTAAACCATCAGCACAATTATTTGTAAACTGTGAAGTGCCATACAGATATTATCACTGGTGTCCCCTCCCTGGCTCAAAGTCTCTCACAACTTGGGCTGACCTTGGGCTGAGAGGCTAAGTAGGGACAGTGGGTGCACTGGTGGCCGGCTCTGGCCAGTTCATGAGAGGTCCACAGTTGGTGTCCTTCCGGTCAGGGGAAAATGGGGCCTGCACTGTGAGAAAGCCAACAGCACGGCACTATTCCCTGAACAGTCATTTCAGGGACATCAGGTGACTAGGAAGCAGTCATGCGTGTGCCTTCATGGGCCGCTTCCTGTAGCATCTCCCAGGGCACCTCTTGACCTCATTTCTCAGTACAAGAGGGGTTGAGTTTTTGTCACACTGGCAATAACCCCGTGGCAGAGGACGATGGCCCTGGACAGAACATGTTGACGTTCCCCTCCTCCCGTGTGGGAAGTGGTCTCACTTCCCCACAGAGACCTTTGACTCAGCTCCTTTCTGTGCCACCCCCCACGCCGTGCTGTGCTGCAAAATCCCCAAGCCCCAGCTCTGCCCTCTCTACCGCATGGACTCCTGTCTCTCTCCCAGCTCCCGGGGCTCTCCAACTTTAGGTAAGTCAGTGCTAGCCCCAGAAAGGCCAGATTCTTGCTTACAAATGATAGGCTTAAAGCCACCATATGAGTGGAACCGCTTCTAAATAGCATTATTGTATTGAATACAACTGGCATATGTGTTCATTATAGAAAAATAAGAATATGCAGAAAAGCATAAAAATCACCCATAGCTCATCACTCAGAAACCTGTAGGTCTTTAGTTACATGTCTATATTCTTTTTATTTAAAAAAATTTTTTTTCAGTTTGTTTAGCTCTGAGAGAGAGGAATACAGAGAGAGAGAGAGAGAGAGAGAGAGAGAGAAAGGGCAATGACTCCATGCTGTCAGTACAGAGCCCAGCTAGGGACTCCATCTCACGAACTGGGACATCATGACCTGAGCTGAAATTAAGAGTTGGATGCTCAACCCTCTGAGCCAGCCAGGCACCCTGTATTCATTTTAAATGCACATGTATTTCTTTACAAAATTACAATTATGCTGTATGTATTTTTATGTGGTCTTAAAAACTATATGGTGAATTTTCCCAGGTCTTTGACTGTAGAACATTCCATCAAATAAATTTATCATAATGTATTTAACCAACCTCCAACCACTTACACAGCTGGGTTGTTTCAACTGTTTGTAATCATAAGCAACACTAAAATGAATCTGGCAGGGAATATATACTTATTTATTTTCTTATACTTAGAAGTAAAACTACCCAGTCAAAGGATATGAACATTTTCATGTTTATGGTGAGCTATTGCCACATTTTTTTTTCCCCCTAAGAGGTTATATATCCACTTGCATTCACATCTTTTTTAACTGGGCTTGGGTCTGATGCCGCTAAATATAAAGTCACCAACATCTGCCCCTGGTCTTCAAGACAGGGAGCAGCTGCTGGAGCAAGCCAGCCCATAGACAGCCACCATGCTCTGGGCTCATCTGAGCCCAAATCACATGCCTGGAATCACAGCATGGTCAGCTGATAGGGCTCTGGGTGACTCTGCACAACACCTTAAGACTTAAAACACGGGCAGCTTTATCATTTGTCCCTGAGAACCCATGCTAAGCCCCAGACAGCCAGATTTGCAGAGCGTGCCGCTCTCAGAGCGCTCCAAACCAGTGCCAAGCCTTGGACATGCTTCCAGAAGGGAACAAGGCACTCCTCCGAGCGCGTGAAGAATGCGCTGTGCTCTCTGGGCAGCCAGGGGCTTCCTCCTCCATCTCACAGGTTTGATTTCTTTGTGATTGAAACTTAAATAAGGATTCACTGAGGCAAAATTTCCAGGGCTTACACAGATAGAAACTCGAGCCGCTATCCCCCACATCGCCGTGCCCAACCCTCCCCCATGGGAAAAATCCAAAACGGAAACTTTTTTTCTTTTCATGAGTGATAATGGTCATAATAGCACTGGTGGTAGGTGACAGATACGTCATGTTTCCACTTTCTTGATTTGCCAAACAATATAACTTAATTCCTCGCCGTTGAAATTCTAGCAGAATGTCTGTAGCCTGAGTGTAAAAAGTAGAGACAAAATTGGAATATCTCCTTTAATCATCCTCAGGGTGAGGAGTAATTAGTTCCCCAGAGGGCAGAGTCCTGAGATGATGGATACTATTTACTGAAAATGTTTCTTTTCTCCTTTGTTCATAAAGGCTTCTACGACCTCAGAATGTGAAGTGTACCTTTCCACTGCCAGAAGGTTTTATTCCCCATAAATTTTGAATGTGTGGTTTATTTTACTCTACATTGAGTCCTTGATAAGATGAGAACTGAGAGTTTCAGAGAGGGAAGGACCGGAACTTTCTGCAGCGCTTCAGTCTTTGTGAATGCACACAGATAGCACAGCACACACTGATTAAACCATCCCTTGCTCAAAAGGCTTTTGCTAATTAATCGCTAACCTCTCCATCATTTGATACTCAGGGAGCATGCATTCCTGGACAGTTAGAATGGAGCTGGGTATCTGGTGATGTAGCTTGGCATGTCCGTTCAGAAGGCAACTATCAGGGTTCACCTGGGTGGCTCAGTCAGTTGGGCATCCGACTTCGGCTCAGGTCATGACCTCACTGCTCATGGGTTCAAGCCCCGTGTCAGGCTTTGTGCTGACAGTTCGGAGCCTGGAGCCCGCTTTGGATTCTTTGCCTCCCTCTCTCTCTGCCCCACCCCGCTGCTCAGGCTCTGTCTGTCTCTATCTCTCTGTCGCAAACATAAATATTTTTTAAAAATTCTTTTTTTAAGGCAAATATCAGTACTTAACTATTCCTGCAGGAAATACACTTCCTCAGAAATAGCCTGTGCTCTGGAAAATAAGTGAGCATATCTAGCATTCAACTACAGTACTGTCAACAGAGAATAAGATCCTTAATGTCATGTTTCTGCAGTGTCTTTGGTGAGGGGAGGCCCCTCATGGGCTGAAGTGCCATGGGACTCCTGACTTGCTTCCTGCACCAAAACTACCCAGCTGCTGCTGTGACAGCTCCTGACAAGCCCAGATCCCAGTGGGGTTTGTCTCCTGCTCTACTGTTCCCCGTAATCTGTCTCTTCCCACTTCCTCACAATTAGAGGGAAGTCCCTTGGGAAAACCACCATCGCCCTCCCCCCACCTTCAGGAAACACTTCGGCTCTTGGAAGTCCTTTGAATCTGAGCCACTCCTTGCTGTCCTGGGCCTATAATTTGAGTTGAGTTTCAAGCATGCAAGGTTTCCGTCGTATGGCTTAGAATCTTCTAGAAGTTTGAGGGACAAAAACATTCCATCCCTTACTTCACAAGCCTTCTCTGAGAGTTCAGTGAGATGATGATGTAGATGGTGTTACTACTATTAACACTCTCAAACACCAGATTCTTCCTTATGGGTTTAGTTTTTTCCAGGAAAGGAATTCAAATGTCCAGAAGTATGAAAGCCAGAAACCTAATGGGGAAGTTTTGTGTTCTACTTGGAACTTCTGTTTATCACTCTCCCTGATTTGCCTTTCTAGGGAAACCCGTGGAGGAAGTCAGCTTTCCCCCTGTGTTTATAGCACTGCTGCGTGCACAAGCAAGATCTGTTTCAGGTGAAGAAAAAACCTTTGTGGTAACCGCTGCCTGTTGCCAGCTCCTATCCCCTTCGCTCTCACCACCCCCCTCAGGGTTGGCTGCCGTCGCTTCCAAATGCCAGCACCCACGTGTCTTTGAGGCCTTTCTTTGGTTGCCGAAGTCAGCTGTGCACTTGTGCCATAGGTCAGCCAGCTGTTCGGGGATTAATGCCCCAGGCGTGTCCCTTACCAGTGTCTCTTGAGAATTAGTGTCTTTTTTTTTCCCACCCTTGTTGGAAGTGTGTGTTCTATGCTGGTTCCCCGGGTCTGTCCTGCAGGCCTCCTCTGCAGTCGCCCACAGTGGGAACTGGCTCAGAGAGCTCGCGTCATTGGCTGCCTTTCCTTCCATGTCTTCTCTTTCCCTTTCCCCCCTCATTATTGGTGTTTCTGTCACCTCCCAAATAAACTACCTGCACTCAAATCTTTGCTCAGACTCTGCTTCAGGGGACCCCAAACTTTAGACACCCTCTAAAGAGTAGATCTTGTCCCGGGTTTTGACCACGCTATATATGTTTTCTGGCTGTGCTCTCTGTGACTGTAAAGACCCCAGGGAACCAGATGCCCTGAAACTCAAACCATAGTTGTTACAATACCATGACAGCACTGAGATGGGAAAAGGTTGTTGGGGGGCACCTGGGTGGCTCAGTCGGTTAAGTGCCTGACTTTGGCTCAGGTCATGATCTCATGGCTTGTGGGTCTGAGTCCCACATCGGGCTCTCTGCTGTTAGCACAGAGCCCGCTTTGGATCCTCTGTCCTCTCTCTCTTTCTGCCCCTCCTCTGCTCTCTCTCGCTCTCTCTCTCTCAAAAAAAAAAAAAAAAAAAAAAAAAGAGGCATCTAGGCTAAGTTGTGTGTAATTCAGAGACAAACACTGTAGGAACAAACATTACAGGCAGAGGGAAAAGCATGTGCAAAGGCACAGAGAAGAGAGTAAGCGTGACTTAGGGGAATCTAAGAGAATCCTGGGTATTGTGACCACTGGAGGCAGATTCACGTAAACGGGGGGTAGGGGGCAGAGTGGTGGCTATTGGCCAGGAGCCAGATCCTGGGGGCATGGCGATACCTTGCTAGCTGCTGTGAGGCATTGGAGAAGCAAGTTAGAGGCAGTGGGTATCTCTGGTGAGGGGAATTTCAGTGGAGGGACAGGGCTGGAAGCTGGAGTCCGGTAGACCCTAGAAGGGCGAATGGGAGGTGAGGAAGTATTGGCAGTTCATGGGAATTCCTCTTTTCAGGTAGTTCGATTATGATCGAACGGAGAAAGAACCTGGGGGACAGATGATTGAGGTGGATTGCTTTGTTAGTTTTGATTTCAGAAGGCAGAATAGAGTGTTTTGTATGCTGGCAAAGAGTTTATAGGGAGAGATTCAAGGTGAAGGACAGAGGGAGGGTGTTTGATGGTCGGGGGCATGGAATGAACTTGAAGGGAGTAGACTTGATAAAAGAGAAGGGAGTGTTTTTCTCTTGAGCCTGAAGAAGAGGAGGTGACTGTGGGGAACTTAGAGAGTTTCTCTTTTCCCAGAGAATTAGGAGATCAGGTGGTCTCAGAAGGAGGCTTGAGAACAGGATAGAAAACGTGAATGAACATTGTGGACAATGATCAGCTGCCAGGTGCATGCACAATGGTTACTGGGGAGAATTTGGGGCTTCTCGTAGAACATGTGTTTAGGTAGATTTTTGGTGGCACTGACTCACCTAACATTTCAATGGGTAGAGAAATGAAGAATAAGTCTTTTGGATTCTTTTTTTGACTTTTTCAGCCTTTGGCTTATCTCATCCAGTGGTTCCCAATCTGCAGCGCAACAGAAGCATCTGGGCAGTTCTTTCCAATGCAGATCTCCCCCAGACATCCCCAGAGATCTGATCTTGCACAAGGCAAGACATTAAGTCATTTTTAAAGCAGCCCAAGTGATTCTAACGTACAGCTGGGATCCGGATCCCCTGACGTTAGTCATGCTTCAGGGGAGAGTCCTTTCCAGTGGCTTGGCGTGCAACAACTGGAATTTTATGAGGTGGCCACTGAAACTCTTTTGAACTTTGTTTTATACATGCTTCCTTAACTGTGGCTTTCATTTCATTACAGCTTAATATAGCTTTCATTTTACAGTGTCCTTTTCAACAAAAGCTTTGAATCTCTACAAAGTCTTGAGGTTGAATGACTCCCTTAAATAGTGTTTTAGGTGGAAGGGAAGGGGTGGATGGGCACATAGAGCACAGCAATACATCGATACCTGGACAACCACATCTGACTATTACAGTTATGAGTCTCTCTTAGCAAGAGAGCATCCCATGAGGGATGGGACGTACTTAACTTGACTGAAATGTGGGTGCTGCTCATTACACTCGCAGGGCCCCTCCTGGAAAGAGAGTAGGAAAAGGCACCAGGAACAAGGCAGATTTTCCTGGCTCCCATGGAGTTGGTAGTGGGTCCTAAGGGTTACTTTCTCTCTCTCTCTCTCTCTCTCTCTCTCAACTGGCAACAAAGAATGGGTGTTCCAGATAAGGTGGCAGGGCAATGGAAACAGGCAGTGTGTGACAGGTCTCACCAGTGTAGAGTGTGCCGAACGCGCCCTCGGCAGTGACGTTTCGGTCGTGGGAAGAGGAGGACCGCTAAACTGTCCCGTTGCCTCAGGCCAGGGATGCAGCCCAGGAACTCCACAGCTCTCTGAATAAAATCAGCTGCTTCAGACCATGTATCTGTCCCGTCCACTGGGGGCTGCCTAGCACGGGATGTGGTTGAAAACTCTCAGATAACAACTCCTAGGGGCTCCCTAACGTGGTCCCGTTTACCACCCCCCTTTCACGTCTCTTCTCCCCTCTGAGGCTCTTCACAGGCTGACCCTTACTCTGGGTCAGGGAAGGGGAAGCGGACTCCTTGCCTTCCTCTGAACTTGACCATGCTTTGCTGCCTGCTGCAGGCATTCTTTGAAAAGTATTTGCCCAGTTGCTACAAGCTATCGCACAGCCAAGGCTCAGCGTTTGCCTCCGGGACACAGAGCTCGTAGGAGCTGCCACCCTGGGAACTGGCACAAACGATGCTGGGTGTGGGATGAGGACAGCGGGGGGCAGGGGGCTGAGCCAGCCAACTTGCCAGGTTTCTCATGGCTGAGCCTGCCGCCCGGCATGTGGTAATAGGAGGCGCTCTGCTGGCATCTTTAAGCCATGTCTCCACCAGTTCCGTCCTTTTTTTTTATTATTATTTACAAAAAAAATTTTTACATTTTATTTATTTTTGAGGGAGAGAGAGAGAGACAGAGCACAAGTGTGGGAGAGGCAGAGACAGAGAGGGAGATGCAGAATCCAAAACAGTTCCAAGCACCGAGGTGTCAGCACAGAGCCCGACACGGGGCTCGAACCCACGAACCGTGAGATCAGGAGCTGAGCTGAAGTCGAACACTCAACCGACTGAGCCACCCAGGAGCCCCTCCACTGGCTCCATCCTGATTTCACCCAGGAGTCACACAGCAAGCAAGCTGCGCACTGGATGCTGCCTGTCGGTCCCCACCTGTCACTCTTTGCCACAAGAGTGGCAAAATCTTTTGTGAGGAGCCACAGAGCAGAGTTATGTGGGTATAATAACAACTGAGGATCCAACAAGTTCAGGCAGCGGATGGGGGAGGCAGGGGAACCACCTGCTATGATGACCTACACTGAAGGGCACAGAAGCCCGAGAGCCCGAGAGCACTTTCTCCAGTGTGAGCTGGAGCATGTTTGTTTTGTTGCTGCTACTGTTTGTTTTGCTGTTGAGCTCTCACTAATCTCTCAACCACTAAAGTGGGTCCCTTTCGTGCCCTCGGTATAAAACGGAGATGTAGAGGGAAGAGTGTGGGTTTTGGGCTTGGCAGATGGGCCGGAGACCTGGCCCTGATACAGGTTGGTGCTGTAGTCTTGGGCGGGTTTTCTAAGCTGGCAAAAACAAGAAGAAGAAGAAGGAGAAGGAGAAGAAGAAGAAGAAGAAGAAGAAGAAGAAGAAGAAGAAGAAGAAGCTGGCTCCCCCAACCCTAAGATAAAAAGGATAAAAGATTCCTGGAGACGCATGTGGGGGCACGTCTGGGTGGTTCAGCTGGTTGAGTGTCCAACTTCTGCTCAGGTCATGATCTCACAGTTCATGAGTTCCAGCTCCACTGGGGCCTGTGCTGACAGCTCAGAGCCTGGAGCCTGCGTCAGATTCTGTGTCTCCCTCTCTCTGCCCCTCCCCTGCACATGTTCTGTCTCTGTCTTTCTGTCTCTGTCTTTCTGTCTCTCTCAAAATAAATAACCGTTAAACAAGTTAAAAAAAAAAAAAAAAAAGGTTTCACACGGTACCCAGCCTACGTTAGCAGCTTTGAGTCAAAGCTCTGCCTGGTACAGAAGAGGGTGCATTTGCCCGGTAAATCCTGTGTGCTCTATACACCAAGGGAAGCCACCGCAGCCCCAGAAGATGTTCTGCAAAAGTCAGGGACAGCAGTGTGATCTCTTTCAGAAACACATCTGACTGTGGGTGCCATTGGCCCCATCTTACAGACCAGCAAGCTCAGGCTCAGCAAGCTTCAGCAATTTGCCCAAGTTCAAAGCCAGGTGCTCTGATTCAGAGCACAGGCATTTCCCCCTACTCCGTGCTGGCACTGGGTCCCAGCCCAGGACAAAAACTGCAAAGACCAAGCTGCGGGATATATGAAGAGAAGCAGCAGGGACTAGGTTTGGAAAGATCGTGGCCTTTTCTAGAGAACGTGTGGTCCTGACCTGCTTCTGATCTTTGACCAGGACGAGCTGGGGCTGCAGGGAAAGATGAAGGCCGAGGGGGTTGGCTGATGAGTGGCTATTTCAAGTCCTATTATCCACGTTATTTTGTGCTGCCAGTTGTTGCGCAAATCCAAGAGCTAACATCATTTGGTCTGAAGACACGGCAGAGTAATTACAAGCTGAGTAAAGCCCTCACGTCAAAGGAAAGGGAAATTTAAAGCAGAGGCAGCCATTCCCTGCCCTCAGACTTCATTTGCCTCATTTAGTAATTTCATTTACACACTCACAAAAATGGAGAGAAATCTAAAATAAAAGCAAACACTGGTTACACAGCAAGAAAATGTGATGCACTCTGAGCTTCCTTTGTCCTGCTTCCTCCCATTAAATTCTTTTATGTAAATTGCTTCCTCCCTGTGCCTCGGGCATAATAAATATTCATTGAAGGAAGGAAAGAAAGAAGTGGCACGTGTGGGAGATGAAATAAAATGTAAAGGATCCCAAACCTCGCTCTCAATAGCATCATGTATTTTATTACTAAAGGTTAATGAGAAATTGATCCATTAACCAATCAATAGAAGACTTTCAGAAAAGGCTTGGTTATTCAACTATTTGGCAAACACTAAGGGAATCACTCCCCTGGGTCCAAAGTTTCCCCCAGGTAAGTGGATTCGGGTCAACCTATGAATTTATGGAAGAGACCCCATCACCTATATGCAAAGCAACTCTTGAGCATTTAAAATAATTGAAAAGAGAAAAGAAAGCCCTGGGTTCTGATGAGAACTGCTTTCTAGCTAAGAAAATGAGAGGTTTCTAGAGCATAGCTGCCCTGCCACGCTCAGTACCTATGGAACAATCCAAAATCTTCTCTAACTAAAACAATTCAGACTGCTGTAACCAGGGCTTATGATTTGGCCACTAATTAAAAACAAAACAAAACAAGAACAAAAACGCGTGTACCATTTATTGGGCACCAGGCAGGTGCCAGGCACTGTGCTAACCTCTTGACTATACAATCTCACTTAATCTCAACAATTATCCTTAAGAGTCAGGTATGAGTACTCTGTTTAGCAGAGGAGGAAACTGAGTGAGTTAAGTACCAAGGTTACATGTGCAGTCCTCGCGGAACTGTGACTCACATTGCGTTAACCGTGTGCTTGGGATGCTCTGACCTGGGGGAGGGAAGACTTGCTGCTCCTGCGGGGACTGGATCTCCCAGGGTCAGCTCGAGACAGGGAAGGAATCACCTGCGAGCATGTGCCCTTCAGATGCTAATCCCCCAATCTAGACCCCACATCCCACCACCTTTTCTGTGGCTCTCACCCTCAGGGCCATTATCCCCCTGTCCCAATCACCCAGGGCCGGCTCTGGAGAGCTAGGGAGAGGCTCTAGCCACTGAGTCCATTGAAATTATTCAACCCAGACACTCCCAACTCTGCTTACCCTGCCACACCTGTTTCTTCCACAGAAAGCACAGTGAAGGCTCTTGCCCCCATCTGTCCCCTCTCCTGCTGCCTCCCAACTGACCCTGATGTCTCCACCTCCCATGGTGTGGTGTGTCCCCTTCTATTGGGATCCATGAGAATAACAAGCTATGTTTTCAATGACAATTGTCTCCTCATCTGCTGATCTCACCATACCTAAAAAATAATAGGACCTACATTTTATTTTTTTAAGTTTATTTATTTTGAGAGAAAGAGAAAGCACAGGGGAAGGGAAGAGAGAGAGAGGGAGGGAGAGAGTGAGAATCCCAAGCAGGCTCTGCACCGTCAGCATGGAGCCCTACGCAGGGCTCCAACTCACGAACCGTGAGATCGTGACCTGAGCCGAAATCAAGAGTTGGGCACTCAACCTACTGAGCCAGGTGCCCCAAGGCCTATATGTTAATACACACACCCAGGGTCACCCCTGAGTCATGAAAGCAGACACACGAGAGGGAAACATCATGTCTTATTTATGGTAGCATTGGTGTGTTCAAAAACAAAAGAAGGTCTTTAAGAGAATATTCCAAAAGCATGAATAACCACTAGTCTAACCTACTAATCTTCAACCCCCTAGGGATTTTCCATTTCCCACTGTGTTTCAAGGGCATTGCGGTGATAGGGAAGGGAAGTGTCACTATCTTCGAGGCCTTGATTTACACATCCATCCAAAGTGAATTAGAAAAGGCTGTGAACAGAGGACTAAAACAAAGTCCTACTTCCCCTCTGGTGAGTGAGCATTCTTACTTCCTCCAGAAAGTGTTCTTCCATTCTAGATGGAAGCTTAACTTAGCTCTTAACGTTTAACTTAGGGGTAAACTTAGCTACCTAAGGACAGCTGGTCAAATTAGCATACTTGTAACAGATCATTAAGCCAAAGACTTGGGTTGAAAATGCTAATTAATCACCAAAATAACTTTCTTCAGCGTGTCCCCTCCCCCCTCAATGTTCTGGGCTGACAGACACAGGACTGTCCACTTCCTGGAGCTGATCTCAGCCCAGTCCCAGGTTTATGAAAAGCAGCTAGCGCCCTAGTGAGCTGACCGCTTCAACACAGCCTCCCTCCCTCCTGTAGGCTCCTCCTCTCTTGAAGTGACTTCTGCACACGAATAGAAAAATCCGCATAGCACTCCAACATCCGAGCACTAAAACATCACCCAAACGCCACATCTGCTTTCAAAGGCATGCTTTTCAAAGGACTTTGAGTCACCCAAGATAGAGCAAGTTTTCAACAATCTGAGTCACACAGTTAATAGTGCTTTGCTGTCCACAGTTGACCCTGGGTAGTCACTGCCAGCATGAGCTTCCATTATGTGTACCTGAGTAATTAATGGAGGGTCTTTTGGAAACGATAGAGCACCAGAGTCTACAGTAGGATACACCTGAACCAGATTTCGCATTTGCGAGGCTTCCAAGAAAGGAGAGAGTATATTTCTGCCCAGGAAAATTGGTTGACGTTATTCTTTCTGGTTATAAATTACTCCCTTAATGGGGGTGGTGTTACTTTTGTAAATATTGGACTGCCCCTGGAGCCCCACCTGAGATCCCTTCCCTGTGCACACACTTTCTTCTTCTCCTTCCTCTTCTTCTTCTCCTTCTCCTTCTCCTGAGAGAACGAGAGGGGAAGGACAGAGAGAGAGAGAGAAAGAGAGAGAGAGGGAGAATCTTAAGCAGGCTCCATGCACCAATGTGGAGCCCAACACGGGACTCACGACTGTGAGATCATGACCTGAGCCAAAATCAAGGATCGGACACTTAACCAACTGAGCCACCCAGGCGCCCCACACGTATTTTCTTCAGTGTGAAACTCCAGACGTATGTACATCCTACTGGCTTCTTTGTAGCTCCGCTTGGACACCAACTGGCACCTTGAGCTGAAATACACCTGAATCTAAACTCCTTATTCACCCAGAACTTTTCATCTCCCGAATGTCCCAATTTCAGTAAACAGCATCACTATCTCGGTGCTCAAGCCAAAATCCCATGACTCGTCTTTGGTGTTTTCAGCGTGCCATTTCAGTTCCACTTCCTACTACATCTCAACTCTATCCTCATGTTTGGGTCCTCACTGTGCCCCCAAATCAGGCTGTCAGTCCTTCTCCTATGCTGCTGACGGAGCCTCCTCCCTGGGCATCCTGTATCAGCTGTGCCTCCTTATAAATTATTCTGCTCATTGTGGCCAGAGTGATTTTTGGTAACACGTCAGACAGATACATTTGTCAAGAGAATTCTCTATTAAGAAATGAATGTTAGAGATACTTACCTAGTACAACGAATGTGTTGAAGTCATTTATTTCAATCAGGCCTGAAGGGAGAAAGCTGAAGCGTTGATACTTTCTTACAAAAAAAAAAAAAAAAAAGATAAAAGGAAGAATTCATTTCCCTTCGGAATTATAAACAGTGGGGTGAGTGCAGTTTTCTATGCCAATCAATTAAATATGTTGCCTTAGGATTGATGGTTTCATGCTAAAGGAGATAGTATTACACTTTTAAAGTCCTGCTGTCTCTAAAATAATTCTTAGGGACTGGCCAGGACATTTTCATAATGCCAAGTACAAAACAAGTCCATCTGACACCATGGGTCCTTTACCCCAACATGGGTTAGGACTCTATTCTAAAGATTTCAAGTCAAATATCCTATTAATACTGCTAGCCTTTCTCCTTAACAATTCATTAGTTGTAAAAGGCTTTCTAGCTCAGGGCTTTGTCTTCCCAAGACAACTAGTCCTCAGTCTCTTGCCTTCACAGGGTTCTTTGCTAACAAGTTCTTATTAGAGGCCTGCAGTTTCTGGCTTCAGTATAATCTTTAATAACTCTATTTTTATAGCCCTATCAAAATTATAAGTCTCATATTTTTTTCTGTTTCTGCGTTAAAGGATGTGGAATTTACAAGTCCCTGTGACCAGTTGTCATTCCCCTGCTTAGAAACATCATATACCTTTGTGTTGTCCCTGAAACTCCTCCTCTTTGTGAAGTCAAGGCCCTGGAGGGTGCCCTCTGGCCACCTCACTAGACTCCTATCTCCCCATCTCGGTGCCCCTCCGGCCACCCACCTCTCCATCACACACTTCACTTCTTCCCTGGCTCCCCCCATGTTTATCTATTATTGAGAGAGAGAGACAAAGCATGAGCATGGGAAGGGCAGAGAGAGGAGGAGACACAGAATCTGAAGCAGGCTCCGGGCTGTTAGCACAGACCCTGACGTGGGACTCGAACTCACAAACCGTGAGATCATGACCTGAGCTGAAGGTGAACGCTTAACCGACTGAGCCACCCAGGCGCCCCATTCCCTGGCTCTTTCCATCGCTGACCCTTCAGGCCTCCAATTAAAACCACCTCTGGAATACCTGCGTTGGCTAAGAGCATGCCCGGCTGCAAGCAATAGAAAACCAGAGAAGCTGGAGCATTAAAAAAAAAAGAAAGAGAGAGAGAGAGAAAGAGATTTCCTTTTCCTGCGTGAGCCATCTTGAGAAGTAGTTACTGGCTTTGCTCCAGCAGCTTCACAACATCATCAAGGACTCAGCCCGCAGAGCTGCTCTGTCAGATTTTTATCTTCATGCTTTTGCTGTTTCTATGATCTGAAGAAGCTGTTGCCGGTCCAGATGGCTCACTCACTTTGTTTGAAGCAGGAAGAACGGCAAGAAGGCAAAAGGCTTTCACCTCACCAGGCAGGGGCAGGGGCTTCACTTACCCCTACCCCCTGCAGCCCCTTGAATCTCACTGGGTCTAGTGTCTGCTTTTATGCCAGTCTCTCGCCAAGGGGAATGGGATGACCATACCTGATCCAGAACAGCCGTGATTCACCCCCGAGGCTGGTGTAGGGGCTCTGCTCTCACAGTCAAGGAACCCCCCACATGCTGCCTGAATGTGCTAGGTTCTGTGAGAACAGAAAGGTGGCGGGGGGAGGGGCGGGAGGGGGAGCAACCCTGGGCAGTTTCTGCCACATCCCAGCCCCTTTCTGTGGCGTCACCCTATTCGTGTCCTTTACTGCAGCAACCATGATCCGTAAGGCCTTGACATTTATATACTTGTTTATTGCCTATCTCTCCCACTGGAAGAGAAGCTCCATGAGGGCAGGGACCTTGCCCGTCTTGTTCAAAGATACAGACCCAGTGCCTGGAAACCAATATATGCTTCTTTGGGCAGATCAGTAAAAATTCCTGCTGCCATTTGTATGACCGGTCACTACACATTAGTGGCCCTGCATGTGTTAGGGCAGTTAATACCTGTTACTGCTCCGTGTGGTCCTTAGTGGTCTCCCTCTAACGATGGGAAAAATTGAGGCTTAGGGAAGGGTTAACACCTGTGAAGCCTTTGCAGTGCGTGATGGGGCTTGGTTTGAGCTCCATCCACGTTCTAGACCTAAGTGATGCCTAGGCCACCAAGTGCCATCATTCCCTGGATGTAGCAGTTGCCCACCACCCAAATGACACCCTCTTGGCCACCTCTGTTTTCAGAGCAGCTGTGGGAGACCCTCCCCAGTCAGCTCTTGTCAGTTTGTGTTGACAGGGTCTGGGATCTCTGTGCCCCGACACACCAGAGCCCACCGGCCCCATCCAGGAGCAACTGGAGGTGTGGTGAGTTATCTTCAGGAGGAGGCCTCGGCCAGTGGGGCCCGGGAGCTGGTGGGTAGATTCTCCAACCTCTTTCCTTCAGGTGGACGGTTCTGGCATTCTGTATGCGCCTCAGAGTACCAGTGGAAGAGAGCCCTCCCCCCACTGTCTAGTGCCCGTTGCCCCCTCTTGGAGGCAGCATAACGTCCCCGAAGATGTCCATGCTCTAACCCCAGAACCTGTGAATGTTGCCTTTCCTGGCAAAAGAGACTTTGCAGATGGGATTAAGCGAAGGACCTTGAGTTGAGGCGAATATCCTGATGGACCCAGTCTCATCACATGGGTCCCTAAAAGCAGAGAATTTTTCCCAGCTATGCTCAGAAAAGCCTTGATGACAGAAAAAGGGTCAGGGAGATGTGATGCTGCCAGCTTTGAAGATGGGGGAAAGGGACACAAACCAAGGAATGTCAGCAGCCTCTAGAAATGAAAAGGAAGGGAAAAGAGTCGTCCGCTGTAGCCACCAGGAAGGAATGCAGCCTCGCCAAGACCTTGATTTTAGCCCACTGAGACCTGAGTTGGACGTAAGCTCTCTACAGAACGGTAAGATAATGCATTTAAACTGTGCAGCTAAGCCATGGCGTGGTATGCCACTTCGTTTGCCCTAACTTATAACCACAAACTACAATTGATAACAAATATACTCCATCCCCTTAGTAATATGCACTTATACTGGGTTTTCCTTCTTCCCTCTCTCCGCTCCCTAAGTCCTACTTCCCAGGGTAGTAATTCCAAGTAGCCCAGCCCTTGTCTCAGGCATTGCTTATGGGACACCCAAACTCAGACAAGCAATATACTTTTTACTGACCTGCGTATTTCTCCTATTCCCCACCCCACTGTACCCATATACCTAGTCTTCAATGATTCTGGAATTGATTCAAAGGGCAACTAAGATTCTTGAAACTCCAGACTTCTAGGCAAATTTGTAGGTTGTAATAAGCCTATACTTTTATCAAATGAATAATTAACATGCTCTTGGCTTCTGGTAATTTAGGATTGTGTGATCGTTTCTTAATTATGTATTTTATTGATTATTTTGAAATGTTGCCACCATGATTTATGTTATTTGGAAGGAATTTAATGCCTTAAACCTTATTACAATGAGATGGAGCCCAGCTATTTTAATGAGCTAAGATCTTTAGAAAATGTATTAGCCTGATGATGGAATTGATACCTCTAAGGAAATAATATTACCTGTATTATCATTATTACCTACTATTACTACATTTATTAGAATTACTAATAGTAATTAGTGTTAGTATCACTATCTTTACTAAACTGACACTGGTAAAGAAATGACATTACCTATGTCACCACCGGTATTGTCATCTGCATTATAAAAAATGCTATTGTAGGGATACCTGGGTGGCTCAGTCGGTTAAGTGTCCAACTTCAGCTCAGGTCACAAACTCATGGTCCGTGAGTTCGAGCCCCGCATCGGACTCTGGGCTGATGGCTCAGAGCCTGGAGCCTGCTTCCGATTCTGTGTCTCCCTCTTTCTCTGTCCCTCCCCCATTCATGCTCTGTCTCTCTCTGTCTCAAAAATAAATGAACGTTAGAAAAAATTCTTTTTAATAAAAATAAAAAATACTATCATCAAAATTTCCCCACAGGGAGCTTTGCGGCAACTACTAAGTATAAGTCTATGCCATACAAAATTGTCCAATTATTCACCTTCCTTCCACTTTCAAATCCTCAAGACTGTGTAAGTGCATCTTTAAAGGTCTTCTAACCCCTATGAGGGAGTTGTCCAACAATTCGCAAGGCAGCATGGATTCTGAGAGATTGTGGTGGACCTGGTGGTGGAGAGCTCACAAGAGCTTAGCTGGAGGACTGAGCCCCTGGCCCCTTTCTGTGTCTTTTCTAATAACTACTCGTTGCCCTGCTCAGGTCTGAAAACGTGCAGGTCACAGTCTTCAGAAGGATTCATAACAAGGGCTATCAGAAGCTGTAAGTGACAGGAAACTTACTTCCAGCTCAGAAATCCTCTTGGGTGCATATATCTGCTGTACCAGAGGGATTTCTATAAATAGCAACCCAGGCAGCAGCTAGCAGGGCTCAGCTCTAATGCTTCTGTGACCTGGGACTTTTGCAGTTGATTCCCGGGCAGGCAGTGGGTGGGCAGCTGTCTGCAGGGCTCGCTCTGGCAGACAGCTGCACGGCAGGCATTAGTGATGGAAAAAGACTCCGCGGGGGAGCCCTCAACATGGCCAAGGCCGCCTCACGGCAGCACCCAACACTTCCCCTCACGACTCCATACGGCAAATCTGTGGAAAGCATGGGCTCTAAAACAAAGACGCCCAAGGGAGACTTAGGCCCTGCATGGAATTGGATAATAAGGAAGTACGCGTAGAAATAGCCCCCTCCCCACACCACCCATCCATGGTCACCAGGCGCGCTCCAGGCAGCTAGCTTGCACACCTGCCTATCAGCTGCAGGTAACTGAAGGCCTCAAGCTGAATCAATTATTCAAGGGCGAGGCAAGAAGCAGGGAAATCCTGAGCCTTTATAATGCTCTGCACCAAGACCCTGCACAGACGAGTGATGAGACAGCGCCATGAGTAGGGTTAGGACTTACATAATTTTGTGTCCCTAAGGGAAAGACAGGGAGGGAGAAGTGGGGGAGGGAGACTCTGCTCCTGAATCTGGAAAAACTTTGAAATACGTGCAGCTTCTCTTCATTGCTTTTCCGTCTCTCCACTGTGTGTTGGAGCCCTCCCCGGGTTCATAACCGTGACAACCTTATTGGAGTCACGTTGGGTCCCACTTGCAACCTTTTCTCCTGATCCAAATCAGCCTGTCTTACATCCCAGGATCTGGTCTCCAGGCCCTGATGTCTGCCTGCCAACCCCAGAGCAGTGATGGACGGATGAAGAATTAGTGGCAACCGGCTGAGACGGTACCTGTCTTAGTGAAGGCAGTTTCTCTCTCCGGGCAAAGCTGCACAAGCCGGCCTTACTCTGATCCTGTGCCCGCGGGTGGTGCAGCCACACCAAGTGTGGGTCCACTTCCAGTGTGGCCTGACCCAGCCCTCTCCTCTCACATCTTGGCAATGGCTTTGCTCTCTTACCTCATGCAGGGCTCTGCTTTAGTGGTCCACCTCAGAAAGTACTCTCCTGTCTACACCACCTAAAACTGCACCCTGTCTATCTGTCCCTTACCCTTTATTTATAAGGGCATTATTTATTATAATATATATTAAGATGCTTTTTTTCCTTCTACTTAGTAACTACCTAACTTTATGTCAAATACTCCTATGCTATAAAGGTCCGTTTGTAGCCCCTCTAGAATATATACAAAATATAAGCTCCATAAGATAGCCCATAGACTCTCTTTGTACCGGAGAGAAAATCATCTTTCCCATGCTTTCTTCTAAGAGAGAGATCACACGCATTATGTAGGCAAATGACTCCCTATGCCGGTGTCCCTCTCATCAGAGGCTAACAATATTCCTGGCAGCCTAAGTCCCCAACCCATGGGCAGCTTGGAATTAAAGACAAATGGTTTCTTGAGTAACTTCTGTCTTTTTGCGGTTAGAACTCTGGGGGGAAAAAAAGATCTCTGATTTCTTTTTTTTTTAATGTTTATTTATTTTTGAGAAGAGAGAGACAGAGCATGAGTGGGGGAGGAGAGAGAAAGAGGGAGACACAGAATCTGAAACAGGCTCCAGGCTCTGAGCTGTCAGCACAGAGCGTGACGCGGGGCTCGAACTCACGGAGCATGAGATCATGGCCTGAGCTGAAAGTCAGATGTTCAACTGACTGAGCCACCCAGGCGCCCCTAAAAGATCTGCGGATATGATCGTCTCTTTGAAATCAGAGAACAAACTACTTTTTTTTTTTTTTTTTCAACGTTTATTTATTTTTGGGACAGAGAGAGACAGAGCATGAACGGGGGAGGGGCAGAGAGAGAGGGAGACACAGAATCGGAAACAGGCTCCAGGCTCTGAGCCATCATCCCAGAGCCCGACGCGGGGCTCGAACTCACGGACCGCGAGATCGTGACCTGGGTGAAGTCGGACGCTTAACTGACTGCGCCACCCAGGCGCCCCGAGAACAAACTACTTTTAAACAAACACATACAGATTTAAAAGAGTGGGTTTCTCCATCAGGAACTGGGATTTTGACTAAGAATAAAGAGCAAAGAGGGGCACCTGGGTGGCTCAGTTGGTTGAGCATCTGAATTCAGCTCAGGTCATGGTCTCACGGTTCCTGAGTTCGAGCCCCTATCAGGCTCTCTGCTGTTAGCGGCAGAGCCTGCTTTGGAGCCTATGTCGGCCTCTGTCTGCCCCTCCCCGGCTTGTGCACGCTCTCTCTCTAAAAAAGAAATGAACATTACAAAAATACAAAGAATAAAGAGCAAGGAATGTAGTGACTCTGGAGCTCCAGCCATTCTCAGGGCAGGTGAGCCTGTGTCCAACATCGGGCCCGTGGAGGACAGGCTGAAGAAGGGGTTAGAAATGAGAAATTGAGAAGCAGGAGAAGTCTCGGAAGTTTCTCCCTCTCCTCCTCCATCCAGTGGGACCCTTCTCCCTGCCCCCAGGTGCCAAAGCCATTAATATTCCTTTCTCATCCAGTGCTCACTTGCCCTCTCTACCCTCTGCTCATCAGCAAAGAATTCATCCAAACAGTTGTAAAATGACAGATCCAGCTTAAAACATTAAGTCTCCCAGGAGTTATATTTTTATTTTTTCTCTACTTTTTTAATGTTTATTTTATTTTTGAGGTGGGGGGGAGAGAGAGACAGAGCACGAGGGGGGGGGAGGGGCAGAGAGAGAGGGAGATACAGAATTCGAAGCAGACTCCAGGCTCTAAGCTGTCAGCACAGAGCCCAACATGGGGCTCGAACCCACGAACCATGAGATCATGACCTGAGCCGAAGTCAGAGGCTCAACTGACTGAGCCACCCGGGGGCCCCATGGAGTTACATTTTTAAATGGGAGATGTAAAATCTATCCTTAGAAATGAAGCTCAAATATCACCTTCTTTAGCAAAGCTCTCCCTACTCCAAGTGACTGTCAATGGCTTCCCACTCGGGGCTCCCATAACACTCCATAATTTCTCCATCTTGCATGTGCTGCATTTTATAATAGATGGTGTGCTTGTGAGTTCCATAGGGACAAGGGATACACCAAGCTCCAAGATAATATAGTTGTCAATGTAGAGCAGGTACTTAATAAACATCGAATAAAGGAAGGAACAAATGAATGATTGCATATGTTGTGCCTACTGTACCAGTACCCCTCAAGGGCAGAGTTGGTGTCTTACTACCTTTCAAACTGAAAGGTTAATATAGCCTAGTCCAGACTGCCTGAGTTTGCAGCCAGACTGCCCGAGTAATCCACTTAGCAGCTAACTGTGCCTCAGTTTCCACTTCTATAAAATGGAGACAATAACAGTACCTACCTTGGGGCACCTGTGTGGCTCAGTCAGTTAAGCATCTGACTCTGGGCCTGCATCGGGCCCTGTGCTGGCAGCACAGAGGCTGGTTGGGATTCTGTCTCCCTCTCTCTCTGCCCCTCCCCCCGCTTGCTCTCTATCTTTCTCTCAAAATAAAAATAAAAATAAAAATAAAAATAAAAATAATTTTTTAAAATAAATTATAGTACTTCATAGGTGTAATGATAATTAAAAGGGTCAACATTTGTAAATTACTTAAACTGGTACCTACCGTGTACCATGTGAGTATTAGCTCTTAGTATTCTTGTTATGACTTGAATTCTTAGTACCTATGTAGCAGAGACTCAGTAAATGGGCATGTTGGGCATCAGTCACAGATGGGCAAGGGACAAAGTTACACATCCTCCTCCGCCCCCCCCCCGCCCCCTGCAGTCACACCACAGATGCCCACTCATGCCATGGGTGCAGACAGCAGGTCCGGGGCATGGAGGGGGGGTGGTGAGTACCAAAGACCAATTCCGTCAACCACCAACTTCACTTCAGCGTTCCCTCTGTGCAGTAGTGAAGACTTTGTTTTTTATGTCATTTTCTGAAATAGTACAGGTATCAGTGGAATTTGTACCAAATTTCTTTAATTTTTTTTTTCAACGTTTATTTATTTTTGGGACAGAGAGAGACAGAGCATGAACGGGGGAGGGGCAGAGAGAGAGGGAGACACAGAATCGGAAACAGGCTCCAGGCTCTGAGCCATCAGCCCAGAGCCTGACGCGGGGCTCGAACTCACGGACCGCGAGATCGTGACCTGGCTGAAGTCGGACGCTTAACCGACTGCGCCACCCAGGCGCCCCAAGTACCAAATTTCTTTAGATGGCTACCTCAAGTTGCTGATTCCTTTAACCAAGAAGACTTAGTCTTCAAGTAGATGAAGCAGGTGGTTAAACATATTCGTGTTGATAACCCTTTCATTAGTCTTGACCTTAATCTTCAAGAAGGGAACATCCTCACAGTAAATATCTGGCCACCCTCCACTGAATTCCTCCTTGAAAATTACTATTCAGGTGACCCGTTGGATCCAGGCAAGAGTATCCTGGAGATAAAGTGATCTGTGGGCAATTTTTCTTCAATTACATATTTGTAAAGCAAATACCGAGTTTCAGGCTGATTGTGGGAACTTAGCAAAAACAGTCTATAAAATGTTTACACCAAAACATGTCAAGGTAAATAGGGATATAGAGATAAATATTAAGGAAAACCAACATTACCAAAACATTACCAAAAGCAAGTTTCTATCCACAGATAAATTAACCATACTACATCTGTGCTATGGAATACTACTCAGCAACAAAAAGGAATGAGCTATTAATATGTGCTCCAACTTGGATGAATCTCAATGTGATTATGCTGAGTGAAAGAAGACAGACAAAAAATACATACTGTAAGTTTCCATCTATATGAAATTCTAGAAATGGCAAACTAATTTATAATGACAGAAAACAGATAGATGGTTGCATAACGATAGGTCGGGGCATGGAGGGGTTGAGGGCAGGGATGACAAAGAGGCAAGAGGAAACTTTTTGGGGCGATGGATGTGTTCACTACCTGCATTTGTGCTGATGGTTTCACTGGTTTGTGTGTATGTCAAAACTCATCAAATAGTATATTTTTAACGTGCAGTATGTTTTATGTCAGTTATGTCTAAGTCAACATAAAAAAAAAGCTAAAAATTATCTACAAATAATGCTCCTACCTTTTAGCTCTTGACCTCCGCCAAGATGACTTCTCATAATTCTCTGCAGAGGAAGCGACATCACCTTCACTTCTGGTGGTTAGCCAAGTGGTGAGCAAAAGCTTTAATGGTAATAATAGCTGTAGTTCTAGTCCTTGACTCAATAATACTTCATGCCTAGTAACAATAATACTTCATGCCTAGTAGTTGTATGGGTCTAAAAATTTTGTAACCAAAGAACTGTAAAAATGTGATTTTCCAATAAGTTAGTATTTAAGAGATGATATCTACGAGGCACTGCACATAGCAAGAGCATGTATTTCTTTCAAATACATAGAAGAATACTGAGGAACAATTTAGTTAGCCCTACCGTGTAAGGGGTCCTGGGAACAATGATCCAGCCAGTGACTCAGAATCTGACTTATATCTTGAACCATCTACCTTGAACTGCTGAGCAAGACAAAATCCAAGTGGCTAAGAAAACGCTTGCCTCTGGTAGAAAAGCCAAATGTAAACTGGTAGTAGAAAAAGCAATTTAACTAATGCAGACATAACTGAACTAAAACCATAGATTAAAGAGAATGGCTATAGGGGCACCTGGGTGGCTCAGTCGGTTATCAGTCGGTTAAGTGCCCAATTTCGGCTCAGGTCATGATCTCATGGTTTGTGAGTTCGAGCCCTGCCTTGGGTTCTGTGCTGACAGCTTGGAGCCTGGAGCCTGCTTCAGATTCTGTGTCTCCCTCTCTCTGCCTTCCCTCCCTTGCTCATGCTCTCTCTCTCTCTGTGTGTGTGTCTCAAAAATAATTAAACATTAAAAACAAATTTACAGAGAATGGCTAGAACTCACACCAGATATTTAATAGTTACATTTTCATTTTTACTGCTGAGTTCAATTCACAAAAACAACAATAAACAACAATAATATTTATTTAACATCTGTTACGTGTCAACACTGTGGTGTTATCTTTAAGACTATTAAGGATTAGAAGAAATTACAAGAGGCAATGAAATTTTTCTAAGAAGCTTTTATCATTTGGATACAGAATGTGGATATATAAAATGATACAAGTGCAGATCTTTCAAGAGGCAAAGGAATGGAAAAGATTATCAACTAATGAACCTCCTTGTCTATGACTTTTTATGTGCAAGCTTTCATGGCCATCACACTTTACATAAAACATGAATAGGCCACCGTGGCAACCCTCCATGTGTGGTCCAATAATTCAACATGAACAATTTAGAGGTTACATTGAGTGCCTCCAAACATAAGGTCACAATGAATGTGGAGAGATGTATCTGGAAATTCTTTCTCGCAAATGAAATACTATGGTCATTTGTTCATGAAACAGTTACTGAGTTCCCACATTGTCCTGGGTGTGTACAATGGCAGACAAAACGGACACGTGGTCTCTGCCTTCATGAAGCTATGGGGAGAACATGGATCAAAAAATAAATATGTAGTTACACACTGTAATTACACATCAAAAAGATGTGTGTATACCAGGTGGCAAAGAAAGCTTACGATATTGCCTGGCTGTGATTTTGGTTCTCTCCAAAAACAGGAGAGGCAGTGCTCCGCTGCCCCCTGAATGGTAGCAGCTTTTTTGTGTTTTCAAATTAGCGGTAATTACGTGCACTTGACGTTTCTGCACTCCGAGTGCGGCAACCTGTTTGACACGCAGGACCTGCTTCTTCCTCAGTGTAACCATTGGGTAATTGACAGGCCGGCCAGACCAGCGTGCGCGCGGCCAACAGAAACCAACCAGCAACCAACCACTTCCCACAGAAAGGCTGTGCTCCTGGGTGTTCAGGACAGAAAAGGCTGGCTGCGTCAGTCTTCTGAATGCCACCTACACGTTACAGGTGAGCCACAATCACAGAAGCAGGTTCTGAGCAAAGCTGAGGGAGAAAAAAGAGTTTTGTTACAACAGTGGCAGGATTTGGAATTTATTTTCAAATTCCTTTCTTGTCCCTCCTGAACACCTAGTGCCTCCTGCGGCTACATTCAGTGTCACTGGGGAGAACAACCGTGCCATTAGCTCAGGAAAGCTTCCCTGTCTTGCTCCTAAGATATCCCAAGTTTCTTTTGTGGTAAGTGGCTTAATGAGACTGCACGAGTGGTAAGGAGAATCACGTGTATCATTTTACATTTTTATCATGCATCTCATTGCATTGGTTAAGTTCAGCTTTGATGTTATAATACTGCACTTGAGGACGCGATAAAAGGCCTTTCGCTATGAAATAGACGAGTAGATGGAAAAAAATGAGTCCGGAATGGATTTCATAAAGTGTGACAAGACTTTCTCAAGTGCCATTCTTAAAAATCTCTGCTAATGTTTGAACAGATTCCAGATGTTAAAGTATTTTCATGGTCTCCCACAGAGGGTTAGGTGAAAAGACACGTGTTAATGTCGGGTTAGCGGAAAATGTCTACTGTAATGTCTACACAGTTGTGTAATAGATCAATAAATGCCCACTGAATACGTAATGACCATTATAAAGTTAGCAGCTCCTTTTTTTTAAGTGTTTTTTATTTCTTTTTGAGAGTGAGAGAATGCGAGCAGGGGGAGGGGCAGACAGAGGATCCGTGGTGAGCTCAGTGCTGAGAACAGAGAGTCCGACATGGGGCGCAAACTCACAAACTGTAAGATCATGACCTGAACCAAAGTCGGATGCTTAGCCAATTGAGCCACCCAGGCACCCTCCTTTTTGACATCAAGTAATTTAGTAGATCCCCACTTATAGTTCTTACACTTTTACTTGGTTAAGAATATGTAAAAGTGACCCAAAAAGTCACTGTGAGTATCAGTTAAAGCTTGAATAAAGAGCAAAATTCAGCCCTCTGGCTGTGAGTTTGAACTCTTGTCTTATACTGTCTTTGAGCTACTGTGAGTGAAATAGCAGATCAAAGTTCTCTTTTCATAAATATTTCAATAATGTCACAATTAGTAATACCATTCTGGGTAATTATTCAAAGACCCTGCCCATATTATAAACCAAATATCCATTAAAAAAAAATGATACAGCAGTTTAATTGTATTGAGAAATACAGTGGGAAAGCATATGGGTTGGCATTAGAGGGCTTGGGAGTTCATAAGACACCACCAACAATCAACCAGAAAGCTTCATATTAGTCTTAAGTGAACTGTTACAGTTAACAAAGCTTCCATATCTGAGATGTGGCTGGAGAAACTAATTTTGGAAAGCATTGGAACCATCAGACACAGGAGGCTCTGAAACAATATGAAACTATAGCAATAAAATAGCAAGATATAAGTGAAGGCTAAAAACAGGGATGGTCAGTGCCAAAGGTATTCTATTATTTTTATGATCAGCCCTTAGATATTTCGACCAAAGATACAAATATATATATATATATATATATATATATATATATATATATATGCCTTCCCTCAAGAACTACTGCTTTATTTTGTGCAATGTCTTTTACTTGTTTATTTTTAAAAAAAATTTTTTTAACGTTTATTTATTTTTGAGACAGAGAGAGACAGAGCATGAGTGGGGGAGGGTCAGAGAGAGGGAGACACAGAATCTGAAACAGGCTCCAGGCTCTGAGCTGTCAGCACAGAGCCCGACGCAGGGCTCAAACTCACGGACCGCGAGATCATGACCTGAGCCGAAGTTGGACGCTTAACCGACTGAGCCACCCAGGCGCCCTGTCTTTTACTTGTTTAAATAAGATGATAGAGAAGACAATTATGGAGATGTCATTGATTGTAGTCAGCAGAGGAAACCATTCTGTATCTCTAACATCTTTGTGCAAGAGCCTGTCAGTTTGGACGGCAGATGTTTTACAAACCCTTAGGGAATCTGTTATGAACTTCAAAGGGAAATGCAAGAGAGCATTTTGTATTTGTCCAGAAATCTGGAGGAACAAAGAGAAATGAAGCTCAGGGCCTTCCTTAGCCTAGGTTTACACCATGGGCCCCCATCCCTGTACTCTTCATTGCCGGGGCTCCTCCCCACACACTGATTCCTCAGAAAATATGATCAGCCAGATCAGTTTCAAGGCTGTAAAAAAGCCTCATCACTATGCAACCAATGTTGGCATTCACTGCCCTGATGTGTGTTGCATGACCGCTTCCCCATCGAGTCTGAGGTACAGCAGAAGGAAAGCTAGTGGGAGCAGTAGCTATGGCATGCCAATTACAGTAGACCTCTACTTTTGCTACACTTAGCCGTCACCTGAAACATGCTGATCCCTGGACTGTTCCCCACCCCAAGATTCTGATTTCATTGGTCTGGGGAGCAGCCTGGGCACCAGGACTATTTTTTTCTTTTTCTTTGTACACTATTATAGGTTGCAAAGTTTGCCCTAATGATTACATGGTACATAAATGTAGTTTACAATATTAAAAGCAGGATATGGGCATTGTTAGGATTCAGAATTTAGTTTAAAAAATGTCCCATCACCACAAAGATCACCCCTTTATAGTATTGCCTACCCCCTTCTCCGTACCATGCCAACAGACACTAAACTGTTCTCCATCTCTATAATTTCATCATTTCTTTCAGGAAGGTTCTATTAATGGAATTATAGAGATGATTACATAAGCCTTTTGAGATTGGCTTTTTCACTCAGCATAATGTACTTGAGATCCATCCAAGTCACGTGTGTCTCAATGGTTCATTCCTTTTTATTGCTAAGTAGTATTCCATGATGTGGATGTACCACAGTTTGTTTAATAATCACCTACTGTAGGACATTTTGATTGTTTACAGTTTGAGGCTATTATAAATAAAGCTGTCAGGCAAGGGAAACAGAAGCGAAAATAAACTATTGGCACTAGCTCAAAATAAAAAGCTTCTGCACAGCTCAGGAAACCATCAAGAAAACAAAAAGGCAACCTACTGAATGGAAGAAAATATTTGCAAATGATATATCCAATAGGGGCTAATATACAAAATATGCAAGGAACTTATACAACTCAACACCAAAAAACCAAACTGATTAAAAAAATGGGCAGGGGACCCAAATAGACATTTTCCCAGAGAAGAATACAGATGGTCAACAAACACACTAATGGTAGTCAACATCACTCATCATCAGGGGAATACAAATCAAAACCACAATGAGATACTACCTGACACCTGAGGGAATGACTAAAATTTAAAAAAAGATAAGAAATAACAGGTGCTGAGAATGATGTAGAGAAAATGGAACCTTCGTGCACTGCTGGTGGGAGTGCTAACTGGTGCTGCCACTGTGGAAAGCAGTATGGAGTTTCCTCAAAAACTTAGAACTAGAACTACCACATGACCCACCTATTCTCCTACTGGGAATTTATGCAAAGAAAATGAAAACATTAATTTGAAAAGATATATGCACCCCTGTGTTTATTGAAGCATTGTTTACAATAGCTAAAATATGGAAGCAACCTAAATGTCCATCAATAGATGAATGGATAAGGAAGATGTGAAGTGTGTGTGTGTGTGTGTGTGTGTGTGTGTGTGTGTATTATTAGCCACAAAAAAGGATGAGAGTATGCCACTTGTGAAAACATGGATGGACCTAGAGGATATTATGCTAAGTGAAACAATTCAGAGTGAGAAAGACAAATACCATATGATTTTACTCACATGTGGAATCTTAAAAAAAAATTAATACATAAACAGAAAGCAGAATCAGACCTATAAATGCGAAGAACAAACTGGTAGTTGTCAGAGGAGACAGGGATAGGAGGAGAATGGGCAAAATGAGTGAAGGGGAGAGGGAGATACAGACTTGCAGTCATGGAACGAATAAGTCATGGGAATAAAAGGCACAACACAGAGAATATAGTCAATGTTATTGTAACAGCGCTGTATGGTGACAGATGATAGCTGCACTTGTGGTGAGCACAGCGTAATATGTAGAGTTGTCCCATCAGGATGTTCATCTGAAACTAACGTAACATTGCGTGTCAACTATACTCAAATAAAAGTAAAGCTACCACGAACATTTGTATAAAATGTTTTTGTGTGAAGGTAAGTTTTCGTTTCGGTAATTGCTAGATCATATGTTAAGTGGATGTTAAGTGGGTTTTTTTTTTTTTAATTTATTTTGAGAGAGAGAGAGAGAGAGTCTGTGCACACACACGTGTGTGCATGAGTTAGGGAGGGACAGAGAGAGAGGGAGAGAGAATCCCAATCAGTTTCCACTCTCAGCACATCGCGGGGCTCGATCTTACAAACCGTGAGATCATGACCTGAGCCGAAACCAAGAGTTGGATGCTTAACTGACCGAGCCACTCAGGCGCCCTGTATGTTTAGTTTTTTTTAAGAAATTACCAAACTGTTTTCCAAAGTAGCCATACCATTTCACATTCCCACCAGTAACTTATAAGAGATCCAGTTTCTCTACATTCTTCCCAGCATTTGGTATTATCACTATGCTTTATTTTAGCCATTCTGCTGGGTGTATGGCGATATCTCATCATGGTTTAATTTTCCTTCCCTTCATGGCTAGTGATGCTGAATATCTTTTCACATGCTTTTTTACCATCTGTATATCCTCCTCAGTGAAATGTCTCTTTATGTCTTTTGCTCATTTTCTAATTAGATTTGGACATGAGGGGGGTGGCATTTAAAAGTTTCCCCAGATGTTACTCAGATGCAGCTAAGTTTGGGAAGAAGCACCGCCTGGTAATAACGTATCTATGTAGGTATACTTTAAAGTTAAACTGTTGTGCCAGTGCTAACATTGAAATAGGTCTGTGTGGGCAGAACTGGCTAATTAAACATGCCCATAACCCAAGAGAAGTGAATTGGAAGTGTTTTCTGGGAGCTCAGGTTGTTTGTATATACTCACCACAGGGCTAGAAGAGTGTCTGAGAACTCCAGAGGATAATTCTGGAAACGTGGACCAAATTCTTTCTACCTCACTATCATGTGCGCGCGCGCGCGCGCACACACACACACACACACACACACACACACACACATTTGTGCAAATGGTAATTCCCATGTCCCTAACCTCAGGACTACTGAATCAGAAGTTTTGAGAATGGGGCCTAGAAATATGTATACACATATCAAGTGGTTCCTATGCTCTCAAAAATGTGAGACCTATCAACTCAAGGGAGATCAGCGATCCCACTCTCTACTGCTGGAGTTTATCTTCAAGGCATGGGTGGGTGCCCTCCTACTATGAAATTCATTTCAAGAGGAATGTCCATGAGTCCCTTTGGGGCATAGAGATGTGTGTTCGTGTTCGGAAAGTAGAGAACAGAGAGAGCAAGGGTAGTGTGCTTGCCTCCTTCCAAACTGGTCTTCCAGAAGTAGATCTCACATATTATCATACCCTTATGTTGAGAAATAATCATGTGTGGTAACCAATAATGGTAATAATAACTAATATTTATGGAGCACTAATTATGTGCTAGGCTTCTCCCACACCCTAGCTCCCTCAATTCTTATAAAAACACAAAATGGGGTTATTGTATTCTCTGTTTTGTAGAAGAGGAAACTGAAATTCAGAGAGGTCTTGTTATTTGCCCAAGGTCATAAAGCTAGTAGATGGTAGAATTATTTTTTCCTTCTGGAATTTCCCTTTATTTTTGTCCTTGGTTGACCCAAACTCCAGTTTTTTTGTTCATTTGTTTTGGAAGACCTACTTGAACTTCATTTAATAAAAAGAAGCTAAAAGAATATATAAATATATTTATATGGCCCTGAATTGCCTAACAGTCACCATTGGGGCAAATGGAACCAAAGCCACACTGAAGCTATATTGCTTTTTTTTTTTTTTTTTAGTGTTTTTATTTATTTTTGAGAGAGACAGAGCATGAGTGGGGGAGGGGCAGAGAGGGAGAGAGACACAGAATCCGAAGCAGGCTCCAGGCTCTGAGCTGTCAGCACAGAGTCCAATGCGGGGCTCGAACCCATGAACCTTGAGATCATGGCCTGAGCTGAAGTCAGACGCATAACCAACTGAGCCATCCAGGTGCCCCCTGAAGCTGTATTTCTAATTGTCTGGAATGGTACTGCGACAGGAATTGAAAACATCAAGCTGGTTCTAAATAGAGAGTGAAGAAGCTCTTTGGGGCACCAAAGTGGTTATCTACTGTACAGTGTTAAAATGATTTCCATCCTGCTCTTCAAGAGCCTGTTATCATCAAGGGCAAAGAAACCACACCCTTTAAATACACACTGGGGGTCCTGGCCTCCATTTACACAGCCACCTTTACATGGCTGGTCCAAGTGAAAGCTCGTTTGTCCTCCAGCTGATGTTCTGAATCATCTTCAATGATTGCCTCAGTTCTCTGAGCAGCTTTGACATAAATGATGTTTTCATAATACGCTTGGTCTCATTGTTCGCAATCCCTGGTTACCTGCCACTTCATGTCTTCGAGCCTCAGGTAAGCTGACATATGGACACATGGGTGTGATGAACTGGTTTCCTCTTTTCCCTTCCCAGCTCTAAACCAAAGGCTTCCTTCAAGGCTCCTGGCCTTTGGAGATCAAAAGAGGTTCCATAGAAAACAGAGCCTGAGGCAAAGCTTAGGGTGTGAGGCTTTATGGGGGAGCAGAGGAGTGAGGGAAAAGGGAAGGCTGTCTAGGAGAGAGTCAGGGAGCAAATGCGGGGTGATGAGTGACAATGCTGGCCACATGCCACAAAAACCACACCCAGTGCTGAGCCAACAGTACTCTGTGAGTAGACCAAACGGAACAACCACATATTGGAATCGTCAGTCACCAGGGAGGCAGGGAGAAGAGCTCATCTGCCCATTCCCTCCATCTCCTGACTCTCATTGTTTGTTCAGAGCTGGGCTCAAAGGGATTCAGCCATCCCCCAGTTCTGGGCTGTCACCTGGCCCCTCCAAGCAGCGGTGGGGCAGCCATCTTGCATGGCCCTCAGCAAAGTGGCAAGGTGCTTCATGCGAGCAGTGGGAAGAGCCAGTGCCTCTGCAGGTCTCCTCAGGGAAGGCCTGCACTGCCAAGCTGCTGTGGCTTCTGTGTGGTGGCCCAGCCCTCACAGTGGGAAGGCTGCGTCTGCAGATGGTGGCAGAGATAAGGCCACAGCGGGAAGCTTCCAGGGCCCAGGAGGCAGACAGTGCCAAGCAGCTCTGGAGAGGCACAAAACTCCAGTCAAATTCAAGTATCCTTTCCAATTCCAGTGTAATATTGGAGTATCACTTTGTGTTTTTGGCTGCAAGCCACGGGAACATAGTCTGGCTTTCTTAAGCCAGAAAGGAATATATTGGGTGTATGCATAAGAGCTTTCAGGGACTGAAGAGCAGGTCTTATGGAACAAGCAGCGAGAGCTACAATAAGCACTAGGTAGCAGAAACTGTGGCCCTACATCCCTGTCATGGTGGCATAACCCTCCTTCTACCACAGCCTAACATCACTGCCTCCCCATGAGGCCACACACCAACAGGCATGCCCCCAAATAGAAAAAGGGGGTTGATGCCTAATTGTGACTTGAATAGTGTCCTCCCTCCTGAATTCATATGTTGAAGTTTTAACCTCCAGTGCCTCAAAAGGTGATCTTATTTGGAAATAGGGCTTTGCAAAGGTAATGAAGTTAAAACAAGATCATTAAGGTGAGCCCTAATCAAATATGACTCATGTCCTTGTGAAAAGGGAAAGTTTGGACATTGAGACATGCATAGAGGGAAGACAATGTGAAGAGACATAGAAGATGGCCATCTACAAGCCAGGGAGAAAGGCCTGGAATAGGTCCTTCCCTCACTACCCTCGGGAGGAACCAGCCCTACAGACACTTGATTTTGGATTCTGGCTTCCGGAACTGTGAGACAATACATTTCAGTTGTGTAAGCCACCAGTTTGTGGTTCTTTTTTTAATGGCAACCCTAGAAAACTAATATAATGCTGGAGAGCCAAGGGAAGACAAAACCCCTCAGGAGTTTGTTGAACTCTTTTTAGATTGCTAAACGCTTTGATGTGCATCATCCTACCGGGCAGGGCTGACTTCATGCCAGGAGACCTGAACAGTCATGCAGCGCTCTGTTCTCAGAAGCACCTGGCACTCAGTTTAATGGCCAGCTGTTGCCATCTTAAAATTCTTAATAGTTTTTTTTTTTTTTTTTTTTTAACAAGGAGCCGCACGTTTGCATTTTGCACAGGCAAATGAAATGACAATCCTGTCAGGTAAACAGGGGATTTCTCATTATCCTCATTGAAGAAGACACTGCAGTGGAAAGAGGGTTAACAGCTTGATCAAGGTCAACAGAACTACCCAGAGTTTGATCAGGAACTGAGGTTTCTAATGCAAAGACCTCTGTGTTCCATCCAATTTTGAGATTCTGCAACTCTAGAGCTTATCTAAAAACAGAAAATTTGGAGCTAAAAATTGTGTAAAGACACAATTGCTTTGTCTTCACTCCATTACCTTGAGAAATGTTGAACACGTGAAACCAGGCTCACTATCTTCTCTATGGCCCTTGATGTCCCTGGCCTCCTACTTAAGAAGTGCCTCTACCAGCCTCAACTGATGGTATCATAGTTTTTGCTGGTCCTTTCTAGTCTACTTTTACTTATTTGTCTATTAGACACCATATCTCTGAAGAAGCAGAGTTCTTGCTGGCCTCCTGGCTGGGGTTCAGACAGAAACTGGTGACCTCAGGCCACTGAATCTGTGCCCTTAGTCAAGGACCTAGAGAAAAACCTTCAAGAATCAACTGATGCCCATCTTTCGTGGTTCTAGGTATCAGCTCTTGGCTTTCCTGA
The DNA here is from genome assembly GCF_018350155.1 of Leopardus geoffroyi. Taxonomy (NCBI): domain Eukaryota; kingdom Metazoa; phylum Chordata; class Mammalia; order Carnivora; family Felidae; genus Leopardus; species Leopardus geoffroyi. The sequence goes on from NC_059339.1 coordinate 46,365,115, forward strand.
GATAAACCAATTCCTCTAATCTGTGTAGATGGGAGTTTCATCATCTCTCCCAGTCTATCTTCTCTCTGTCCTCTCTCTGTCCTTACTTGACTCGTGGTTTTCCATCAGGCCAATGAACTTTGTCCCTTGATGCTCCTTTGATTTTCCTACCCTTTCTCCCAGCCCTGTTCTACTACAGTTTTCTAATACATACCCTGGAGATTTTCAAGTCAGTTATATAATGAATGTCCTAAAGAAACATTTAATAAAGTTGCACTTCATTTACTCTTAGATTCCATGCAAATCGATCATTTTCCAAATCCACCAACATTTTTGGAAGAGGTACAAGGAGGTTTGGATTTTTTTTTTTTAGTTTTCTTTACCACAGAATGAAACATTATTAGGGTGAGGTGCCCTGTAATTATATTTCGTTATTGTTTACTAATTCTCTGTGGTAGACATGAGTTTTAAAAAATTTTTTTAATGTGTATTTATTTTTGAGAGAGAGAGAGACAGAGCAAGCAGGGGAGGGGTAGAGAGAGAGGGAGACACAGAATCTGAAGCAGGCTGCAGGCTCTGAGCTGTCAGCACAGAGCCCGATGCAGGACTCGAACCCAAGAACTGCGAGATCATGACCTGAGCCGAAGTTGGATGCTCAACTGACTGAGCCACCCGGGGGCCCCTATGGTAGACGTAAGTTTTGTGCTGACATTCCTTTCTTTGGAAAGAAATTCTCCATTCTGTGTGGGTCCAGTGGGGCGGTTAGCCAGGATGCTCTACCCTCCTTGCTTTCTCCCCATATGGCCTACACTGGCCAATCAGAGTATTCTATCTTCTAGTGATTGTGTCAGGAATTGCCATGTGACTCAAGCAGCGCCAGTCAGAATCATCCTTGACAATGGGTATATAGAACATGAAGGGAGAAAGTCTCTTTTCCTGTAGGAGTGAGCAAACCTAGAGACCAATGTTCACAAAAAAAAAAAAAACTGCAAGTGGGGAGTAGGATCTAGATTCAGAGACTATCACTTGAGAAGATCTTTCATGTTGGTTACTAGCTCATAGAGTCACAGAAATCGAGTTGACCAGCAGTCATTTAGAGTTATAAGGGCTGATAATGTTAGAGAAAACGGAAATCTGGCAGACGAGAGCCTTCATTGCTCATACCCTAGAGTGATGGCTCAAGATAAAGAATAGTACCAGTCTCAGGAATTTTTCCTTCCTTCCTTTTTTAATATATGAGGATTTGTGGGTCATTACAATGTCTGGGAAATGCTTTTGGCATTGGGAAGCAGGAATTCTAGACTCTCGCATTGTACAGATGGTCCTGTTACCTGCTCTCTCACTGAAAGTCAGAAAAAGGCCAACCTGTCAAGAGAAGAAGAGTCCTGGTGTCAATGAGTGAACACATCTATCAAGCCCCACAAATGCCAGAGATCCAACTTCAGGCTGCACCTTTTCCATTTAAACCCAATTGATAGAAAGAGAACTTGCAATTTCACCCACTAGAGAGTAACACATGATCTGGTTCTCTGCAATTGGCTCTCATAAGTCTCTAGTCTTCTTCACATTAAATTAGCCCTTCATATTAAATCAGGTGAGCCTTCCATCTACCCACAAGTATGACCATGCCATTCCCATGCCTAAATTCCCTACCAGCTCCTCATTGCCTGTGCACTCCCTAGCAAGGCATAGAAAGACCTTGTGCCCTGACTCTAGCACAACTGTCGTGTTTGCAGATTTCATCTGTTTCGTATGTCCATGCCATTGCTCATTCTGGTCCCTTTACTAGGGGTACATTTCCTGCCTCTTTTCCCGACTCAGCTCATTATCGTAATCCTCGCAGGAAGCTATCCAGGAATCCCCAGGTGGACCATTTTCCCCCTGCCCCCACCTGCCATGGTCCCATAGCACACAGCATACACCTCTATATTATGGCCATTTAATATTAGAGTTTCTGTTGGTATGTCTCTCTTCAGCAATTAGACCAGAAGATTCTCAGATTCGGGGGTTGTACCTTCTACAACTTCATCTTCCATAGCACTCAGCATACAAGGCTGGCACATAGTAGGTCCTTGAAAAACATGCCATTGAACTGAAGTAGACCTTGTTATAAATAAAATATGACAGTCTTTCTGATTAGCCAGTAATTAACTCCTCCTAGATAACTGGGATAACCTGTAATTTGTATGATGTGTCATTCCTGCAGTGAACCACTAGCTATGACTATTTGTATTGTTACTGGACCCCCAAGACCAGGTTCTTCAGTCTCAGTGTTATAGAAATGAACACTGAACTTGAGATAAAGGAAGCAGGTGGAGTTTATTAGAGATAGCTTGTGTACAAAGGAGCCATCAAGAAAAAGGAATGTCGATCTCTGAAGGGGTAGTGTGCGAGGCTTATAAAGGCACTTTTCAAAGCGTTGGGGCTGGGAGTGGGACAGCATCCTTCAGTCCCGTGGTCCTTATCTTGTGGTTCTTACTTTTCAGTGGACACAATACAATCACAGGATGTCTTTCTCCACGGTCGACATACTTTTAAGGCTTCTGGAAAATAAAAACACTGGTGCAAGCCGGCTTTAAATTGTTACTTCTAATTTTGCCCAGACAACCATTACTCCCTAACGGCTCTTATCTCTCATTTGATCGCTTTCTCAGAAGAAGGGATTTGTCTCTAAGTGTATGGAAACTTTTAACCCCTGCCTCAGACCAGTGGCTTTACAGGAGTTAAGTCTCTCTTGCTTACCCTATATTGTCTCAGTATGACATTTGTATGAAAAAGAGTTCTATTCAGGCAAATTGTTCTAAATTTGCTTGCATTACTTAATTGAACAAAGGAAAACAATAGAACCGCTATCTTAAGTCTGGAGGAATGAAAGCATTTTTTTTTTTAAATTTATATAAGGCAGTTTTAGCTTCCCAGGCAAATATGGTGGGGTCCAGAGATAGTAACATTGTTTGGAGGCAGAAGTGAGGGGCTGTCTACCAGCGCTGGTTACCTTTTCAGAAAAGCAAGGGAACCAAGGTTGTTCCTGGACCCAGAAAGCTGATGTTCTTTGGTCTGGTTTTGGAAATGAAGGAACCCGTCCCTATGGTATCTGGGCATCCAGTTCCCCATCTGCGGATATAGTCTGTGTTCTCCTTTTCCCTTTTCCGTCTCCCAGATCTCCTTGTTTTCTCTGTTTTTGTCTCTGAGAAGATGGCAGGGTGAAGAGGGTGAAGAGAAGTGAAAAAAATGTGTATTTTTAGCCATGACACAGCTGAATGTTCTGAGTCTTCTTTTACAACCACACTTAAAAATAAATGTCAAGAGTTAGGCTTTCAGTGATTTCTCAGTGTCCACATCCTCTTCCCTCCTTAATGGGGGCCTGTCTTCTTCTGACTGGTTACCCTCTGGATAATGTTGCTTTCAACTCCGGATATATAAATCACTAGCTGATGGGATGCATACGGTTTAAGATGTTCTATAAAATGCCTTTCATTTAAAGGTCCAGGTACACACACCCCTATCCTCAGTTTAATAATACAACTGTTCAGGGGTGCCTGGGTGGCTCAGTTGGTGAAGCATCTGACTACGGCTCAGGTCATGATCTCACGGTTCATGAGTTCGAGCCCCGCATCAGGCTCCGTGCTCACAGCTTAGAGCCTGAAGCCTGCTTTGGATTCTGTGTGTGTGTCTCTCTCTCTCTGCTCCTCCCCTGCTTGCACTCTGTCTCTCTCTCAAAAACAAATAAACATTAAAAAAAAAACTTTAAAAAATAATACACTATTCATATACAACGATATCAAAATGATTTACCACCAAAATCACATGTTAGATTATGCTTTCAACTCATTTACTGATGAAATATTTCTGCAACATACACAGAGAGTAGGAAATCAGGCCCACATACACAAACATGAGCAATGGGAGATATGCTTTCCAGGAATTTCCACCTGGGCAACTCCTCTTCATAGGGGTGTGTGAGGTTTGCTGACATTAGACCTGCCTGAGGTTCCGGTAAAATGCGGATGCCTGGGCCCCACCTGGGGTTTGGTAAATCAGATCATATAGCTGCCTGTCTTCAAAATACCTTTTAAATGTAAGCGATATTCTTTCTTACTTTTGGGAAGAGATGACGATGATCAAAATTTATTAGGGTGTGTGTGCACCCTCTCAGTCAGGCCTCCAGAAAATACTAGGTTTTACTGTAACAACTAGGACTTATCCACTATGTGCAACGAGACATATGGTTAAACCTTACTTCAACCCTCACTGGCTGCATGGCATTGGGAAAATTATCCAACCTCTCCGTATTTATTTTCACATCTGTAAACTTGGGATAAAGCTCACCTTACGGGGTTACTTTAAGAATTAAGTAGAGGGGCGCCTGGGTGGTGCAGTCGGTTAAGCGTCCGACTTCAGCCAGGTCACGATCTCGCGGTCCGTGAGTTCGAGCCCCGCGTCGGGCTCTGGGCTGATGGCTCGGAGCCTGGAGCCTGTTTCCAATTCTGTGTCTCCCTCTCTCTCTGCCCCCTCCCCCGTTCATGCTCTGTCTCTCTCTGTCCCCAAAATAAATAAACGTTGAAAAAAAAAAATTTTTTTAAAAAGAATTAAGTAGAACAACGTATGTAAAGTCTTAATGTAGCACCAGACATGTGGTGATGGCAGCCAGCAGTCATTTCTGATTTTCAGGGATGCTTCAAGATGAGGATTTGTGTTTTCATAACAAACTATGTTTTTTTCTGCCCCAGATATGTGAAATCAAAGAAGCACACCATGAACTCCCTTCCCCCACTATGTTGAATCCTGCAGTTTAGAATGTCTTTTTAAATTCTTTTTAATGTTGATTTATTTTTGACGGAGGGAGGGGGAGAGAGAGAGAGAGAGACAGAGACAGAGAGACAGAGAATGAGTGGGGGAGGGGCAGAGAGAGAGGGAGACACAGAATCCGAAGCAGGCTCCAGGCTCCCAGCTGTCAGCACAGAGCCCAACTTGGGGCTCGAACTCATGGACCGCGAGACAATGACCTGAGCCAAAGTCAGACACTCAAATGACTGAGCCACCCAGGTGCCCCTAGAGTGATTTTAAAAATTTTAAACAGCTTTATTATGATTTACATAGTGAAAAATTCACTACTTACAACATATGATCCAATGGTTTTTACAAAGTTGTGCAATCATCACCACTATATAATTTTAGAACATTTCAAGATGAGTTTTTCGTGTGTGTGTGTGTGTGTGTGTGTGTGTGTGTGTGTGTTAGGGAAGCAGCTTGTTTAATAGAATCTTTTAAAAGAAGTATACAGTATTATATACTAGAATAGATATATCTTCCTTTACCTACCTTGGGAGACTACAAAAACTTTTTTTTCTTAAGATACTATTTTTTTTTTAATCTTTCAAATTCCTTTCTTTTGGAATTTTCTTCAAATTTTTATTCCCATTGTTTTAACTATCTCCAGTTGTGATGGATCTTCTTTTGAAGATAGATGTGAAAATGATCAACAATAGTGATTGGCTGGGGCACATGCGTGTCTCAGTCAGTTGGGTGACCCACTTTGGTTCATGTCATGATCTCACGGTTCGTGAGTTCGAGCCCTGCTCTGTTGGGTTCTGTGCTGACAGCTCGGAGCCTGGAGCTTGCTTCGGGTTCTGTGTCTCCCTTTCTCTCTGTTCCTCCCCTGCTCAGGCTCTGTCTCTGTCTCTGTCTCTCTCTCTCTCTCTGTCTTTCAAAAATAAATAAAGATTAAAAATTTTTTAAATAGTTGGGGCGCCTGGGTGGCGCAGTCGGTCAGGCGTCCGACTTCAGCCAGGTCACGATCTCGCGGTCCGTGAGTTCGAGCCCCGCGTCGGGCTCTGGGCTGATGGCTCAGAGCCTGGAGCCTGTTTCCGATTCTGTGTCTCCCTCTCTCTCTGCCCCTCCCCCGTTCATGTCTGTCTCTCTCTGTCCCAAAAATAAATAAACGTTGAAAAAAAAAAATAATAAATAAATAAATAGTGATTGGCTCCCCTTGATGCCTAATGGGGGAACTGAAACTGGTTAATATTATTTGGGACTCAAAAATCAAGAACTGGCTATTAATTAATTAGTGAGACAACTGTTCTGGTGTGGCCTGCAGACTAATTCTAAAGATGTAAAGAATCGACAAATTAGTAGAAAATCAGCATCTATCAGTGTATAAAATATGTTTTTTTGTACTCATTTAAGGAGGAAATCCAGGAATTAAATGGATCCTGAAAAACTCTGTACCAAGGTCTACTATGGTACTTAAAATATTATATTATCGATGTGTATCTGGCTACATGTCTCATCTGCAGGGATGAGGGGGCTTGCAATATTTGTCTAAATATTGCTGGCACTTATCCCTCTTCTGACATGGTGGGAATACTCAATAAGTGCCCAATGAAAAAAACAGAGATTCAGGACACTCAGCTCCAGGATGTCCGTACATTTGCACAGGTAATACTTGTGTGGATTACCTGCATTGATAGAAAATTTTTTCTTCAGCTAGTTTCTTAAGTTACTGTGGGGAAGCCAATGGCATTATGGGTTAGAACCCCTGGATTGCTAATTTAGCCCCAGAGCAAAACACAAGTGACTTATAAGTGAGGCATTATTTTATACTAGCGACTCATCTTTCCTTGCAAAGATAAGAGCTGACTGCAAAACATGTTATACACGTAGGACATAAAAGATGCATTTTTACAATCTTCATGCCAAGTACTTGTTGATTTCCTTGTCTAGCCCTTCAGGTAGTGTCAAAACATACCAATGATAATTAAAGCAGAGATAATTCAGATCCAGACGAAGAACTCTGAAGCCTGGATATTATTCCTTTATGTTTTTTGTACATTCAGAAGAAAATCTGCACTGCTTCCTTGGGCTGCATAAATAATGGCAAAAATATACTGTTTATAGTAGAGATGGTTTAAATTAATCATCTCTATCTGATGCATCTGGTTATTCAACTGTACAGACTTTTTTGTAGCTGGATGTTTCAAGATACTACCGTTGACAAGTAAATATATGGACAGAAGGATCAACTGACTCTAATTTATATTAGAAAACTAATTGCATGCATTAGATAATATCTTGCCATTATAGTTTACAAAACACATGATGCCCATTCTTTCATTTACTTGCCTTGAAGGCACTGATTGTCTTCATGTTATAAATGGGAAAACGAAGGCTAAAAGAGGTGAAGTAAAATTGCCCTCGGTCGCATAGTTAATGCCCTGCAGCACCAGAATCATAATCTATGATTTAGACTCCTGGCACAATCCCCTTTCCCCTGTATTTCCAACTCACCCCCTTGGTAGCTCAACCTTACCATACAACTTACGTACAGGGGTTGAGTGCCTATTACATGCTCTAGACAGTCTAGGGAATCTGACTACACTTTAAGATTTGGAAACAAATCCACTCTGAGAAGCAAATGTCAGTGCTGCTGCTTCCACCCAAAATAGATTCACATATGTGGTTAGGTGAACAGAAAGGTATCTCTTCCTTTCTCCTTCAGTCAGGGAAAACTGGGATATGCTATTTGTTATCAGTTAATGTAGGAAAGGGTTCATAACATCTTAGCATAATAAGGCCAGGATGGTCAGTAAGAAGTAAGGTAAAGTTCCATGGGCAGAAGGAAAATCACTTTCTTTTTGAGACAAAGATGGAAATTCCAGATTGAAATTAATCATAGTGGCATGATAAGTTTGGTTTGAGATGCTCCAGGAGAAAACCCACCAGTGCACCGAATGGAGCCTCCTGTACCTTTTGACACCTTTCCCTGCCCTCATCAATAGATGCTCATTTGCCTCATATCCCAGGGACTCAGCTGACCCAGACCTTGAAATCAGAGACAGCCTCTTTACAGAGCGACAATTAGTGGACAAAGAAGTCATAGACATTCACCATAGGCTGCAAAATGCACAAATCCTGAGAAGGTACCAAGGGAGAGGGAGGCTTGATTATTTCTGTAAGGACCAGGGAGGGTGGCAGATCTGGGGAACAGCCAATATCAGCAAAAAGCAAGGAGGCAGGTTAAATGCAAGGGATGCAGAAGGAAATGCAAAGGAATGGGAAGGAAGAAAGAGAGGGAAAGAGAGAAAACCCCTGTGAGGACCAAGAGAGGAGTGGTACTCCCCACTCAAACACATCCCAATCCAGGACTCGAGTGGGAGGCCTTGCTGTTTGTGCTGCCCAGGGGAGGTAAGCAACTGGAGGAAGGACATGATGCCTCCTTCCCCAGTCGTGTCCCTGAATCTATACAGCAGCAGAGCAATGATCTCACCTCCTGCAAACACCTGCTTAAACCCATAGTATGTCCATCAGGTATATAGTTTGGGTAAAAGCAGATGAAGAGGTGCCCAGTCTGAAGGGGATGGCTTCTTGCTGCGTGGTCACCACTGTGGTCTCCAGGGTGGCCTGAGTATCTTGTCAGAGGCATCCACCCACCCTGCTGGAAAAACGGCCAGGTGGATCCCCTTGGGTTTACCACGTGCTCCTCTCCTTAGAAGCCAGCCAGTGACTCCCCCTGTGGACAGAAAAGGAAGGAATCGGCTGTATAGTTTTACCTGTTGACCCTTGACCTGGTTTGCTTTCTAATGAAAAGCAGTTAACTAAATCTTGCCCCCACCTTCTGTAGAGTAAAAGGGCTGAGTTTGATAGCAAAGCTAGCATAACAAGAAAACGCAGTGACATTAATTTCCCAGCTCTCCTCCATTTTAGAATTCCAGACATTCTGGGAACCTGTATTTATTTCAACTGATAGTGTAGGTTTACAAAAAGATACGTTAAGATATGGTTATTAGCACTACTAAAAAATGTTAATATAATCGAAGCGAACACAACAAAATTTTCTTAAAATATATAGCCTCTAGATGTATTTAAAATGTAATTCCAAAAACTCAAAACATGTTTAGAAAGACAAGAGTAAGGAGTGTTATTAGTTGTCCCTCTGACACCCGTTTCCTACCTTCCTTTTCCTCATAGACCTAGAATTTCCCAACCATGGAGTTTGGGTGGAATGGGGCTACCTCCAAATCCCTGGAGGGGGCTCTCATTGGTTTATGATCTTGTCTTAATGAACCACTTCCTCCTAACCACATTGATTGGTTCAAGAATGAGCATGTGAAAAAGCACCTGGCCAATGAAATTCAATTAGGGGATTTGGAGTTAAGCATTGAAAAAGGAAGCAGGTAGACCTAGAAAGCTTCCAGCTGTTTGGGGACCAGGAGAGAAGGGCCTAAGTAAGAGTAGACCCACCAAGTACCAACGTGGCAAAGTGGAGGGGTGGAAAGGTGAAGAAACTGGGTCCAAGTGACAGTTTTGCAGCCCTGGTACAACCTCATTTTGGGGAATCCTTTTCATGAACCAATACATTTACTTTTCTGGGCCATTTGGGTCAGATTTTTCTGTTACTTGCAACCAAGGTAACTTACAAAACATCTATCATGTGAAAAGTAAGACATCTAAAACTGCTCACTAATCCTTTGGACTTGGGAGTTTTCATTTTCCCAATGAAATCTCATGAACCACAAACTCATAGGACAATACCCACAGGAGGTGTGTAGAAAGGAAATCAGCTTTCCTCCATCTGAGAGCTTTTCATTTCCTCTCCCTTTCCCTTAGTCTCCTTTTCTCCTCTCTCCTTCGAAAAGGAACGCTGGGTAAATCCTATTAGGCTGAAGCCAAATGCACTGCAGACTGCCTTAGTCCTACAAAAGGGTGCAGTGAATCTTACAATTTCAAGTATAGGGTGCCCTAACGTCTTAGTGATCTAGATTTTTCCTTCTTTTTGTAGGTAATACACACCATGACCTCTTGAGTATCCATCATTATCTGCCGTTGCTATATAGTGAAGAAAACACAATCAACCTTAATTCCCTGCCTGCCAGCTAAACCTTGGGCAGGTGTCAGTACCAACTACAGCTACCACAGGTATAATTACTGGTTCACGTATTGCCTCTCTTCAGGGTGGTGAGGCCCATTTTGAATCCTCTTTGTATCCCTCATTGTCAAGCAAATATTTGAAAATGTCCGTTTATGATGCAGCTGCTAATCTAATTATGGTATTTGGTTGGATCCAATTGGGCACACATCTGGTGTATATTACAAGGTACAGTTATCCTCTATCCACATCACCTTTTATGGGGTACGGAGCAGTTGCACTGGATCTTGCCCCAATCATTCAACAGCTAAATTTCGCTAAGTCTGTGTAACCATTGGTGCTAGGTTTCTGAGACAGATTGCTTTAAATTTGCTCATCCCTTCCCCCACCACATTCTCAGCTGCAATACAACTTGTTAATGCCCACAGGATCATCAATTCCTTGATTTCCCCCTTCAGAAATAGGGACACAGAGAACCTTGCTTGGTTGAACTTGTCTGCCTTTTTCAGTTGGGGGAGGGGGGTACCGGTATTGCCCTCTTGGCTGCTCTCCCTTGTTGACTAGATTGTTTCAGGGTTAGAGAGGGTAGATGGTTCCACAGATCCAAAGTACAGGAAGCTTATAAGCACTGGGCACGTTGTCAGCTCTGGTTACCACTGGCAATGTGTGACCAGGGAACACTCTCTGGCAAGAGCCCCATGGCCAGTACAGTACCTAGAACATGCGTTAGATGTCCCTGCCCAGTAAAACACACACACACACACACACACACACACACACACACACACATTAAAGAACACATGGGCAGCTCTGTCAGGATCTGGCACCCAGTGCTGGTTCCATGGAACATAACTCTTAGCATCCATTCTCATGATTAATATTGTTCAAACCTCAAAGAAATGTTACTTGTCTCTTGCTCAATGTCCTAAAAACAAAGGTTACAGGCTATGAATGCCATGTAGAATTGTGGCACTGCTGATATTTGAGACTAACACTATTTTAAATCCAAGAGTACTTGGATTTTTTTTCGGATTAAAAAAACCTGGCAGATTTGTCAAGTCCTTCTCAGATCACATGAATGCAGTGATTCCTGTATTACAAAGTATTGTTCCCCAGAGGTGAGAATCAGCCATTTTCTTCCTTCTTTTGATATTCCAATTTGTGACTCCAGATGTACTCAAGAATTAGCATGGTGTTCTAAGAATTACACATGACAGCTAAGGAATGACAGCAATTCACATTACTCTTAAATGTGTATATATAAATGTGGGAAATACTATATTGGTTTAGACACATACTCTTGTAAGGGATGGCATGCATCACAGAATAAGCGATAGCAACTTGTATGATGAAATAAAATTGTTTTGGTAATATCTTCTGTGGTAATTTATCATATCATGTGACCTCATTATAACGCTGGATGTGATATGTTCCTGAGTTATCTCTAAACCTGAATATCGCTTTACTTTTTAAAAACAATTTCAGTTTTAAATGCTTCAGCAGAGCAGTTTCTCCAAATTGAAATTAATAAACCACACTCTAAGAACTACAGTGATTTAAGAAAGGTGGTCTGACTTGACATTAAGAACATAAATTTGATTGCCATAACATATATAGTGACTTTGCTAAAATAAAAGTGAAGAAGAGAAATCTATGGAAAAACAAAAATTACTTGTGAATTGTTTGTCTTTATAATATTACCCACGCACACATTATTACCAGCCCACCATCAGAACAATCAGACATATGCAATAATGACTAAGTTCTGTCATCTTTGACATTTTACTGATATTCGGTCTTATAATAAACCCTAGCTTTATACTTATTTTTCTGTTTCATTGGTTTGAAAGTATAATTGCCAGGGTTATAATAGAAAACACCTGAAGAGCTTAATTGATAAGCTTTAAATATTTAGGTGTACGCCACATTGGCCTCCATTCGTCCTCTTGCCCCATCTCGCAGATATTGGTGGCAGCCAGAGAAGGTGCGAACCAGGATCCGGGATCCTCTCCGCTCCCGCTCAGCGCTGGGCTCCCGGCTGAAGTCCGGCAGGTGCCCTGGGGCCCCGCCCCCGCCGCCCACCTCCTCGGGGATTGGCTACCTTGGGCTAGGGGGCGGGCCCAAGATCCGTTTAAAGTTGGGGGTCGTGGGCGCCAGCAGCGCTGGGTTTCCTGCGCTGGGGGTCAGAGGTGTGAGTGCCGGGTGCGTCCAGGTAGTCTCCAGCCGCGCGCTCTCGCTGCGTCCAAGGCGGAGTTCCCAGTTCCCTTTGCAACCCGCCTGCTTCCGCGAGACCCCCGGCTCGGCTCTTTTGCAAGAAAGAGTCAAAGTCCGGGCCTCGGTGCCTCGCGAGTGTCCGAGCAGGCTGGGCGCGCTGGCCCAGGGCGGCTGGGCACGCGTGCGGGCGGGGTGGGGACCCGGGTCGAGAGGGACCCCGGCGGCGTGCGGGGGCTGCAGGAAGCAGGGGCGGCGGCCGCTCGGGCCCCGGCTCGGCGGGGTGAGAGACACCCGGAAACGGATTCCTCTTGGGTGCCCGCGCGAGGCGGGCGTCTCGCAGGGAGCGGGAGGAGCAGGCGGGCGGGCGGCTGCTGAGTAATCCCCGCGGCGGGCGGCGGCGGCGGCGGCCTGGGCGCTCACGTCCCCAGCCGCGCTGCAGCCGGCCCGGCTCCTCCCCCCTCCCCCGGCCCGCCCCGCCCCACACCGCCCCTCCCCCGCCCCGCTTGGCTGCGCGGCGCTCCGGGCAGGTAGAGCCGGGCTCCGGGCGCGCGGGGGCCGCAGCAGCTGCCGCCCCACCTCTCCTCGGCCCTGCGCACAGCCTCGCGCGCCCATGGCCGGCTCGGAGCAGCAGCGGCCGCGGCGGCAGGACGACAGAGACTCGGCCGCGGCGGCGGCGGCGGCGGCGCCCCTGCAGGACGCGGAGCTGGCCCTGGCAGGCATAAACATGCTGCTCAACAACGGCTTCAGGGAGTCGGACCAGCTTTTCAAACAATACAGGTGACCGACGCGCCCGCCTCCCCCGCCCCGGCCACGCGCCCCTCGGGGCCGGCTCGCGCGCTGCAATCCGCCGCGGGCCCCAGAAGCCTCCTCCCCCTCCCGTCGGTCACTAATCCTCCCCGGCCCCGGTGCCCGGGTCGCCTCCCTCGGCCTGCGCTGCAGCCGGCGCTTCTGCGCCTTTGTCACATCGCCCCTTTCCACCCCCGCCCCGTTGTCCTTTCCTTGCGCGGGACCCGCCACCCGTCCCCCCTCGCTCCTGCGGTCTCCCCTCACTTTCTCGCTCCCCGCCCCCCCCCCCCCCCGAGGGGCACCCAGTGCTTGTCCGCTTCTCTCTCGCGGGTCGCCTTCCCGCCGCCGGGTCCGGAGCCCGTTGGCTTGGGACCTGGGACCGGATGCGATTGGAGGCAGCTGGGAGCCTCAAACTCGCAGTGTTGTGCCCGAGCAGCCTTTGTGACACGGAGCACACCAGCTGCCTCGTGCCGGGTTCTGGTGCCTCGCGTTACTTTGCATCATCGTGCATCTTAGATGCTTCTCTTGTTTGAAAACAGATACGCGTAACTGCCAGGCAGTGCAGGAATTAAAAAGAAAACTCGGCCGAACTCGGCTTGCGCCCCTCTCTCTGCCTGTCTTCTAGAACTCATTCCTCAAAATGAGTTGCTAATGCCTTTCAAGCGAGTGTGTTTATGATGGACTTGTCTAACTTGAAAAATGGAGGGATTGCAAATATACGTAAGCGTGGAAGGAAGAACACGTGTGCTCAGTTAATTGCTTTCTTAAAATCCGCCTTCTAAAAAATGAAAGAACTGAAACCTGGTTGTCTCCTGCGAGTGGGAGGAGCCTTCAGTTTCATTGGGGACCCAAAGCATCTGCTTTCTGGTTCAGGAAACAAGTTTGTGATTTGCCCAGTCTCAAGGATGTTGATTAGCAGCTTCCCTGTAGGTGTTTAGGAGCCATATGCTTCACACTTCTTAAGACCTGAGTGGCTTGGTAGGAATAAGGGACCGATGTGTGTCCGTGGTTAAGAGCCACAGTCTGTGAGAGGAAGGATACAGTCAGGTATCTGACGTCAGGCACCTGATGTTTTCACACTTCACGGACTGGTGGTTCTATGGTTGGGCTTTCACTTCTTAATGGCAAAGCAGATATCTCACAACAATAAACTTTATCCTAAAGATAGTTTACCGTTAGATCACTTTTTTAATAAAAAATCTGAAAGTGGAAACATCTTCTTGGCTTTACTCAGGACCCTTTGTTTTTAAAGCGTACCAGTCTGATTTCAGTCTGAGAATGTACATTTTTTAAAAAAAAGTATGATTGGCATAGTGCTCTGATTTTTTTTTTTTTTTTAAAGACTACCAGTTTGTGGTGTAGGAGAGGGCTGGGGAAAGCCTGAGTCAAGTTTACTCCTTAGCTGCTGCTGATCAAGATACAGTGCTTGCATATTTCAATACTTATTGCTTTGAAATGTTCTGTTACTGGTTTTAGTCATCTTTTTTTCCCCCAAACTTCTTTAGTGTACTTAAATAGTACTTGTAGGTTCCGGTATATTGAAAGCATTAAATAAGGCAAAAATACTGTTACCCAGACAATTTTATGTGCTCCTAGCAGAGGGCGGATTCTGAGTGATAGGAAATTTATTTTTTCACAGAAACAGATATGCACCTAGAAAACAGTTCCTCTGTGGGTGAGTGTGTTGGGGGTGGAGGAGGGGGAAGGTGTCCAGGGAAGATTTACAGTATATAGACAGGAGCTGTCTACTCGGGTTTTGATATAGGAATTGAAAATGAAAACAAACTATTGTAGTCTCTTTTTCTTGCCAGGCATGGTGCTGGGTTCATTCCTTTATATTCTTACTATTCTAGGGACAACAAAAAGGTGAGCTGTGTTTTTTTTTCAACGTTTATTTATTTTTGGGACAGAGAGAGACAGAGCATGAACGGGGGAGGGGCAGAGAGAGAGGGAGACACAGAATCGGAAACAGGCTCCAGGCTCTGAGCCATCAGCCCAGAGCCTGACGCGGGGCTCGAACTCACGGACCGTGAGATCGTGACCTGGCTGAAGTCGGACGCTTAACCGACTGCGCCACCCAGGCGCCCCTATCATGCTAATTTTATTACGAGGAGCGTGAGTCTCTGTGTTTAGCAAGGACCAGGACACACACAAGCACAGTGGTTCTAAATCAGGGCTCTTTTCCTTATCTCATTCGGCCTGTGTCACTAAAATTATTATACAGTTGACTTGAGTAACAGGGGTTTGAACTGCATGGGTCTACTTCTATGTGGATTTTTTTAATACTGTAGGTATATTTTCACTTCTTGTGATTTTTCTTAACATTTTTTCCCTCTCTAGCTTACTTTGCTACAAGAATACAGTACGTAACACATAGAATATGCAAAATATTGGCTATCGGTAAGGCTTCTGGTCAGTGGTTTTGCTACTAGCAGTTAAGCTCTCAGGGAGTCAGAAGTTACATATGGATTTTTGACTGCACAGGGGTTAGATGCCCCTGACCCCAACATTGTTCAAGGGTCAACTGTATTTTGATTTGCCCTCTGACCTTATTTTCCAGAAATTTAAGCTTTTGAAGGGCTGGACAGTGGTAGCATTCTCCCATCAGCTTTCCCTTGAATCATCCATTTTGTGATGTGGGAAAGCCTTGCACGCTTGCCACTTCCCACATGTGCTGCTGATCCAGATTTTAGAGAACACAATTGTGTACAGGTGTGGTTGTGGACCAGCGTCCTGCAACCAAGGTTGTAACTGTAGTTTTGCCACTTTTCTAGGTGCTGACTCAAAATTTGCTTCCTATAAAATGGGAGTAGCGCACATCATAATGTGGTCGTTAGGATTAAAAATAATCCATGGTAGCTGGCATGGTGTAAGCTCTCAGTAAACACGAGCTAGCTTTATACTTGATGCCTTCTCCACAACTGTGCCTTCTTTTCTTTTTTCTTTTTTTATGCTTTTTTATTTTTGAGAGAGAGAAAGAGAGTGTGAGCGGGAGAGGGGCAGAGACAGAGGGAGACACAGAATCTGAAGCAGGCTCCAGGCTCTGAGCTGTCAGCACAGAGCCTGGCCCGGGGCTCGAACCCGTAAACCTTGAGATCGTGACCTGAACCAAAGTATGAGGCTTAACCGACCAAGCCACCCAGCCACCCTGTGCTTCCTTCTCGATGACATAGTTTGAGTAGAGGGGAAAAATGTCCTGTATGCAGGTAACTTTTATATTTAAGGTTAGCCTCACATAGTGCATATGAGAGATTTAGATCCTACTATGTTAGTGGAAAACTGCCGTTCCAAAGTTGAATGGCCTGCTGGAAAACTCAGCAGTGACTTTATTGTAAGTATTCCAGGAGCACCTCCAGCTGCTCTTTCCAGAGCAATTTGGTTTTCTCCTTTGTTAGGATTATTATGTTGTCACAGAAGACCATCCTTTCCCTACAAGTAAACCTTCCAAAATCCTACTACAGTTTAACAATAAGACTATTTTGTATCTGGTGTAACAATGTTCTTAAGGTCATTTTCTCATGCTACATTACTGGGATGATAAAAGTTTCAGCAACAGCTATGGAATGAGAAATGGTTACTTCATAGAAACCGATTATCATGAAGGCCATTCTGAATTAGTCGAAAGTCTGGATTGTGTCATTTAGATATCACAGATCCAGGAATTAGAAATAAATGCACAGTAGAGCCTTTCTTTTGAGCTGTAAGAGGCTCCTAGTTGGTTTTCAAAGTGTAAATGTTACTTCCATTGTAACGCTAGTAATAATGTAACAAGGTGCCCTGTTGTTGGTGCTGAGACCCCACCTGTGCACGCGGGAGATGTGTTCCCAGAGGTGGAGGCAGATGGATGCTGCCGGGGGCCCTTTCTGCTTTGAGCCTAAAGACATAACTTTGTACCTTCGTGATACTGTTCATCTTTGGGCTTGGTGATCTCGTGCAGCAGTGCTCACTAGCCACCCTCCCCACACACCACTCTTAACTGATGTTCACATGTGTGACACACACTGAGACCTGTAGGTATTGAGACACACGATAGGTTAGGTGATCCTTACATGAACAAGAACAGGCACTAGATATCAGGTGTTGCGGGGTAGGTACAATGGTGTGGAGGCTAGGGTGCGTAGCCATGGCCTGCTTCTCTGACCTGTAGGTGTGAAGGACAGCAACTTGTAACCCAGCTGGAAGGACACTTTTGTAGGGGAACTGCTGTCTGAGCATGATGATGGGGGAGGAGGAGTTCAGGGGGGAGGGAAATGTGACAGGAGGTAGGGTGGAAAGGGAAGCCTAGGAAATCGTGAAAAGCCCACATGGGAATGTGAAATGGGTGAGCCCTGCGAGCTAGCTGATCAATATTATTAGGTCATCCTGTTTGATGGCTTATTCTGTATTTGTTATTTTTTCAGATCACTGGTTAGTCCGTGTTTCCCGTGAGTCAGCACTGCTTTTCAGGGTTACTTTGCTGCTAGTGGTCTGGGCAACTCCCATTTTATAATGACCGTGTTCCTCATTGCGGCCCTCACGTCCATGATAAACTCTTGACATCCTTTTCTGCTTTTGGCTTGCAGTGTTACTTTTTTATTGTCAGGAGAGGTGAAGCATATTGAGATAGGAGGAAGACAGGAGACATCTGGGGCTCCTGGCCAAAATGAAATTTGTAGCTTTCATTTCACAGGTGGGACATTTTCCCCCCTCCTCCCCTTGGTACTATCATCTCCTCCTGCTTTAACTTCTGGTGTTATTTCTGACTTTAAAACACCTGTGTTCTTAGCCTGCCAACACTACCGCTAATTCCTGGCTGTAGGTGTTATTAGAAACTATTATTAAAAAATCATTGTCCATTAAAACAAGCATATAGTGTTTATAAGGAATGTTCATTGAGTATAAATATGCATACATTTGGATTTGTTATAGAATTTGTAAGTGGTTGTATTATGGAGTACATTTTTTTAAATTATAAAAATGGCAAAAATTTACTAAACAAAAGGCAAGAAAAATTCGTGGTAAGGTAATATGTTTACGTTTAAAATGAAAGTATGGATCCTAAATTGTCTAACATCTTTTACGGCACCCATGACAAAGCCATATGACCCGTGTCTTATTTGTGAGCATGCTGATTAAAGTCGGTCTTGCTATAGAGATGTATCCATATAATACAGGGGTTGCCAAGTATGGCCCGTGGGCCAGATCTGGCCAGCTGTTTTTGTAAATAAAGTTTGATGGGGACACAACACTCTCACTTGGTTATGTATTTTCTGTGGCTGCTTGTGCAGTACAGCAGCAGTAATGAATAGCTGTGACCATATGGCCTAGAAAGCCTAAAATATTTATGGTCTGGTCCTTTATAGAAAAAACAAAACAAAAACAAAACCATGACTGACCCCTGGTACAAACCAGAGTTCTGTCTGGAAAAACTCGAAAGCCTCTGTAAGAAACCTGGGCCGGCAGGCACCTGAGCCTGAGCCCAAAACTGGGGTAGGTACATTAGAGGACAGGAAGAGCTTGTAGGCCACCTGTGTTTTCTGCATGATCTGGCTGTTCCCAGACAACAGCATGTTCGTACCTTGCTGCTAGAGTTTATGGAGAATCCATAGTTGCAGAAATTAAGAAAAGGAGAAGCAATGAAAAGCAGAAATGGTGTAAGGGAACTGGCAGGAAAGACAGGAAACTCCTCTGTTGCGTTTTTTCCATCCTCAACTTAGGGCTGTGTTTTGTTTTGTTTTTTAAACACTCATTCACCCCCGCCCCCCCCCCCATTATTGTACTTTCTAGAAAGGTTCCAATTAAATATTCATTTTAATTGGGATTCTTTTAAAAATGTAACTGACTGTAGACTAATGGGAGAACCTATATGTAGGAAATCACCAGAAAAGGTGAATATTCTGTGAGTATAGTATAGGTATATATATGTGTATATACACACACACACATTTATATCCACAAAGTTAAAGATATAAACCTTAAAAGAATCTGTGTGTTGGGAGTCCTGCATACTGCATTAATAAGTAGTTTGGGGAGATTGCCTGCTCCTAGTTGGGGGACTTACACTCACTGAAATGAAGTTTTTTTGTGTTTTTCTTTATTTATTTGAGAGAGAAGGCGAGGAGGAGAGGGAGAGAGAGAATACCAAGTAGGCTCCACATTGTCAACGCAGAGCCTGATGCAGGGCTTGAACCCAAGAACTGTGAGCTTGTGGCTTGAGCCCAAATCAAGAGTTGGACGTTGAACCAACTGAGCCACCCAGGTCCTCTGAGAGAGAAAGAATATTGAAGCATAGAACGCTTTCTGTTCTAGTTACATGAAACCACTTGTAGATCCCCAAACATACCATATTTAAGAGGTCCAGATCTTTTTGCTCAGGTTGTTGTAGCTCCATTTTTCACACCCTAGTCTCCTTTGCCGGGATCCCTCTCCTTACCCAGCAATAGCAGTGGAACTTTGAAGAGGCTAATACTGAGAAGAGCTTTAGAGGAGAATATAAAGGATGTACAGACAGTAGATGGCTGGGCAGCAGAGAATTCCCCTCTTATGTCAAAACTTTGCCTAGTGCCAGATCTACCCTGGGAGAGGGGCTGGGGTTGGGTGGGGGGCTCTGCTCTTGGTCTTATACCTTTTCCACCACTTACTCTGTTCCCTGAATTCTTAGTATACTGTTCATCCAGGACATAGGTCCAATTTGGGATTGAATTGCCTTTGTGGGCAAACATGGGAATACAGTCACCACTTAAAGCCTTTTTATGTTGGGAGGGGGGATGCATTCCAGTTTTTGAATAAGGGACTTTGTTGCATTTTTTAAAATTGAGGTATAATTGACAGGTTAATTTCAGGTATACAACATAAATGATATTTGTACCTATTATGAAATGATCACTACAATAAGTATGCTTGACATGCCTCACCATACATAATTACAAAAAATACCTTTGTGTAGAACTAGCCATAAATTTGGTGTGTCAGAGGAGAAAGTCAAAACTGCCCGGCAGCTGATTTGGAGATTGAAATAGGGGCTTTTCTTTGTGTGTAAAGGTGGTTGATGGTTTGCCATTTCAGTGCTTTTCCCTAGCTAAGATTGCTTTCTCCATCTCTTCCTCCTTGCTCAAGAATTTCAGAACACAAGAAATACACATATACAACAGGTAGTTACTCCTGTCTTACGGGAAGATGATCCGTTATTACAGAGTAAACCCCTACTCTGTCTACTGTTTGTGGGACAGCGAAGGTGAGAAGCTGGTCCTTTGAGGAGGTATTGCCTTACTTAATATCTTTCAGTCTGCCTCAGAAATGGTCCCTTTAATACTTTGTCTTGTCCACAGCTGTGATGTCTGTGAAATCACTGGTTTAGGTGGCTTACTTTCACCTAGTGGTAAAGAGTAGATGGTGCGGACTGTATGCCAGGCCACACATCAGTCCTGGAATGTTCTTCTTTATTTGATCCTCCTGCAGCGCTGTGAGGGGTGCTCTTGTTATCTCCTTCTCACAGGGGCTGCGGCGGCGGGGGGGAGAAGCACAGTTACTCTGGATGACCTGCCCAAGCTTCCACAGTTGAGTGGGAGAGCTGGGTGCAAACCCAGGCCAGCAGGTGCCAGAGTCTGTGTATTTGACTGCTACGCTATACTACCACTCTTCTTAACCTTTACGGTATGAAATGCTCACCTGTGTGCTCTAAGGTCATTTTGGGGCGACATCCCAGCAATATGCAAACCACCCTAACGTGACAGGCTGCCAGGGGGCAAGGAGTCTCCCGAAGCTATCGACACTTTGTGGCTCCCAGTCTTCTATAGGATAAAGGTCCCAGCTGGGCATAGATGTCCTCTGATCTGGCCTGTCCGCTTCACTGACTCTTCCCTCATTCCCCTCCCCACTTGTGCTGGGCTATTTTGTATCCTCTAACTTGTTCTGACTTCTCCAAGATGCAGCTCGGATGTCTGTGAAGAGATGGTATGAGGCCTCAGTGCCCCCACAGGCTCCTTCCATCCCTTTCTTCACTGGTGATGGCTGGACACTGTTTGCACAGCTACCTCTCTGGTATGAGCGAACTAAGTAGAGAGAGGTGGACTCTCTGGTCAGGGATTCCTGGCCTTGCTAAAGTCGCTGGAGTAACGTGAGGTCCAAGAGGTCTTCTGGGCATATCCGCATCCCTTTATTGGCCAGTCAGCAAGTGTAGCCCAGGGGTCATGCTCTTTAGGAGCTCTGGAAGCTCGATTACTCAGCCCCCTCCCCATGCTGATGTATGCCGGGCACGTCTCCTGACTCAGTGCAGGTGCTCTAGAGCAATACCGGTGCCCCCGGAATTGACACACTGCTTCTCAGAACCAGAGAACAGAACTCCTGTCTGGCCTGTCAGCCTCTTTCCTTTGGTGCATTCAGGCTGCCCAGTGCTTCGTGTAGGGCAATAGGGAGCAAGGCTGCCACTGAGCACACGCTGGCCTTGACAGGTGCAGTCAGAAGGAAGGAGGAGTGCTCTGATGAAGTGGCCCTGGGGGGCGGGGGGCGTGGCAGCTCTGGGGATTGCCATCCTCTGACTGAGCTGCCCTCTGCTCAGTGTTGTGTGTGGCTAAGAGGCAGCCTATGCTAAGCGGCCAGTCCTTTGTTGTCTTTTATCAATCACCTCCAAGGCTCTGGGATACCCTTGGTGGGGGGGAGGGGTGGCATGACATGTTCCAGTGATACTTGCCTCTTAGGCAGGAGAAGGCAGGAATTAGCTTCCCTGATCCCAAATCCCTGTCCTGAATTTCAGGAAGAACTGGTCTTGGGAAGAACTTGGTGGCTGGGAGCAGGGGCTCTCAACTGTATCAGATCTGATGCCCTCTTTTTATAATATATTGTAATTCCCCTCCTGTGATCCTAAAATAAAATTGGCAGATGACATGACCTGTTCACACAGTGTCTAAAGGTCCATAGAATGTCCAAATGCTATTCTAAAGGAGAAAAAAAAATTGGTAATATAAAAATTGCATGTATTTTAAAATATAAATGGTTGCTACTCTTTCATCAGATGATGAAGTTAGGTGCTCGCGCCTGTGTGTAAGGACTACCTTTGGATTTAAGAAAAGATCAGAAGCCATTCCATAGAAAAATGAGAGAGAGCTGGTGCACTTTGAAATAAAAGAGGTGGGGAAATACCTTCACTGAAGTAGGGATAATATGTCAACTCCAAAAACACTGTTGAAGTTGAGCAAGCAAGGAAGTGCGACATTTTCGCAATGAGCTAGGCTGCTTGTGTCAGGATAGCATCAAAATCATTGGTTTCCTGCGCTGGGACATGGGATGTGTGCTGACAGTGTGTCTCAGAAAATAGGTCTCCTGTCTTTAAATCCGTCGCCAAGCCAAGTGCTTTGGAAACCAAACCTGTAACAGCGGTCTAGGATGAGAGGATGAATTAAAAAGGCTTATAGGGAAGTTGAGGCGAGGATAAGGGGGTGAGGACAGTACGAGAGTAAGAATAAAACCCCAAATAATTTCTCTATTCACTTTTTGTGATGAAACTCAATATGGTACAAATCTCGAATATAGGATGGCAAAAATGAAATCTATTAGTGAAAATAACTGGTATCCAGTATTTCGTGGCTCTTTAAAAATTTGTTTGGCTTGGGGCGCCTGGGTGGCGCAGTCGGTTAAGCGTCCGACTTCAGCCAGGTCACGATCTCGCGGTCCGTGAGTTCGAGCCCCGCGTCGGGCTCTGGGCGGATGGCTCAGAGCCTGGAGCCTGTTTCCGATTCTGTGTCTCCCTCTCTCTCTGCCCCTCCCCCGTTCATGCTCTGTCTCTCTCTGTCCCAAAAATAAATAAACGTTGAAAAAAAAAAATTAAAAAAAAAATTTGTTTGGCTTTAAACGTATTTAAAGGAGCTTTCAAAATCCCTGCTCCATTTGGCATGAGGTGGCCACACATGCTGGCTGGTGTCGCTGCTGTGTCCCGTGCCACAAGCCGTGTTGCTGTTGGTGACATACTTCTCTAAAATTGTGAGTAAATCTTGATCAACGGTATATTTAAACAGTGCCAGCATGACCTTGTACTTCATTGCCAATGGAAGTAGGGTTCAAAAGTTGTTGAAAAGTTGTGCAGGACATGGGACAAGGTCCAGGACTCTCCCACGTTACAGGGTGTCTTACATCCATGGCCCATTCCACTGTTGTCACTGTGTTGCCCCCAAATGTCCCCATGGATTTCCGAAACCCCTCTATTGAGAGGCACTGAGCTTGGGGGCATGAGGCTCAAGACAAGGTTTGGTCTCTGCAGCTGGAATCTTGAGGCTGCAGGGAGCAGCACAAGGGTGAGGTCTTTCTGGTGACAGGAGGAGAAGGGCTGCCCAGGCTGCTGTTGCTGCTGCTGAAGGAGTGTGGTGAATAAGGCGGGTCCTCCATTGCATCTGTGACAGAGCCCCGGGTGGGGTGCGTCCAGTGCTGGGCCCCACGTGTTACTACTCCTATACACCGGCTTTTCCAGATCTCTCTCTCCCTCTCCCTCCTGCCCCATGCCTGCTTCTAGGGCCCAGAGAGCTCCAGGAAGGGCTCTTAGAACTGGTTCTTCTGTCTCTCGCCATGTGGGTGGAGAACCCCTTCTCTTATTGTCACTGTGGGGCTAGCTTGCAGGACCCGTGTCTTTGCATCCTTAGGTGACTTTTTTTCAGAGCCCTAGTCTGTCTTCCCTGTCCCCACTCAAGTCTTCTTAATTTTTAATCTCCGGGTATAAACTGGCGCATGGGTCCACATCCTTCTCATGGAGTGAGCAAGCTTTTTGCTAAGTAGGCTACACACACACACAGGCCAAATCCCCAGGAATCAGGACACAGTTACCCCAAAGTTACACAGCCAAGGAGATGACAAAGTGATTCTTCTCAATTGGGAGGAAATAGGGCAGAATGCTTCATGATGATTTTCTGTTCCATTGTGCTTAGAAGCAGCAAGCAGGAAACACCCACATATAGCATTTCATCTCTGATAGGGTGCCTCCATACACAGATGTAGAACTTCTCCTGTCCCACCCTCAACTGTGATGTCAGCTGCATCCCGTAATACATGTTTATATGTTAGTTCAACCTGTTCTTCAGTTCTTGATGGCACCATCCTGTTCCTTGCTGGGTGGGGCTCCAGGAAACTTGAGTCTGGGCATGATGTGTCTGTCTCTGAGTTCCTACAGTTCACGACCATGATTTGCTGTCTTTCCCACGTCAGCCTTCTTGCCATCTAGATAGAGGCCTTTTGCTTTGTAATTGTGCTTTCTTGCCTCCTGTAGCAGCCCTCCAAGTTTTACTTCAAGTAGATCACTCTTCCAAAAGTAACCATCACCAGATAAACAGATTTTTAAATGTTTGTATCATTTTATCTTTATCACAAGTAAAAGTTTTGGTGCTATTCTAGGCAGAGAATGAGGGGAAATGATGTTTTGTATCTGAATCCAAGTTGAATTTGCTAAATGACAGAGATTCAGGTTTTGAGAAACAGTTGGATTAAACTAAAATCCATGCTGCTTGACCTCTTTAGGATTGCTCCTGGTATAATGAGTCACTGTCAAGGCTTCAAGTGTTTCTTCCCCCTCCCCATTCTGAACAGTGAATTGCAGAACCTCAGGTTATGTATTGTCAGCTGATCTCTGGAGCAAGAAAGGACTTTATCTTTGCTTCTTGTAAATCATGCTCACCTTCTTTATTTATGTCTCAAAGAAGCAGGTTGAATTCAGCTGCATGCTTGTGACTCTGGAACTATCCAAGGTGAGGATGAGGCTGCTTTTTTGTAGGCTTGCAGTTGTTGGAGTAATTGGGTTTCTCCCTTTCCTTTGCATTATAGCAAAGTGTGCACCAGTTTTATTGCCCAGGAAAGAGTTTTGTTGATATCTAGAATGTCATTTGCTTCAGCTGTTGACCACAAAGATCCAAATGTTTTTTGGTTATTTATTGACTGATGATTGATGAGACACTCATTACTCTGATTTATCAAAATCACACCTTGAGCAAGAAATGATTTCTTTTCATGTAGCGCAGAAAAAGAGAGAAGGGCCATGAGAGAGGGGCCATGGCTGTCTAAAGTCTTAGCCAAGGGACCTGTCATGTTGGAATTCTTAAGAAGTTCTTGTTCTGGTGAAATTGCTAATGTAAAAATGGCAAGAAATGAAAGAATGATTTGGGTGTTTTTCTGTAGCCCCTATGTGGCATCTCAGATCTGGGCTTAAGCTGATAAGAGAGTTGTTGTCTCTAACTTGAAATTGTGAGTTTTTCTCTCGATAGAAGAATGTTGGATTTTATTTTATTATTTTTATTTACTTATTATTTAAAAAAAAATTTTTTTTTTAATTTATTTATTTTCGAGACTGAGAGAGAGCATGAACAGGGGAGGGTCAGAGAAAGAGGGAGACACAGAATCTGAAACAGGCTCCAGGCTCTGAGCTGTCAGCACAGAGCCCGACGCGGGGCTCGAACCCACAGACTGCGAGATCATGACCTGAGCCGAAGTCGGATGCTTAACCGACTGAGCCACCCAGGCGCCCCTGGATTTTATTTTAGAGTGAAATAAAACCAGACCTCATCAGAGCTTTCTGTGTAAGCCTACATTTATAGTTAAGGAAGCTTATGAATAATGAAGGAAACACAAATGAAATTTTCTTGGCCTGTGTGCTTCTAAAAACTAAAGGAAAAATATAGGTTCCCTGGTGAGAGACCCACAATTCCATATGAAGTTCAGTGTTGTTTACTAAGACCTATTTTACTAAAAGTTTATTATGAAGAATACGCCTCTAGTTTCACTTCGAAGTCTTTGAGTAATAGAGAAATCTGAAATTTCGAATTGATTATATAAAATAGTATTTGAATTGCTTGTATAAACAGCTGTGTTTAATCTTCAATTAAAGTATTCATGCAGTGTGTGGATTATTGACACACATAATAACAGGGACCCTATTATAATTCAAAGATGAGAAAATAAAACATGTTGAGCAATTATGTTATTTTAAAGATAACCCCTGTTGGAGGATTGGTTGGAAAGGCTTCTTAGGTAATCGATAAAATTTTTGGGGGTGATCTCTTTGGAAGTTGCTAATGATGCTGGTCAGCCTGATATTGGTATAGAATGGAGATGATTGAGTTATCTATTTGTGTGATTTATGATGGAGAAGGAGCTAATGCTAATGCGTTAGGAAGATATTTGATACACATTAATGACAAAATTAGGAAAACTAAAAAAAAGTTGACTTTATTTAGCCCGAAGAGTTATTTTCAGAATAGATCAGTAACTCTAAATGAGCATCAGGCCTTAGCAATAAATGAATACGAATTAGCAAAGCTAGAGAGGAATCGGAATAAAGTTAAAAGTATTACAGTCTTGTAATCATACAACAGTCTTGGTTTTTGCTTGCGTTACTGTGCAGGCAAATGGTAATCAAGTGGGTAATCAATGCTTACTGTTAATGCGCACTGTGTCACGTGCATTTCACCCTTAATCCCAATTCTCTGCACAGCCTTGAGGATAAATAGTAGTGTTATCACTTTGCATGCGACAACGGGAAGGCTAACAGAACACAAGTTAAAAAGATGGTGAGTGGAAGATCTGAGCCCATCCCCAGAGTGTATGCTATTCCCCTGCTTTCTCCGAAAGAGTCCTCTTGTTATTGTTTAGCATTACCCAGCAGTATTGCAGTCCCCTTGTTTAGCTTGGTGGTCTCCTGCACGTCTGGTCTTCTCGTGCTCCACTTGAAACAAGGTTATACATACCAGAAGTCTAGAAGGCTCTCTTGGCACCTCCTCTGTCTTACTCATCCTCTGTGTTTCTCTTGCCATTCACTTCTCTTCTTTTCCACCACCAGCACCTAGTTAGTGCAAGCCTCCTCTGACTTAGATCATTGCAGTAGCCCAGCTGTCTTCCTCATAACCCCTGTTCCTTCTGCACCTCTCACCATAGTGATCTTTTCAGTGTGTGACTCTAATTATGTTGCCTCTGTGCTAGGCTGAAAAATGGTTCTCCAAAACAGTATCTGTGTCTTAATCCCTGGAATCTCAGAGTGTTACCTTATATAGCACCCCCCCCCCCAAGGAAAAGTCTTTGAAAAGATATGATGAAGTTAAAGATTTAAGATGGCAGGATCACCCAGCTATATCTCTAATCCACCCAGATTAGATCGATGCACTCATATCCTTATAAGAGAGCAGCAGGGGGAGATTTTACACACAGGAGAAGCTGATAGGAAAACAGAGCAGAGAGAAAATTTGAAGATGCTTATGGCTACCATAAGCCCAGGAATGCAGTGGTCACCAGTACCACACCACACTTCTGCTGCAGTAGCCGGGGAATGGATTCTCCCCTAACGCTTCCAAAGGGAGTGCAGACCTGCCACCAGCTTACCTCAGCCCGAGGAAACTGATTTCAGGCTTCTGGCCTCCAGAATTGGGAGAGAGAAATTTCTGTTGTTGTAAGCCACCAGGTTGGTGGTAAGTTGTTAGAGCAGCCCCAGGAAATGAATACAGCCTACCACAGGAACTCTGTGGTGTGGCTTGGCCCTGCTCGTTTGGTCCCTTGACCATCTACTGCCTAATCTTTTTTTCTTCTATTTTCAATATTGTCCTTGTGTTCCTTGTAGGTTGTAGCTGTACAAAGCCCAGTGAGCTCATCCTGTGAAATAGACTCATAGCTCTGTTTTTCATCTGACGCTTTATCTAAAAGTGAAAAGTAAAATTGCTTTAAATTGACAGTGATTTCAGTCTTAACAAGCTGTAGAATCTATATTAACCTTTATTTAAAATATCAATACTTTGCCAAGTTGTATCCTTCTATAGCCTCTTCCTGCATTGCTGTGCTGTTGCTCTACTCTTTGACCTCTAACCACCATGGTCTTCAGATTCGGGAAGGTTCTCTACAAATCCTGTTCCTTTCCTCTGGTCGTCTTATCTCAGTTTGTAATTATACAGAGATAGCACTCGCTTTGCTTGGTTCTGATCTGTATGGGTTTCAGTTACCAGAGTTTAGTTAAGTAAGACCAGATAACAGGGCTCAGATTTCAGTTACCCCATGTTTGAACTGTGAGTAACGGTATACACAAGCTGCTGGCTCTTCAGCCTGCAAGTCCTCACATGTATAACAGATACACGTCATGGTCAGTGACCATGTCACTTCTGTCAGAGTCTGCCTGTGTTGGTCACTGTGCATCTACCTGTTCATTTCCCACACAGACCGCAAAGTGTGTCCAAAGTGTATCCGTAGGGATAAACCCATATGACATTTCACAAAAATGTATAACTGAAAGAGGGAATTGGCCAACAAAAATGAAAGTTCAGCAAGAAGTGATAATATTGGAGTTGAGATATGAATCAAACATAAATGGAGTTATGGAAGGAAAAGCTAACGTGAGAATGTCCCTGCCACCTTTTGAGAGATGACACATGTGGCCATGGGTGCCTGGTGAAGGCATTCTTATTGACACAGAGGGGGAAAGCGATGTAAGGAAAAAGTTGTAGATGTCCCAGAGTTGGTGATGCAGGCAAAAAATTTCACGTTATAGACTCTGGATGGGGCACCTGGGTGGCTCAGTTGGTTGAGCTTCTGACTTTGGCTCAGGTCATGATCTCACAGTTTGTGAGTTCAAGCCCCACATGGGGCTCTCCACTGTCAGTGCAGAACCCACTTCAGATCCTCTCTCCCCCTCTCTCTGCCCATCCCTTGCTTGCTCTCTCTCTCTCTCTCTCAAAAATAAACATTTAGAAAAAAAAAAGTAAAGTCTCCGGTATTTCACAACAAAGACTAAAATTCATACTTAGTAAGAAGTACAACAATTCACGCAGCCTTAGCAAAAATGCTCACTGTGCATCGTTAAATTACGTGACAAGAAGGCAAGTGGGCTGTTCAGATATTCTTAATAGGTTTCTACAAAGAAACAAAATACGTTAATGCCAATGCCTAAAAAATTAATTTATAGCCCACTAAATTTTCCTGTATATTTTTCATGTCCCTGTATAAGTTTTTAATGTTTTAAAATTCTTTAATTACAAAACACTCATAGGAAAAAGTTTACCATTTTAGCCATCTCAGTGTGCAGCTCAGTGGTATGAAGTACAGTTGTACAACTGCATTACCGTCCGTCTCCAGAACTTTTCTCATCTTCAAATGGAAACTCTATCCGTGAAATACTAAATCCCTATTCCTTTCTTCCCTCATCCCTGGCAACCACCATTCTACTTATCTCCCTGAATTTGACTGCTCTAGGTACCTCGTGCAAGTGGAATTACACAGTATTAGTCCTTTTGAGACTGGTTTATTTCATTTAGCATAATGTCCTCAAGGGTCATCCATGTGGTAGTGTGCATCAGAATTTCCTTTTTAAGGCTGAATGATATTCCATTGTATGTATATACTACATTCTGTATATATGTATGTTGTATGTATACACCACATTTTATCTGTTCATCCATTGATGGACACTTGGGTTGCTTCTACCTTTTGATTATTGTGAGTGATGCTGCTAAAATATGGACACTCAAACATCTGTTTGAAGTCCTGATTTGTTTGGATATATACCCAGAAATAGAATTTCTGGATCATGTGATAATTCTGTTTCTAGGAACTGCCATGGTGTTTTTCATAGTGGCTGCACCATTTTACATCCCCGCCAACAGTGCACGAGGATTCTAATTCCTCTTCATCTTTTCTAAAACTTGTTCTTTGTTTTTTTGATAGTAGTCATGTTCACGGGTATAAGGTGATATCTCACTGTAGCTTTGATTGGCATTTCCCTAATGATTACTGGTGTTGAGTTGTATTTTGTGTGCTTGTTGGTCACTTGTATATCTTTTTTGGAGAAATACCTATTCAAGTGCTTTGCCCATTTTTTAATCAAGCTGTTTTGTTTGTTTTGTTGAGTTGTAGGATTTCTTTATATATTCTGGATATTAACCCTTATCAGATATGGTATGCAAATATTTTCTATTCAGGGATTGCAGTTGCCTTTTCACTCTGTTGATAGTGGCCTTTGAGGGATGGTTTTAATTTTGACATAGTCCAATTTATTTTTTCTTTAGTCACCTGTGATTTTGCTGTCACACCCAAGAAATGCTTGCCAAACCTAATGGCATGAAGCTTTCCCCCAATGTTTTCTTCTAAGAGTTTTTTAGTTTTAGCTCTTAAGCTTATGTCCATTTTGAGTTAATTTTTGTCTATGGTATAAGGTAAGCATTTGATGTGATTTTTTTTCTTTTCTTTTTTCTTTTTTTTTTTTTTTTGCATATGGTTATCGAGTTTTTCCCAGTACTGATTTTTAAAAACACTCTTCTGATTGAATGGTCTTGTCACCTGTGTTGAAAATCATTTGACCATATATGGGAGGATTTATTTCTTGGCTGTTTTATTCTATTGGTCTATATGTGTGTCATTGTGCCAGTACCACACTGTTTTGATTACTGTAGTTTTGTAGTACAGAGTCAGTATGAGACCTCCAACTTTGTTTTTTTTCAAGATCATTTTAGCTATTCAGGATCCACTGATTTTCCTTATGAGTTTTGAGATGAATTTTTCTATTTCTTCAAAAAACATCATTGGCATTTTAATAGAGATTGCATTGAGTCTGTAGATAGCTTTGGGTAGTATTGACATTTTAGCAATATATAATCCATGACACAGGATGCCTTTCCATTAATTAGTGTCTTTGATTTCTTTCAGAAATGTTTTGTAGGTTTTAGTATGCAAGTATTTATCTCCTTGGTTAAGTTTATTCCTAAATATTTTATCTTTTTTGATGCCATTAAAAGTGGAATTATTTTTTTAATTTCCTTTTCAGATTTTTCATTACTAATGTATAGAAATGCAACTGACTTTTGGGTGTTGATTTGATATCTTGATATCTTGCAGAATTTAACATTTTTGTGGTATTTTTTTAGGATTTTCTACATAAATGATCATGTCACATGCGAAGAGATAATTTTACATACTCCTTTCTATTTTTGGATGCCTTCTGGTACTACATTGAATGGATTGTTCAGTCTAACCATTAAGTATAATATTTATGGTGGGTTTAATGTTTTGATAAAAAAATTTTTAAAGGTCACACACAGCACGATTGTAGTTTTTCCCCTTTATTAAGATAATTTTGCATGGTTTCAGTTTGCATGGTCCTTTTTGGGATCCTGCATGACTCTGTAAAGCAAGCATTTGGAATGCCTGCATTTCCTAGCCTAATACTCCCCTCCATTAGACTGTGTTCCTTGAGATGAAACACTCTGTGATTTCCTCACTGTTTTATCCCCAGCGCATAGCCTAATGTCTGGTAAGTAGTACGTGCTTAGTCCCTAAATGATGTGTGAGTGGTCCTTGTTTTCAAACATGGGTTTTACTGGGGTCCCACTATATGTGCCATGCATCCCCCACCCTTCAAATGTGTGGCTTCTTTGTGGTAGGGGATTGGTCTGGGGGATTAGAAGGTAGCATTGCAGGGTCTCAAATGAACTCTCAGTAGGAGAATTAGATAACACTCGGAATGGATTTCTCTCACTTTTTGTAAGGCTTGCCTACATCAGACATTCTGTGTAGGGTTCACTTGGTATTCTCCATTTAGCGCTCTGACACTGTATATGATCCCTTTTGAAATACAAAATTTGGTACAAATGTATGATGGTAGTAAAGTGTGGATGGTGGCAAGATTGCTTTGTGTACTCCTAGTGGTCATAAAGGGATAACAGCATTTTGTGCTGCTGTGCAGCTGTGGAAGGCAGGTACCATGGGTCAGGTTAAGAGAAAGACCTTCAACTTCTTTCATTCTTCAGGCTACATACAGAGACTTCCCTGCAGGTGAGGCCTCACTTGGGGTCAGTAAAATACAACAAAGTGACATTTGCCTACAGCACATCCACATACTCTGAATAGTCCAAAGCAGGTCTAGTGAGGACATTTAGCTCTTATAATTCAACATCAGGTTCTATATAAAGGTAATGTTTGCATAAAACCAGATCCTCATTATGTTCATTAATTATACATTTTTGGGGGCATCTGGGTGACTCAGTTAAGCATCCGACTTTGGCTCAGGTCATGATCTCACAGCCTGTGAGTTCGAGCCCCACGTCAGGCTCTGTGCTGACAGCCTGCTTCAGATTCTGTCTCTGTCTCTCTCTCTCTGCCCCTCCCCCACTCGTGCTCTGTGTCTCTGTCTCTCAAAAATAATTAAGCATTAAAAGAAAATTTTTAAAAATTTATACATTATTGTATAATACTGTTTTCAAATCACCACGGCAGCTGCTGGGAGGAGACAGGTGTATAATATCCATTCTCTGTCCTGAAAGAGGTACCAGTGTGGTGAAGAAACTCCTTACAGCAGCTCATTTAAATGAAATCCCATCATGACACTAGAAACCAGAAGCAGCGTATTAGTCTGCGCGGGCTGCCGTACCATGGAGTGATGGCATTAATAACAGAAATGTAATTTCTGACTGTTGTGGAGGCTGGATGTCCAGGATCAGGGTGCGTGGTCAGGTAGTGGCTAGAATTCTCTTGTTGGCCTGCAGATGGACCACCTTCTCACTCTGTCCTGGCCTGGTCTGTTCTCAGAGTACGTGTGGAGAGCGAGAGGGCGAGGTCTCATTTTCTCTAATAAAGTCACCAGTTTTACAAGATTAGGGCCCTACCCTCATGACCTCATTTAGCCTTAATTACCTCCTAAAAGCCCTGTCTCTGAATACAGTCACATTTGGGTTAGGACTTTAACAAACAGATTTGGGGGGTGGGTGCGGGTATGTAATGGAGTCCATAGTAACAGGGATGCCAGACCTTATTGAGGACTTAGAGTGAGCCAGGCACTATGCTGTGTGTCCTTATTCAGTCATCCCTGCAGCCCTGTAAGATCGACATTGCCATTTCCCCCTATTTTACAAATAAGGAAATGGAGGCTCAGAAGATTGTTTTTTCAGGCCTGCTCAGCAGAGTCAGAATTTGAACCCAGGACCCTGGAATTAGGGGAGTGTCAGAGGTGGTGGCCTGAGGATAAGTAGGGAAGTAGCCTGGGGGTCTCCGGTGAGGAGTGGCCTCTGACTCTGCACACTTTGCATTAGGGGCATGCTGCTCCCTAGCTGCACGTAGAGAAGTGTATTAAAAGCAGTGATGGCGGTCCATGCCAGTAAAGTAGGTCTTGGGGGTGGGGGTCCATGTTGTATACAGAACCACGGAATTTTAGCCTTGTCTCTTGGGCAGTAGGGAGTCATTGATGGCATTTGAGCAAAAGAGTGATGGGATTTTGTTTTAGAAAGTTAATTCTGGGGGTAGCATACACAGTAAATCTGGAGCTCAGAAAACACGGTAGCAGTTGTTTTAGACCATGTGGGCCCTGCTAGGGTAGGGAACAATATACGTGAAAGCTTTTAGGAAGTATAATCAATGGGACTGTCTGGCTTTGGTTTAACTTTTGTTTGTTGGAGGAGGAGTGGAGAATGTTGGGGGTCATTAGCTAGATTGTGCTGCTACTGAGAGAAGGAATACAGAACAAGGAACACATTGGAAGGATTAAGTAATATAACAGTTTCTTTACCAATTTGGCATAAATTGAGAAATGTTGCACCAAGTGTTTTAACTCTCTTGGGAAAGAAACATGTGGTATTGAATATTGAAAAAGGACTTAAAGTAGCTAGTTGAGTATATTGGAGGCCTCTTATCCACTGTGATTGGACCACTATTGATTATTTAATTTGAGATTGTAAAAATGGAAGAACATTGAGTAAACATTTGTTCTGACTTGCGCTGTATGACCAGGACCATTCCTTTGGGAATTTGCTGTGGATTTTCAAGTTGGCTTTCTTGCCTAAACCACACCTGTGATGCATTCCTGTGATTTTCAAGATCCTGGGCTTTATTTATTTTTAATTTTTATTTTAGTGAAAGAACGTGTGAGTAGGGGAGAGGAGCAGAGGGGGGTGGAGAGAGAGAATCCCAAGCAGGCTCCACACTCAGTGTAGAGCCCGATGCAGGGTTCAATCCCACGACCCTGGGATCGTGACCTGAGCTGAAACCAAGTTTCAGCTCAGTTCAACCTACCGAGCCACCCAGGCATCCCTCAATATCGGGGGCTGTAAAGTGGAGCCAGATGTTGAAGCCAAAGCAACCGGGTGGAAGCTCCTTGGTTTTACAAGTATGTTGTCCCCTCACCCTCCCTAATCCAAGAGAGACTTTTAAAGTCCTGTGCCTTCATCAGATTTTTCAAAGCATTTAATTATTTTTCACCTATGTAGTACTTTTTTCATACCCTAATTTCATCTATCTACATAATAAAAAATGAATTATATCATTTCAGTCATAAAATCAGTAGGCACAAACACATTTGGGAATAATCACCAGTGAGTCTCCGTTGGCACAGGAGCAGAGCCCACTGGCTTGAGTGTTCAGTAGGTGAAGGGCATCTATTTTTCTCCCTCTAATGTTGGTTCATCTGGAGATTTAGGTGAGCGGAAAATTGGTTGAGTTTCTACTATGGTGTGTATTTTGTGTGCGTGTATGCATATAAAATAAGGACAATTTTAGACCTCCATTTGAAATGGTAGTACCATATTTTTCTGAGCTACATTCTAAATTTCTGATTATGTTTAGAGCAGTTACCAACAGGAAATGTAGGTTGTAGGAAGCATTATGTGATGCTAGTTTAAAATGAAATTGGTGTTCATGGAGTTCTCATGAGATACAGTAGTGAAATGAAATGAATCGAGTTTGAGAAAAAATGTGCGGGAAATGAGGGACTGTTGAGTTTACCAGAGAGAGGTGCAGAAGTAGTTGTTTTAGAAAAGGAGATTTTGATTTATATGTCATTTCATAATTTATGACTTCTTAGATTCCTAATGCCATCAGTTAAAATGATCACTGCTGCAAAATCAGCCCACCTACTTTCTAGCAAGGCTAAAAGCACAGCTAATTGTAGCTTCTAAAACAGCCTGCACATGTGGTCCATTATAGCAGAAACTCGGTTATTTCCCTTGATGACAGGATTAGCATTGATTAGCTAGCACAGGAAGAGAACCACTGTTGGCTTTTGAGAACACTAGTCTACTTTGCAGAGAGCCCTTGTTTGATAGGGCTCTGGTAAATGGCTGGGCAGTGCAGAAAGCACCCAGCCAGGGCCTCAGCAGAGTGGTAACGGTGCAGGAGAGGGCGCAGGAGTGCTTCTGCCCCCTCAGAGGAGGTAGGTGCGACACGTTCTGACTCCGGTCCAGCAGGAGGATTGGCCTTTGTAACTAGGTTAGGAATCACTAGTTAATTGTGAACTTTCTTAGTGACCTCTTCCCTCTCCTGTTTCCCTGGTTTGCTTGCCTGCTTGCTTTGTTGGTTTGTTTATTTATTTATGAGAAATAGGGCACATAGGGAGAGGGGCAGAGAGGGTGAGAGAATCTCACCTACATGCTCAGTGCAGAGCCTGATGCAGGGCTAGATGTCACAACCTAGGGTTCACGACCTGAGCCAAAATTAAGAGTAGGCGGCTCAACCAACTGGGCCACCCAGGTGCCCCTGTTTTAGTTATTTTAACAAGGAGAGAAATTGAAGCTTCTAATAATTTTTAAATTGCTTAATGTTTATTTTTGAGAGATAGAAAGAGAGTGTGGTGGGGGATAGGCAGAGAGGGAGACACAGAATTCAAAGCAGGTTCCAGGCTCCAAACTGACGGCGCAGAGCCCGACTTGGGGCTCGAACCATGAATTGTGAGATCATGACCTGAGCCAAAGTTGGGTGCTTAACCAACTGAGCCAACCAGGTGCCCTGAAGCTTCTAATAATTAAAAAAAAATTTTTTTAACGTTTATTCAGTTTTGAGAGAGAGTGTGAACAGGGGGAAGGGCAGAGAGAGAGAGGGAGACACAGAATCCAAAGCAGAATCCAGGCTCTGGGCTGTCAGCACAGAGCCCAACGCGGGGCTTGAACTCACAAACCGTGAGATCATGGCCTGAGCAGAAGCTGGACCCTTAACCAACTGAGCCACCCAGGCGCCCCAGCTTTTAGTAATTTTAAATAGTAGTGTGATACTGCTTTTCTCTTTAAATCACTCCGGGTTTTAAACATACTTAAAAAAGTGTAGCATATTGTAAAAATATGGATGCCCTTCATAGAGGTAACACATACTAATATTTGCCATATTTAGTTTTTTTTAGAGAAATACATTGCAGATATAGTTAGGATCTGCTCTGTGTTCCAGCACAATTGCAGTTTCCTTCTCTTCCTCCCCAGAGGCAGCCCTGCTATCCTCGTGTTGGTGTGGGTCTTTGCTGTCCACATTTATACCTTTATTGCAGGTCTCGCTCCATAAACAATATATAGGTTTGTGTTTTTAAGTGTCCATAATGAGTATCTTTTGCACTTTGCATTTTTCACCCATTTAAAAATTTTTTGAAGTCTACCTGGGTTTGTTTACATATATGTGTGTGCGTGTGTATATACACATATACATACACACATACATATACTCATGTGTATATATATGTATGCATGTGTGTATATATCTATGTGTATATATGTATATATGAGTGTATATATATAAAGTATATAAATTAAGTGTAATCATTTTAACTGTTCAACGTAACATTTTGTTGTATATACAGATGATGTAGTTGTTACCAATAACTATTTGGGTGAGTTCCATTTTCTAGGGTCCCTAACAGTGTTTTAGCGAACATCTTGGTACATGTCTTATACATGCAAAACATGTATCTGGATATATATCTAGATGTGGAATTGTTTGGTAGAAGGATCAGTGTTGTATATTGCCAGATCTCTCCTGGGAGCTTTACAGGGGCTTATAGATTTGTCTTCAACTGTCTCTCCTTTCTTAAATAGAATATAATTTTGATTTTAAGACCTAAAAAGACTTTAAAAAAGAGCAAAAATACCTTGTTTGTACTGATGCAGCATAAATGAGTAGTGTGCCTAATGCTATTTAGGGTCTCAGGGATTTTTCATTTAGCCAGTCAGGTATTGAAAATCCCCTGTGCGCTGAAGCATGGTGGGAGCCTCCGTGAGTAATCTGTGAGCAGGTACCATGCCTCTCAAAGATTCCTGTGTGCGGAGCCTGCAGTGATAAACTAGTCTCTGGCCTCAAGAAACTTAGTCTAGCTGGAGTTATACAACATACACATGTGAAAGATACACA
Source organism: Leopardus geoffroyi (assembly GCF_018350155.1). Taxonomy (NCBI): domain Eukaryota; kingdom Metazoa; phylum Chordata; class Mammalia; order Carnivora; family Felidae; genus Leopardus; species Leopardus geoffroyi. The sequence continues at coordinate 46,402,028 of NC_059339.1, forward strand.
TTTATGAAACAAACTAAGAGTAGCAGGAAATACAACTTATAGAGCTAGCTGGAAAATTGAAGCAGTGTGTGTTGAAAAAGTGAAATCAAAAACTACTGGGTGATGTCATTCCTTACTTCCTACCCACTCCTCCCTACCTTAGACCTGAATACTTAGAGAAACAAGTTATTATTAGAGCACTTAGCACACTGAAAAATAAGAGGATGGAGAAACATCAGAGCCTCTGAGCACGTACTGAGCCTGCGATACTGGGACCAAGTGCCGGGTGGGAGGCCGGGGACTCTGGAGGCTTCCCGGACAGCTGCCAGTCCGCCGCTTGGGACTGTGGCTGCTCAACCATCTCATAGTCCGAGCTTATGGAGCTGCCGTCCAGTGCTGTCACTCACTCTCAGACCCATAGAAGTCCCTGAGTGGGGGTGCACGGAGAGATGGGGGGGAGGGGGGAAGGCCCCGGGGCGGCTCTCAGATTGGGAGAGACATTGGAAATGTTGAGCTTTAATGTGAGCACAGCAGGCTCAGCATCAGAGGGACAGTTTTGCATCTGCACGGCGTTTGCCGGAATTCCTGCCAGGCATGTTACCGCAGCCTCTACCGTTAGCGCATCTTAGGTCAGGACAGCATGCGTTCTTGCCAAAAGTCTTTTACCGCCAGCTGGTGGCTTTTTTTTTTTTTTTTTAACCTATGGGAATGAAACTTCTGTAACGGAGGTTGACAGGATAGTTTAGTGTGTGTGGGAGTCTAATAACCCATCTCGCCAATTGCATGGTATGAACCCAAGAATTTGGTTTCCTTCTTGGGCACAGCATGGGTACACCTCACAGAGAGGCTTCCTGGAAAAAGTTGGATTTTTTTCAGTATTTGAATGGGGTGTGAAGAGGAGTGGGGAGAACGTGCAGAGTCTTGAGAGGGTATCAGCAGTGTCAGGTGGTTAAGGGCTTGAAGATTTGCAGAGCTGGAGCAGAGAAGAAATGAGAAGTAAAGCCAGGGAGGGTCAGGTTGGCAGGGCTTGGGGGGCGGGGGATGTGAACGTCCAGCAGTGGTGGTAGTTTGTTCTCCTGTGCGGTGGAAAGAGGCAGGCACTGGTCAAGGGCAGATGGCATGTGGAGAAGTATCCACAGGGAACACTGCTTTTCTGGCGGTTTGGTGTGGACTGGAGTCTGGGGGAGTTCAGTCATGAGAGGTGAGGCCCGAGGTGGAGACTGGTGTGAGGGAAATACGGAAGAAAAGGAAAAGATGGGACCCTCTGCTCCCAAAAGCCTCTGAGAGGACACGGAGGTAGTGATCGTAACAGGAAGACTGAGAGATACTTTGGGGAATGGGATCTTAAATTGGTGCAACAAAGCAGACCTTAGTCAATAGAAGAATTTTTTATTTCAGGTAGAGAAGTATTAGCAGTGCCTTCAAATTTTCTTTTCCAAAAGGTTTTCATGAGAATATAGGGTACATCAGTTAGCAAAACTGTCTGCCAGCATTATCAACTTAGCGCTTTTTAGAAACAAAAATCCTAACCATGCCTCTAAAACTTTGTTCCTCTAAGTGTGGTTATGGGCCCAGCAGCATCGATATCATTCAGGGGTCTGTTACCAGTAGAAAGCAGCTCAGGCCTCACCCCAGACCACCCGAATGAGATTCTGCATTTTAACAAGGGGAGATTTGAATGCATAGTGAAAACACTGCTCCAACACACTGTCTTCTTGTGACTTTTAAGAAAAAAAGATAACTTAAATTTTTGTGATGTATTGTTTTTTTCTGCAAGTATGTAATAAATGCCAAGAACACCATTTTAAAAGTGCTTGTAGGGTCAGTTCTAGAACTGATGATTTAGCGATAAATATGTATTTGCTCTCTGTCTTCCCACTGTGGCACATCAGCTCCATGCATAGCGGTCTTCTTTCAGTGCCTGAACAGTGCTTGGCACATAGAGGTGCTCAAAAGGTATTTGTAATGTTTTGAAAGTGTAAATGGATGAAGATTTAAAATACCAATACTTAGTAGTTAATTACTTTTACATGCATATTTTAAAACCATGACTTACGTTGATTAAATTAAAAAGCTTTTTACATCGCAGAGGAGATTCATGCTTCTTTGTTGATAATGTAGACAAAGGCAAGTAGAAAGAAGAAAAGTCACTCTTTAGTCCCATTACTCATAGAGAACATCGTAGGATATTTCCATTGTGAAGGTTTCTCCATAGTTTGTCATACTTCACATGCTACTTGGAATTCTCTTTCACCTATCATGGCGGGGTATCTGGTTTATTGCATGATTGCTATGTGCCAAGTTTCAGACTAGGCTTTTTAAATACTTATTTACTTATTATACCCAGTTAAGTCATTATAATTGTATCAGAATTTTAAATGAAGAAACTCCAGCTAAGAGTTTGCAGTATATCCTGCTCCAGGTCACACTGCCAGTTCATGGTCAAGTGGAGATATTTTACCTCAGGGCCATTTTCTGAAGCCCGTGCTTTCCCATACACACTGGAACAAGCACTCTTTGGTTACTACTTTTGGCCGGGGGTGTAAGGTAATATTTTGCTTAAGTGAATAGATGGTTTAACCGTCTCTATTCACCAACATCTTAGTATTCTTCTCTCTGATACTATTACCAGACCAAGGTGGGTCCACTCCTTGGCGAGTTACAAAGACTATACCAGGTGGGGTTCCCTTGGAAAGTCATCTTTATTGGTAGAAATAAGGAGATCATGTGGAATAATTCCAAAACGGTAACTCCCAAACCTGAACCCCCGAGGTAAGCAGGCTTATTTTTTTTTTTTTAATTTTTTTTTTTCAACGTTTATTTATTTTTGGGACAGAGAGAGACACAGCATGAACGGGGGAGGGGCAGAGAGAGAGGGAGACACAGAATCGGAAACAGGCTCCAGGCTCTGAGCCATCAGCCCAGAGCCCGACGCGGGGCTCGAACTCACGGACCGCGAGATCGTGACCTGGCTGAAGTCGGACGCTTAACCGACTGCGCCACCCAGGCGCCCCTAAGCAGGCTTATTTTATTGGGGCTTGGAATGAATAGTCAGAGGGTGATTTTTTAACATTATATTGAAGCTAAAGTAACATGTCTAGAGCTTCCTGTCCTCAAATATTTATTTTCCTACCCAGCAATTTGTTAGTTTCTAAAAGATGAAATGGACAGTTTGGTTGAAGCTTCTCGGTTTCCCAAGTTGAGGAGAGCAGTCCTGAATTCAGAGGGTCATTCCTGAGTTCAGGGTTCAGTGGGTCTTGCTGGGGATAATACTATATATAGTACTACAAACATCTTTGTGTAAAAATATTTTTCTGCATTTCATTTTTCATATGGTAGATTCTCAGATACATTTTTAATTTTCTTGAAAGATAGAACTTTCCAAAAGGTTTGTACCAGTTTTTATTCCCATCAGTCACTATAAATGTGTATTTTCAATGCATATGAACAAAGTAATATGTCCACCATGCTTCTTCAGAAAAAATCCACTTGAATGTATTTTCTTTTAGTTTTAAATAATTTGACTTTTTTTTTTAAAAGATTATTTTTGTGAGAGTGAGTGAGCATGAGCGGGGGAGAGGCAGAGCACAAGGGGGACGGATCCCAAGCTGGCTCTGCACTGTCAGCAAAGAGCCTGGTGTGGGGCTCCACCCCACAAACCATGAGATCATGACCTGAGCTGAAACCAAGAGTCAGACACTTAGGGGCGCCCCTAAATAATTTGACTTTTGTGTCACAATATTTAATGGATAATTGGTACTGAAATATTTGGCTGTCTCAATATTGGCTTCTATATTATATAGAATTTTAGCATAACACTCATACTGCCCTGCTCAAAACCCTAGCTTAATAAAGTCTGCAGTTTAAAAAGATGTGTTAAGCTCATAATTCCTTTTGTAAGTTGTGAATTTTTTAGTTATACAACTTCCTCAACTTTAATATGTATTTAACACCATTTTTTCCTCAAAAATCATGGCATCTATATATCATTCTTAGACTTACGGTATTTTCCCCCCTTATCTCCCTCCCTCTCTTCCTCCCACCTTCCCTCTCTTCCTTCTTTATTTCTTTTTGTAGCAGCAAGACAGATGGTGCACAGAGAGGAAAGCCTGTGTTATCACAACAACAGCAAAACCAAACAAACTTATCTGTAGCTTTATTTGATACTTTTTTTTTGGTAATAAGACACATTTTAATGGAGAAGCAAATGACCAATATTTTATACACTGCATTTCTTCAGAAAGTCCCCAGCAAGAGATCACTTCCTATTTCTATAATAGTTCAACTCTGGACGTACAGGAGATATTTGATACTTTCTAGTAAAACTGTTGAAGAAGGAAATATCTCCTGGTGTTAATATTTGGAACCATGACAGATCATTGTAAAATATAATAGCTCTATATTGGAGACAGGACCACTAAAGGAAGTTAAGGAGACGATATGAAGGTGGAACACTGGCTTATTCATTTAGCCATGTTTAGTTGAAACAGTGCCTGTTTGTTTTTATCTGCACTATAGAGCTTTCCCAGATATCAACACAGCAACTTTAACCTGGCCAAAAAAGAAAAAAAAAAAAAATTCCACTGAACAGAATCTCTTGTAGGGAGGCTTTATCTGTCACTCCTGTGTATAATTTTGTGGTCTGATAATGCCTCTACTAGAATAGAAATAAAAAATATAGCATTGTAGTTTAATAATTTGAGACTAATAAGCCAGTGAGTTTGATATGTGTACTTACCCAAATATGTTATATGGTGTTGTGATTTTGAAATACTTGATAAACTGGAAGACACTGATAATTGCCTAAGCATTTAAGGACTTGAGTGTGAATTGATTTGTTAAATTCAGTTGAGTACCCTATTTCTAACTACTTTAAACAAATGTGTTTTTACTTGCTGCCCTTTTTCATTTATGCGAGGCTGCACATAGCCTGAAGGCAGTCATACTTCATACTGCTATGAGTGGGAAATTTAAGGCTTTACCATTCTGATTTGAATTACTTGTTACTTTAAAAAGAGTGATGTTGGGGCGCCTGGGTAGCGCAGTCGGTTAAGCGTCCGACTTCAGCCAGGTCACGATCTCGCGGTCCGGGAGTTCGAGCCCCGCGTCAGGCTCTGGGCTGATGGCTCAGAGCCTGGAGCCTGTTTCCGATTCTGTGTCTCCCTCTCTCTCTGCCCCTCCCCCGTTCATGCTGTGTCTCTCTCTGTCCCAAAAATAAATAAACGTTGAAAAAAAAAATAAGAGTGATGTGATAAACATTTGAATTAAATGTAAAGTTTTCATTAAAACAGGTAACTTTTTTCCTACCTCTCTTCTTCCCAGATAGCAGTTAATTTTCGTGTAACTTTGAGTAGATACTGCTTTCTTTTGGTTTATTGTAATCCAGTTTATTAAAAAATCATAACAATATCTCTTCAGATACCAATTTTATGGGAAGTATCGAGGATTGCCATTTGAATTTGTTTTTATTTTCGTAAGTGGACTTTCAAATCACCTGTCCTAAAGGTGAACAATTCAAGAAATATACTTGTAGGATGATTTTTTTTTAAGGAGAATTAATAGTAAAAGCAAATCACTTTAAACATTTTGTGTACTTGAAAGACTCTGCAAGTATTAATCCTGTTTTTAGGAGTAGCTTCTTAGGCATGGAAAAGATCTTTTCTGTATTTAGATGAATTCACTATTTGTTAACTTTGTGTGGTAAATACTTGTATTTTACCTGCTGCATACCAGGCACTATTTAATTTCTTCACTCAGTAAAATAGCTTTACAACATAAAAAAATAATTTCACCTATCACATGGCCCCCTTTAATAACCTTCTAGATATCACTTTCCCTACTACCTTCTTCTAGTTACTCATTTGTCCTGCCACTCATTCATTCATTCACTCATGAATTCTTTCGAGTACCCCTCAAGGGCCTTCCAGATGCCATACCCAGTGCTAGGCACCGTTCAGGTGGGAAAAGCAATAATAGGTGAGTAGGACTCTGAAGGGCTAAGGCCAAGGAGCAGTGTGAGCCCAGAGGAAGGCTCCAGACTGATGTGAGAGACCAGGAAGGGGAATCTGGAACCAGCACTCTTTGGACTGAGGCCTGGAGGATGAGCATAGGAACTGGTGAAGAAAGAGGTGTGGAAGGAGGTCAGCAGCTCACGCAGTGGAACCCCGGGTGCCAAAGCCCACGGCAAGAGAACATGATACTCCCTTCTCATTGTTTTTATTTTGACCTGGAAATTTGACGGGATAAAGTAATAATGGAAAAAGATGTTAAATGGAGACCTTTTATGTTTTCCCTGCCTTGTCTCAAGACAAACTTAATATTTTTATAGAAGTATATTGACATACGATATCATATTCTTTGCAGATATGCAAACAGATTCAGCAATTCTGTACATTATGAAGTGCTCATCACGATAAATGTAGTTAATCACTAAAGTTATTAAAATCATTGGCTATATTTATAATATTACAATATCACTGACTATATTTCATACACTGTACTTTTTATTCCTGTGGCTTATTTTATAACTGTTAGATTGTTCCTCTTAATCCCCTTTACTTATCCCCCCACTCGCCTTCCCTCTGGCAACCACCAGTTCTCTGTATTTGAGTCTATTTCTATTTTGTTTATTCATTTGTATTTTAGATTCCACATTTAAGTGAAAACATATGGTATTTTTTCAGTCTGATGTCAGCATAATGCTCTCTGGGTTCATTGTTGTTCTTATGGCTGAGTAATACTCCACCGTGTATATATACCACATCTTCTTTATCTGCTTATCTGTCGATGGATGCTTAGGTTGCTTCCATATCTTGGCTATTGTAAATAATGCTGCACTAAACATACAAGTGCATATACCTTTTTGAATTAGTGTTTTTGTTTCCTTTGAGTAAATACCAAGAAGTAGAAATACTGGGTTGTATGGTATTTCTATTTTTAATTTTTTGAGGAACCTCCATACTGTTTTCCACATTGGCTGCACCAGTTTGCATTCTCACCAACAGTGCACGAGGGTTCCCACTTCTCCACATTCTCACCAACGCTTGTTTTTTTGTTGTTGTTGTTTTGTTTTTTGTTTTTGATACTAGCCATTCTGACTGATGTGCCATGATATCTCATTATGGTTTTGATTTGCATTTCCCTGATGATTAGTGGTGTTGAACATCTTTTCATGGGTCTCTGTTGGCCATCTGTTTGTGTGCTTGGGAAAAATGTCTGTTCAGGTCCCCTGCCCATTTTTTATTTGGATTATTATTTTTCTGGCATCAAGTTGTAGGAGTTCTTTATATATTTTGGTTATTAACCTCTTATTGGATATAGCCTTTGCAAGTATCTTCTCCCATTCAGTAGGTTGCCTTTTCGTTTTGTTGATGGTTTTCTTTGCTGTGCAAAAGCTTTTTATTTTGGTGTAGTCTCAGTTGTTTGTTTTTGCTTTTGTTTCCTTTGCCTGAGGAGACAAAGCCAGAAAAATATTGCTATAGCCAAGAGACTACTGCCTATATTTTCTTCTAGGAGTTTTATGGCCTCAGGTCTTACATTTAGCTTCTTAGTCTATTTTGAGTTTCTTATTGTGTATGGTGTAAGAAAGTGGTCCAGTTTCATTCTTTTGCATGTAGCAAGACAAACTTTATTTGTAAATATCAGCTTATTAAATAGTCTGTCACATTAATTCTAATTCAAGAAATCATTTGGAAGTTAAAAGATGGGGTCTCAGGGCCAAACTAGTTTCTCTGGCTTTTATTTGACTTTTGTTTCCCTTTCTCAGGCTTTCCTCCTCTCAGTCCTCACAGGTCTTTCTAGCTAGGTGCTGGGCCACCATTTGGGGCTCTGTGAGAGGTGGCACTCAGCAATCCAGTTTTCGGCTTTCTGGCCTCCGACCCAGCCAGACCCTCCATGTCCTCTGCCCTGCTCACCATTTCTCTTTTGTAGTTGTTCCCCAAAGCTCCCTCCATCCCAAGTTCTGAGGTGTACCCCTGAATCTGTGGGATACCAGAGACAAGCCTAAGAAGTGAAATTTGTTTTGCCATATACTTATAGAAGCTGTTTGTATTTTAAAAGACCACAGTGGGGGCGCCTGGGTGGCGCAGTCAGTTAAGCGTCCGACTTCAGCCAGGTCACGATCTCGCGGTCCGTGAGTTCGAGCCCCGCGTCGGGCTCTGGGCTGATGGCTCAGAGCCTGGAGCCTGTTTCCGATTCTGTGTCTCCCTCTCTCTCTGCCCTTCCCCCATTCATGCTGTGTCTCTCTCTGTCCCAAAAATAAATAAACGTTGAAAAAAAAAAAAAAATTTAAAAGACCACAGTGGCTCTGAGGAGCGTCTCGCCATATGCAAAAGGTGCATTCTTAATGTCCATATGTCTAAGAATGGGAGAAGATACTTGCAAATGATACATCGGATAAAGGGTTAGTGTCCAAAATCTATAAAGAACTTACCAAACTCAACACCAACAAACAAACCATCCAGTGAAGAAATGGGCAGAAGACATGAGTAGACACTTCTCCAGAGAAGACATCCAGATGGCTAACAGACACGTGAAAAGATGCTCAACAACACTCATCATCAGGGAAATACAAATCAAAACCACAATGAGATACCACCTCACACTGGTCAGAATGGCAAATATTAACAACTCAGGCAACCACAGGTGTTGGTAAGGATGCAGAGGAAGGGGAACCCTTTTGCACTGCTGGTGGGAATTCAAGCTGGTGCAGCCACCTTGGAAAACAGTATGGAGATTGTCAAAAAATTAAAAATAGAATACCTTACAGCCCAGCAATTGCATTACTAGGAATTTATCCAAAGGATACAAAAAAGCTAACTTGAAGGGGCATGTGGAACCCAGTGTTAATAGCGCCATTGACAACAGCCAAATAATGGAAAGAGCTTAAATGTCCATCAACTGATGAGTGAATTAAGAAGATATGGTGTGTGTGTGTGTGTGTGTGTGTGTGTGTATAGAATGGAATACGACTCAGTGATGAAGTTTGAAATCTTGCCATTTGCAACAGTGTGGATGGAATTGGATGGTATTATGCTAAGCAAAATAAGTCAGTCAAAGAAAGATATCATGATTTCACTCGTGGGATTTGAGAAACTCAACAGATGAACATAGGGGAAAGGAAGAAAAAATAAGATACAGAGAAGGAGGGCAAATCATAAGAGACTTTTTTTTAATGTTTATTTTTGAGAGAGAGAGAGCGCGTGAACAGTGGAGGGGCAGAGAGAGGGGGACACACAGAATCTGAAGCAGGCTCCAGGCTCTGAGGTGTCAGCACAGAGCCTGACGCGGGGCTCGAACTCATGAACTGTGAGATCATGACCTGAGTTGAAGTCAGACACTCAACCAACTGAGCCACCCAGGCGCCCCATCTGTAAGAGACTCTTAAATGCAGAGAACAAACTGAGGGTTGCTGGAGGGGCGTGTGTGTGTGGGGGGGGGTGGGTTAAATGGGCCATGGGAATTAAGGAGGGCACTTTTGGGGATGAGTGCTGGGTTTCATATGTGAGACATGAATCACTGGGTTCTACTCCTGAAGCCAAGACTACACTGTATGTTAACTAACTTGAAAAATTTTTTTAAAAATGTACATGTCTAGAAACGCACCCATCAGAACAGTTGTCCATAGGACGTAAGGATCTAGGGTCTAGTTACTTTTTTCAGAGTGCCGGGTAGAGTGACTTGTTAATTACCTGCTAGTAGATAATTACTATGCTAAGGTGTAGGAATAGACCAAGGCCCCTGCTTGTTTTGCCCCTAAGTGGAGTTGGTGACCCAGAGTCTCAGCCTGCCATCAGCAAGTCCTCTCGTGCCTGCCACAAACTGATGGCTGCACTGTTTACAGCAGAGTCTTTCATGGCTCCTCAGTGCCAGCTGGTGAGTTACAAAGGTTTCCCAGTAAGAGGAAGGCTGCTTCACAGGCAGTTAATGTAACAAAAGTAAATGGTAAGACAACTGCAGCGGCTGTGAGTGCAGACATTGCAGCACACACAGGAGTGGTCGCTCCCTGGGGACTGGCATCCCCTGGCCTGCAGATGTCTGTGATCGGAAGTGGAGTGTCCCTGGGGCCAGCTGGTGGTGTGCTTAAGGCTCCCATATCCCCAAGAAGAGTAGGTATATCATAAACACAAGTCTGAACAGAAAGCTGTACCTGTTCTCAACACTCGTCTGTCACAAGCCATGTGACTGTGATGATCAGCATTGTGACAGACATGCTGTCATATCCTTTAGATGAAAAGTTTCCCAAGGACCATGCTTTGAACTGTGTCTGAAAAGTAAGAATACAGCCTTCCCGTGAAATTCCACCACTGCTCCTTTCTGATAAAAGAGGCAAGCACTTTTATTGTTAGTGAAAGCAGTTTTTATGGGCTCAGGTTGAGGACAGTCTTCTATCTGGTAATTTTTTGGAACCTGTGGAGGAAGGTCCATTAGATGAAATGTCGTGAAGAGTGGATTTGGTAGGAGCTGGTTGGTTTGTGAAACAGCTCTATGCTGGGAGCCTGTTTATATGCCACATTCTGTGCTGCGTGGTCAGGACAGCAGCACGTGTCCGAGATGGTATTCCCACTCTCGTGGTTTACGTTTATGCAAACAAATAACAGGGCAGATGTCAAATATCAAATATTTATCTGCAGAGAATTAAAATACAGAGCTGTGGAAGAGAGTGGAGGTTTATTAATACGTCCTTTTTCAAAAGAACACTGGAGAGGAAGAAATCAAAGGTGTCAAGTAAGGGTATGTGGGTGGCTCAGTTGCTTAAGCGTCCCACTTTGGCTCAGGACATGATCTTGCGGTTTGTGAGTTCGAGCCCCACACTGCGCTGTTGGCTGTCAGCATCAGCCCTTCCCCTGCTTGTGTGTGCGCGTGCGCTCGCTCGCTCTCTCGCTCGCTCTCTCGCTCGCTCTTTCTCTCTTTCAAAAATAAACAAACTTAAAAAGATGGCAAGTAGCTTTTTTTAGACTTCATAAAATATGTGTTAGAGAGAGCCTCATTCATCCACGAAAAATAGGATGACAGAGAATGACTGTGTAAAGGTAGCAACCAGCTGCCCACTTTCCAGCACATTTATTGTTACTGGAATGTCTCCAGCAGCCAAAGTGGACTTATTAGTTTCCTTGAAGAGCACGCATGTTCTTGTTCATCTTTGTTTCTTCACCGTATAGCACAATGCCTGTTGTATACTTGGTATGCAGTGAATATACTTTCTGTGGGTGAATGAAACAAAAGTATGTTTATTAGAATTTTTCTTCCAGCACCATGTATAGAAGACCTCACTTTTCATTTATTTTCTTTTAAACTGCAGAACATTATTGGTTAAGAGTTGGATACGTGATTTTAAAATTAAATACCCTGCTTTTTAAAAACCTACCTTTGTTTTTTTAAGTAAAATTTATAGTTTTCTCATAAATCTATTATGAAGAATGGAAGGAGCAATGTAGAAAAGCCATCTATTTCTTTGACTTTGATGGTGAATTGTATTGTTTGTGATTGGGCCCACTTTCCTAATTACTCTCATAAGTGTGTGGCTTGAATAGGGTTGACAGTTTAACCAGTGAACAGGCTCTGAATCAACTCTATGCTACAGGAAGCTGCTTTGAAAATGGAAATTGGGCAGCTGGGTGGCTCAGCCAGTTGAGCGTCCAAGTCTTGATTTTGGCTTGGGTCATGGTCTTGTGGTTTGTGGGATCAAGCCCCAGGTTGGGCTTCATGCTGTCAGTGCTTGGGATTCTCTCTCCCTCTTTCTTTGTCCCCACTTTCTTTTTTTTTTTTTTTTTAACGTTTGTTTATTTTTGAGACAGAGAGAGACAGAGCATGAACAGGGGAGGGGCAGAGAGAGAGGGAGACACAGAATCTGAAACAGGCTCCAGGCTCTGAGCTGTCAGCACAGAGCCCGACACGGGGCTCGAACTCACGGACCGCGAGATCGTGACCTGGCTGAAGTCGGACGCTTAACCGACTGCGCCACCCAGGCGCCCCAACTTTGTCCCCACTTTCTAAATAAGCATTAAAAAAAATAAAATTGGAAATTTATTCCGGAGACTTAGAAGCTGTGGAGCAGCAAGGTGCATGGACCTGGAGGACGAAACTTAGTGAATGGGATAAATCCATTGCTATTCCTGTGGAAGTGACTTAACTTTCAAAAAAATGACAGATAATGAATTTTATATTATAACCTGATTTGTAACAAGCTTCAAAGTTTTTTTTCCCAATGTTTATTTTTGAGATAGAATATGAGCAGGGGAGGGGCAGAGAGAGAGGGAGACACAGAATCTGAAGCAGGCTCTAGGCTCTGAGCTGTCAGCAGAGAGCCCGATGCGGGGCTCAAACCCACGAATCATGAGATCATGACAGGAGCCAAAGTCGGACACTCAACCGACTGAGCCACCCAGATGCCCTTGTAACAAGCCTCAGAAGGGAACTTTGTACCAATGATCTCCATTCGTATATGAGACCTCTATGGATGCTTTGTGTTATACATGAAGGAAACCTTTGTAGGACTTTCTTAACTAAGATGCTTTTAGAATAAATTAGATTTTTTCCTTTTTGAAGAATGTTAACTATTACAAATCATGTCAAGAGAAACATTTTAAGTGAACTTTTTCACGTTTCATTTTCCTCGACCGCCATCTGAGAGAAGAGGGTACTTTTCTTCTTAGACTTGTGGGTCTGAGCTTTTTCCTCATCACTATGGAGGCCCCTTTTCTTTTTCTGCACAGGAAGGCGGCTCTCATTCACACATGTTTATTGAACAAATGCAAGAGCAAGAAGGGGCTGGAAACGTTGCTGTTCTTTGTCGCTGTCACAGTAGGAGTAGAGATGAATCTTTCGGTCTCTTTCGTTGGCGAGTGATAAAAACTGCCATGTTCTCTGGCCCTGGCAGTCTAGATGTTCCTTTCTGTGTTGTTGCTGCAGCATCTTCAGATCAAGATTGAGCTTTTCAGCTAGCTCACCATAAAGGTGTTTCCCATTTCTGAGTGTTCTAGAAAAGTAAGGCCAGTCTATTTGGAAAACTCTTCATTGCAGAAGAGTCAGATTAATCTCATCTATTGATTGTTAACACTGTGTACTCAAAGAGGGCTTGGAATATAGGACAGTGAAATTGACATAATAGCCCAGGAAGTACAAGTGCAAGTTATGAGTCTACAGTCAGGTGGCCTGTGTCCTGTGAAATTTAGACTGTTCAAGGCTTTGTCTATTTAGTACTGGCTCCGGCATATTTTAGTTTTTACCACAGCTTTCCTCAAAAGGTCTTGGAATAAAGAGTTTAGTTTTTTTCTTGTCAGGGTGGGAATAGTCATCTTGATAGAGGGAAGATTTCATTTTAAAAATAAAAAAAAAAGATAATTCAAAAAGCAAGAAATCCTGTGATTTTATTTGATGGCCTACTGCCTTTAATATAGAAGGAAATCTCCAAATCCTATGCATTCGTTTTTGGAAAACAGAGACTGTTTGAAGGAGCAACCTCCTGTACGTATCTCTCCCTTCATTTGCGACTGTTTGTCTGCTAGCCCTGTGCTAACAGTACCCTGGGCCACAGTGAGGCACCTCCAGACCTCGGCTTGCCGCTCAGTGAATACCTCACTCCCACGGAAGCAGGCTTTGTCTATTGCTCTTGAATTGCTCCATTATTCTGTTTGGTTAGCTGGATGGTATATTCTGTTGAGAAATTGTATCAAAGCAACAACTGAATCACGGAGTACTTAGAGCAAGTAAATTGACTTAAATGATGCATTTTTCTCTGTAAAAGGTGTCTGAATGTAGGGAGAGTGTCCACAGTGACGTTATTGAAACAGATGATTAGTGCAGTTGTTGTCGTGACTGTTTATCCTCCCACACACATACACTTAATCATTGGATAAAATCACCGTGAATCCTATTGCCCACCCCCTCCCCCGCAAGTATTTTCATTGTTTTATTGTCTATACATATTGGAACACTGTGTACATGGAACCTTTGTACATTACATTCTGTCACAAGCATTTTTCTAGGTTGTAAGATTCTATGTGGTTATTTCATGAGGCATTGATTGTATTACAGACATGCTGTACATTTTCAAACAATTTTTTGATTGTCATAAAATATACATGACATTTACCATCTGAACCACTTTTAAGTGTGCCCTTTAGTTAAACACATTAGCATTATGGTTTGACCCATCTCCAGAAGTCTTTATCTCGCAAAACTGAAACTTTGCACCCATGAAACAACTCAACATTCTTCCCTACCCCCAGCCCCTGGCAACCACCACTCTGCTTCCTATCTCTCTGAATCTGATGATTGCAGGTACCTTCTGTAAGTGGAATCACACAGTACTCTTTTTGTGACTACCTTATTTCACGTAGCATAACATGCTCAAGACTCGTCTATGTTCCAGCACGAGTCAGAGTTTCTTTCCTTTTTAAGGCTGAATAATATTCCATTGTGTGTATATACAACGTTTTTATACATTTGTCTGCCTTTGTGATGTCCACATTTTGGTTAACTGTGAATAATGCTGCTAGAACAGGGCATACAGATATCTGTTTGAGTTCCTGATTTCAGTTCTTTTGGGCATATACGCGGAGTTGGAATTGCTGGGCTATACGATAATTTCATTCCCAATGTTTTAAGGAACTGCCTTTCTGTTTTCCATCATGGCTGCATGATTTTACACCCCCACCAACCGTGTACAAGGGTTACTGTTTTTCCACATCCTCATTAACACTTGCATTTTCTTTCTTTCATTATAGCCGTCATAATGGGTGTAAGGTGGTATTTCATTATGGTTTTGATTTGCATGTCCTTAATGATCAGTGATGAGCATCTTTTGTGTACTTATATATAGATATATATATATCAATATATCTATATATCTATATATCTATATTCTTTGGAGAAATGTCTTTTCAAGTCTTTGCCCACTTTTTTTTTTTTTAAGTTTATCTTGAAGGAGAAAGAATCTCAAGCAGGCTCTACACTGTGAGCGCAAACTCACAAACCGTGAGATCATGATCTGAGCCGAAGTCAAGAGTCAGATGCTTAACCAACTGAGCCACCCAGACACCCATTTTGCCCATTTCTTAATTGGTTTGGTGGTGGTGATGGTTGTTGAGTTGTAGGAGTTACTTGTATAGTCTGGATGTTAACCCCTTACCAGATAATTTGAAAGTATTTTCTCCTGGTCTGTGGGCTGCTGTTGCCTTTTCACTGTTGATTATGTCCTTTATACAATTTTTATTTAGATATAGTCCAATTTATTTTTCACTTTTGTTACCTGTGCTTTTCAAGAAATCATTTCCAAATCCATGTCATGAAGCTTTTCCCTTATGTAGACAGCTTTTTAAACTTAGGTTTTTCCTATCGTGGATGATGTTGCAATGAATGGCTTCATGCACTTAGCTTTTTCTTTTGTTGGCACTATTTACTTTCAGAAAGAAAGATGAAGTATTGAACCAGTTTTGTCCCACTCTAGTGCCCATGGAAACACCACCACACAGAGCAGAGGGTATCACTTGTTACCAAAGGTTTTGTTTTTGTTTCTGAAGGCAAGGAGGCATCTACAAAAGCAGTCAATACCTTGATTGCTCCTATCGTCCTCTGGAACTGTGATTTTTAAAACATGGGTCACATGAGCAACCTGGGTCACAGAAAAGGCACAGCACCCTTAAGAGCAGTGGGGAGTGAATTTATGTGATTCTTTCTTTGACCCTCAAATCTGGGATCTCAGGGCTGCAGTGAAAGGTGAGGATGGTTTCCATGGCTGATTAGCTTCTGGTGGCCCTGGGTAGTTTCCAATCTCCCTGCACATTTGAAGGGAGAAAAGTCCTTTTGAAGAATTCTTCCAAGAACTCAACATTGTGTAAATATAGAACATTTTCAAAAATCAAAAGTTTAAAACCTTCAAGCCATTTGCCATTGTGTTAGGAGGTAAAATCTTTGAGAAAAGCATGTTCAGTTAGGGACTGACATCTAGTAATTATGCCCATTTATTTAATGGAAAAAATATTCCTTTGAGAATCAGATGCATACATTTTCTTCCTCTGTATTTTAGGAGATAAAATTTTCATCAGTCTAGGTTTTAATATCCTAGAGAAACATTTCTTCAAACTTTGGCAGTGTTGATGAATTGAGGAAAAGACGATCAATTGCTCCTTTGTATTTGCAATAGGTTTTCTGCCTTTTTATACAGAGAAAAAGCTGGAGCCATTTTATTACTACTGATGATTCATTTTCAAAAGGCAAACGGTGGTAATGACCATAAGAAGCCTTCTCATCGAAGAGGATTCCAAAAGGCCTCTTTGCAGAGGATTTTTATTTGTGTTTGCTTTTTAATTTTTTATTTTGAAAATAACCTACATCTTCTTAAGTACATAAAATAGTTTAATCAATCCCCATGTTGTGGTCAGCCAACCTCAGTAATTAAGTGATGGCCAATCTTGTTTTAGCTATACTTATCACTTTTAATCCTCTTACCTCAATTATATATATATATTTAATGTTTATTTTTGACAGAGAAACTATGCAAGCGGGTGAGAGGCAGAAGGAGAGGGAGACACAGAATCCAAAGCAGGCTCCAGGCTCTGAGCTGTCAGCACAGAGCCCAATGCGGGGCTTGAACTCAGGAACCGTGAGTTCACGACTTAAGCCAAAGTCGGACACTCAACTGACTGAGCCACCCAGGTGCCCCTCAATATATTTTTGGAACAAATCCCAGTAATCATTTATCTGTAAATACTTTTCTTTTTCTTTTTTTAAATGTTTTATTTATTTTTGAGACAGAGTGAGACAGAGCATGAGCAGGGGAGAGGCAGAGAGAGAGAGGGAGACACAGAATCTAAAGCAGGCTCCAGGCTCTGAGCTGTCAGTACAGAGCCCGACATGGTGCTCAAACTCACAAACTGCAAGATCATGACCTGAGTCGAAGTCGGACGCCCAACTGACTGAGCCACCCAGCTGCCCCTGTAAATACTTTTCTAATACGCCTCTAAAAAATAGTTTTTAAAATGTAGCCATAGCTAAAAAAAATGAGGATTCCCTGATATCATCAAATGCCTGCAGTGATCATTTATCAGATTTTTCTTTTTTTCTTTTTCATAAGGAAAAGTTTACATATAGTGAGGAATGTATACATGTGTAAACATCACAGTGTTACTACTTAAACCCAGATAAAGTTATAGGATATTTCCAGCATTCCAGCATCTTCCCTTGAGCTCCTTCTTAGTCGATAATCTCCCCAAAGATACCACTGTTCTGACCTCTGTTGTCAGAGGTCAGAAGGTGTTTTGTTTTGTTTTTTTCCTCCTATAAAGTAGGCTACATGCCTCAGGTGGAGCTCAGTGCAGAGCCCAATGCAGGGCTGAACTCATGACCCTGAGATCAAGACCGGAGCTGAGATCAAGAGTCAGACACTTAACCGACTGAGCCACCTAGGTACCCCAAACAGTGGTTTTCAACTTCCTATTAGTGGAATCATATACTCTTGTGCCTGGATTTTTTTACTCAAGATTATGTATGAAATTTATTCATGTTATTATACTTAGCAGTAGTTTGTTTTCATAGCTGTGAACTATTCCATTTCATTGAATGCATCAAATAATTTCAGTATATTCATTCTATTTCTAGTTCGAGGCTATTATGAATAGTACTATTAACATGACATACATGTCTTTTGAGGGCATAATAATTCTGTGTATACATATGTATGCTGAGGAATGAAGTTACAGGATCATGGGACAGGCATATGTTTACTTTTAGTAGGTATTACTAAGCAATGTATGAGAATTCCCCTTGCTCCACATTCTCATTAACACTTGGTGATGTTAGTCCTCGTGAGTATGGCCAATCTGATGAGAGTGTGGTGGTATTTCATTGCAATTTTGATTGATATTTTCCATTGTTTTTCAGCACTGCTTAATATGCTTATTGACTTTCAGATATCCACAAAAGTGAAGTGCCTATTCAAGACTTTTGCCCGTTTTTTACTGGGTTGTCATTTTTTACTGATTCTGGGAAATTCATATATTCTGAGGATTAGCTTTTTTGAATAAGTGGATTGCGACTATCTGTGATTGTCTTTTGCAATCTCTTATGAGTGAATAGAAATTCTTGATTAAGTTTTGATGTCAGGTGTACAGCTTTGTTGTTCTTCAAATTTGATTTGGCCATTGTAAGTATTTGTCGTTTCCATGTAGATTTTTTTTTAAAGGTTTTATTTTTAAGTAATCTCTATATCCAATGTGGGGCTCAAACCTACAACCCAGAGATCAAGAGTTGCAGGCTCCACCAATTGAGCCAGCCAGGTCCCCCTCCATGTAGATTTTAGAATCAACTTTTCAATACCACCTCCCTCCATACACACCCCAGGGATTTTGCTCTGGATTGCATTGAAGCTGTAAATCAGTTTAGAGAAATTAACATTGTAACAATATTGAATTCTAATTCATAAAAATTATATATCTCTATATTAGTGGTTCACAACCAAGGTCAATTTGCTCCCAGAGGACATTTGGTGATATTAGGAGACATTTTTGTTGTCACATCTGTGGTTGGGAGGGTGGCTGTGTGCTACTGGCATCTTGTAGATAGGGGATAAGGATGCCGCTCAACATGCTACAGCTCATAGGACAGCCCCCAAAACGAAAAGTTACCTGACTCAAATGTTAAGAAATCCTGATTTAGGTCTTTAGTGTTTTTTTTTAGTAATGTTTTGAGTTTTCAGTGTGGCAGTATTGCATGTCTTTGTTAGAGTTATCCTTACAGAGAATTAGTAATTTTGTGCTATTGTGATTTTTGTTTCATATTCTCATTGTTATGGGTATGTATGAGTGTGTGTGTATACACATATGTACACACATATATATATACATATATATATATACACACACACACACTCTCATACATACATACACACATATGTCTCTTATATGTGTTTTATGTGTCTGTTGTATTTTAAACCTTTTATTTTAGAGATTCCCTTTCAGTTTCTTTCCCTCTACTCATATATTTTTTTCTTGTCATGAGGAAACTAGGATCTTTGTCCTATAGAGTTTCCTGCAGCTTGGATATTGCTGATTGTATCAGCATGATGGTGTTTAATATGTTCCCCTGTCTCTCATATCCATTATTTCATGAGGAGATCCACAATGAGACACTGATTCTATCATTTGCTTTTCATTTATTATCCCAGGAAATTTTTGTGGAGGAACTGCCCTCCTACCCAACTAATTCGTTACTCTGAGTCCATAGAGAAAAGACGGGATAAATGCTTACTCTCTTTTTAATGAGTTTTCAAAATAATGCGTTGGTTCCTTAAGATCCTCCATAGGCAACAAGAGCAGTGTTGGTGGTGGTGGTAGTCTTGTTGTTAATTAAAATTATCATTTTGGATTTATGGTTTAACTTTATATGATGTTTCAAACTATTGCTGTTTTTACTCTCATTGGGGTTATTGTTCCATGTTTGCATAGTGGGAACCTCTTCAAAACCCTAATATAGCTTTTAAACTTCCTAGCTCTCTGCTCTAATAAGATAACTCCAGGCTGTTCTTGAACATTTTTTACCCCTGACCCAGAATCAACCATTTCTTCAAAGACCCACAATCTCTTTTACTTAATGTATTTAGAGAGGGTGCTAGACCCTCTCAGGGCTGCTGGTGGTGCTACTTCTAGGCTTTTTCAGTAGACAGAAATATTTATTTTTTAAAAGATAAAACCAAGACTTTATATCCTAAGCTATAGGATTTTTAATTAACTACATTCTTTTTCCTATGCACAAAGTCCTGAGTCCCAACAAACAGCAACATCCCTACCCATTGCTTTGTCACAAACTACATCCCCAGCAGCCTTAGAATGGCAATACCAACTTGACTGGAGAGAATGTGATTACTGAAAAAAAAAATATTTTTTGCCATCTTTTGGGGTCTATTTTTAAGAATATTTCATAATGAAAATGCACTGTCAGGTTATTGTGTTCTAAAGTCCCTTGGAATAGTTCTGTGTGGTTATTTTACCAACTGGATTCGCCTTTAGGTGCATTAATTTTGCTGTTTAGCGATATTTACATGATCCCAAAGTCTAATCTACAAAACAAAGCGTCTACAAAGAAGCTTTGTTTCTGTCCTTGTTTCTTCTTCCCTATTCCTTCTCTTACCTTGTATGTATCTATTTTTTTTAATTGTAAGTTATTCCATCTGTTTTTTTCAATATTAGCAAATGTATATATATCCTTACATAATCCCTTCTTTAAATAAGGGAGGTTTTCACCATGTGGTCGGCTTCACTTGTCCCCACTTATGTTGTTTTATCTACTTTCTGGTATTTAAGAAGGTTTGTATTTTGGTTCTAATCCTTACCTTTCTACTTGGTCTTTACATGATATCCTTACTCCCCTTGTGTTTGGATCATTGTTTATTGGTTCCTAATATGAGCATATTGAGGTGAGCTATGAGCCTCTTCTTCCTTAGATTCAGTTTTAAAGTAATGATACTTCTACCCTTTGGGAACATTTCCAAATCCCCCAAATGAGTAAGTTTTATGTAGAAACACATCTGTTGGCCAAAATTGATCAAGATAAGGTAAATTAACACAGGGTTAAAAGGTCAAGTGACCCTTGTTAAATTCATTTTTTTTTTTAAGTTTTCTTTTAATGTTTATTTTTGAGCGAGAGTGGGGCAGGGGCAGAGAGACGGAGGAGAGAAACAGAGGGTCTGAAGCAAGCTCCCCTCTGACAGCAGAGAGCCTAATGTGGGGCTCGAACTCACGAACTGTGAAATCATGACCTGAGCCAAAGTTGATGCTTAAGCGATTGAGTCACCCAGGCACCCCAAACCTTGTTATATTCTTTTTTTTTTTTTTTCAACGTTTATTTATTTTTTTGGGACAGAGAGAGACAGACCATGAACGGGGGAGGGGCGGAGAGAGAGGGAGACACAGAATCGGAAACAGGCTCCAGGCTCTGAGCCATCAGCCCAGAGCCTGACGCGGGGCTCGAACTCACGGACCGCGAGATCGTGACCTGGCTGAAGTCGGACGCTTAACCGACTGCGCCACCCAGGCGCCCCAAACCTTGTTAAATTCTTAAAACAACAGGTCTTGTGTAGCATATGAGAGGTTGCACGTTTATCGGTCGGTTCATTGTACTGGGTACGCCGTCTAACATGCCAGATGCTGTGGGGTTGGCAGAGACTGTACTTCAAAGAGAGAAGAGCATTTCCATTGGGCTGGTTTTTCACCTAAGCCAGTATGGGAAGTACTGAGGGCCAGTCTAGAGTACCATGAATAATTTATAGCCTTGGCTCTCAGAAACCTAATTTTGGTCAAGAACAAGAAGCATATCCCTAGCTTCAGCTTCTTTCGTTTTTCACATGGCAAAGTGGTTAACATGTAAGCAAGGAAAGGGGAAAGCCACGCTAATCCGCACTTGATTGAAATCTAGTTCTACATCTTTCATTCCTTTACTGGTTCATATTTGTTGAATGCCTGTTGTGTGTAAGACAGGATGATAAGGGGTACGGGCAGAAAATAACATTCTAGAGGGGATACTCATATGCAAACCACATTTGGGTAGGAGCCTATACTGGTATGTCCGTGCAGAGCTGTGGATGGGAAAATCGCCATCTGTGCTGCCACATCGCGCAGGAACGGAGGGACAGCAGACTTCATCGTGTGCTGTACACGTGCCGCTAGAGCTTGGTTTATGGGTAGGAATGCTAGTGGGGGTTCTTCACTAGTGCACTGATCTTCCTACTTCTCTTTTTGTTGGCTTAGTATCTTATTAGGTGGGGGTAAACAAGTTATTTATTGTAGAATTTGAGTTAGTACTAAGTAGATGGGAAAAAATGTAGCAGAAGGTTGATATTCCAAATAAATCAGGTTCCTTATCGCCCCACCTCTTTCCCCTCCCTTCAGGACTTCCCCGCCCTCCCCCCTTACACTTTCTCTCCCTTCCCCTGACCCTAGAGGAAAATGGATGTGCATACTATTTGACTCAGTAATGCTATCTCTAGCAGTCTATCCCAAGAATATACTGGACTTGCCTGAAAAGATACAGGTACAAAGATGTCCATCGGATATACTCATTGGATATATCTGGGTGTGTGTGTGTGTGTGTGTGTGTATGTATACACACACACACACACACACACACACACACACAAATGTGCATGTCCACCCCTCCCCAGACATACTTTGCACACAAAGTAAACTTCCTATAGGGGATTGACTAAATGTATTGTTCTTTCCTTTTTTTAGAATGACCATATGCTATCTACATAATTTAAAAAATCAATAAAATTATTTTTAAGAAGGCAGTTACTACTTGTTTTCTCTTTTAGTGCAACTTAAGGAAATTTAGATTTTGTAACAGTTATTAATTTTGAAAGTTTATATTCCTATATTTTTTGAATTGGTATTCGTTGGATTTGGTTTCTGTTTGGTTTATGTACGTAATTGGATAATGACTATATTACAGTGGGGAAGTGTCTGACTCTCGGGAGGCATTCTTCAAGTTTTTGTTTGTTTTTTTTTAGCTGGAATGAGGGAGTTTTCAAGGTTGGCTCAGTGGTAAAACCCTTTGATCTACTTTAAAAATTATGGTTACTTTATGTGTGTAAAGTTTTGAACATGTTTTGCATTTTTAAGATGAATATTGATCATCTTCCTTTGGCCATGTGTTTGTAGATGTCATGTTTGTTACTAAAGCAGTCTCTTATAATTTGACTTATGTGCCTTGCTTTGAAAAATCAAGGGCAGATTGTATTCTGTCAGGTAGACTGAACTTTCTTGCCTCGAACTTCTTTCTTAGGGTAATTTAATCAGCTTTGAGACCTTACAGTGTCTCCAATTATTAGAAATATATAGTGATCCAATATATTAAATGTTTATGAAAGTATACATTAAACGTCATTTTGTTTCCTTAACAGAAATCATAGCCCATTGATGAGTTTTGGAGCCAGCTTCGTCAGTTTTTTGGTAAGTTGATATGGGGAGAGGTGTTGGTGTGAAGGAAACAAGTATATAAAGTATGTCTTAGAGTGACTAGCTGTATAGGTAGAGATCTTTTAGCATTTAAAAGTGGAATCAAGTTTTGCCTATTAACCAAAACCTGTGAGATATACTCTTCCTTAATTTTAAAAATAAAATGCTTATACCTTCCAGAGTATTCTGTTTTTCTCAATCAAAAAAAAAATTTTTTTTATATATATAATTGGAAAGACCTTTCCAAAAAAAACTAAATGTGGACTGGAAGGCAAGTTAAATTAGCATAGCTGAAATTTGTTAGTTACTATTACATTTTTAAATATTAGTATTTAGGAATTGAAGGGAATAGGTTGCAGTTGGGTTTTTAAAGAAAATTCAGCCATGTAGAAAATTGGATGCTTTTTTCCAGAAATACGTATAACATCCCACAAACCACTTTGCAACACAAAATTAAAAATAGCTATCTTAGAATGGTATAATAGCAAGTGTGTGTGTGTGTGTGTGTAATCAATATCATGTGTAGAGATCAAGTAAAATAAAGAAAGCATTTAGATTTCAAATCTAGAAAGATATCTGCAAATTTATGTGTCCTACACAGGCTGTCAGTGCCCAACGGCAGACGCCAGACCAGCTTCTGGTGACATAGGTTTTCATTCAAGCTATTTATTTCCTCTTACTGCTGGGGAATATGACAAAAGTTTTTAAGGCTTGCTGTTTTTAGAAAAACATAGCCTCCAACTTTAAGGAAAATGGTACTCTGTGGGAAGCACTACATGAATACCCACTTAACTGCAGAGGCAGTGAGGGAGACCCAGCCAAAGGGTGGGGCAGGAAGGTGGAAAGGGAGGCTATGGCAGAGCTGGGTCTGCTTGGAAAGAAAGTGTGGTGGGGGGACTTGACCAAAGATGGCTGTTGTCTGGTTTGGCTACAAGGGGAGAGTATATTAGAGTCCTACCAAGGAGGCCTAGAATGGATAGGGTTCCATTCCAAGGGGAGGGCTTGATGAATGGATAGAGAATGGAGAGCCAACTGTGAGTTCATTAGGTCCTTCCAAGAATCAGGTGTCATGTCTGCCCCTAGAGCCCATCCATATCCTCAGAAACCTTACTCTCACTGGTGAAAGTTGCAGGTTTTCAGCAGAGAAGGGGATTGCCCCTACCCAGTCAAATGTCTGGAAAAATCTACCAGATCAGGTGCCTGGAAACAGGCTGTCAGTGGAGTTTTTCACTGTGGACAATGTAAAATGATTTCCAAATAAGGGAACCCCTTGGAATTGCCATCCCTGAAAAGACTGATGTTTTTCAAGGAGCACCTGCTACCTGATGTTTCAGTAGGCTTTTGTGCAGTATGTGATGGAGCCCAGGGGTCCATGTGTGGGTAGAATGGACTTTTCAGTGAGACATTGGTATAAAAACTGACTGAAGTAGACTAATCAGAACTTATACAGGGCTTTTGTTACTGTGTTCAATAACAACATAAAAGGTTGTAGAACAGTAATTGCAAGAATATTTATTACCATATACTTTTTCATGTAGCTGTAGTAGAGGTATATTATTTCATATTGAGATTATAGTTCTTGGAAATGATTAGGGTATGCTGTAACATTCTGATTCCTTTACTTGCAACAAATAATTTGTTTTTTTTTTTTCCTCGTTTGGGATTTTGTTGTAATAAATTGCCTAAATTTTCAGACATTTCCTGGTTCATTCACTTCTTCCTTATTTCTTTCTTGGAAGAATGCCATGATGACATTTGAAGAAGAAAAAATGCAGTTGGCATGTGATGACTTAAAAACTACAGAAAAGCTGTGTGAAAGTGAAGAGGCTGGAGTAATTGAAACCATCAAGAATAAAATTAAGAAGAATGTAAGTACTATGTCTTTAGGTTATGAACTGGGTGCTGCTTACTTAGGACAGTGCTCATTTACTTGGTTTTTGATATTTAGGATTTCACTGAATGCACTACATGTTTCTTACGGCTTTTGATTATGTAAAATGTATTTTTTAAAACAAGAGAATCCCGCATAACCCCATCAGTCATTAGAACCATTAAGTACATTAATTCTTTTGCTATTTTAGGATTCTCTTTTTCTGTAATGGGCCTTGTGGTAAGAGCTTATGTAATGAGGCTTTCATATGTGTAATTCAAATATGTTGCATTTGGGCATAATTGAGTTATTCAACTATTTACCTAATTTTCTCAGGCCTTACCAGCCTTTGGTTACAAATAAAGTCACAATAGCACTGCAATTCACTTCTCCTGATTTTGTTTTCACCTTCAGTGCCAAAGTCTAGTCTTTGGAGAGGCATCCTCCTACCCTGATATTTCTGGAGTGCCCAGGGGTCTGCTATGTGTTACATGTTGAGTTGACAAACCAGTCTTTTGGTTATGGTCCCCAAAAGCCACCCGTCTTTTCTTTGGCTCCTTCGTATCCAGGTTGCTTTACCTCTGCCCTTGATGATGGTGTCCACTATGATGAAGCCACTGATGGGCCAAGAGTAAAGTCTCCTGATGCTGTGGAAGGGCCAGAGGTTTCCTTGATTGCTCTTTCTCCAAATCCTGCATGTAATAAATGACTGAGTCCTGTTGCCTCTTTCTAAAATACCTCCTGAGTTCATCCACTTCTCTCCCCACTCCTGCCATTTCTTTAGGTCAGTCACCATCCCCATTTGCCTACGGTAACTCTCACTGTTCTTGAATTGGTTCTTCAGAATATAGTCTCTGAAATGCAAATAACATGTTGCTGGCTTCATCTTCAGTGTCCCTGCCCCCTGCCTCCCGCTCCCCCCACTCACTATTGCCATTCATAAGGTCCAAACTCCTTACAGTGGCTGATGGAGCACTTTTCCTCTGCCTAAAACATCCTCCTCCCTTTTGACCTGGTTCCTATTCTGTCTTGAGTTCTTCCTAGATCGTGTTCTCCAAGGACTCTTGCCTGAGCCCTGAAGCCCTGTTGAGTAGGTTTCCTACTTGTGCCCATGGCACCCTGTACTTTATCCTTCAGAGCACTTGCTACATTACATGGTAACGAAGGCAGTGTTCCCTCATTAGACTATAAGCTTATTTACATGTCTGTCCTCTGTATCTAATGCCATGCCTAACACCTATGTTAGTAATTAACATTTGTAAAGGATTTTTGCAATTTAAAAAGCATTTTCACGTGTAGTGCCTCATTAGCTCTTCTAACAACCCTACACAGTAGAAGTTACTACAAAGAAACAGAAGCGTAAATAGACTGACATTTGCCTAGGCAAAGTAATGAGTTCTGGGACTACATCTGCAACTATAGTGACCATAATAGATTATGCTAATCTAGAAAAAAGGGAAACAGTTCATTCTTTTTTTGTCTACTAGTTATGCTATTGTCGTATTTGCGAAGATCCCATCATTTCTTTTATCACTGATACAGCCTACGAAAGCTAATTTAGCTTATCTTGTTCAAGTTCACTTTGTATTAAGAATGCATTATTCTATTTCAGGGTGATTTTTCTTCACTTAGAAACATTCTTCACAATAAGGACCAACATTTTATAACAAGTGGGGTTTTTGGTTTTACTTTTTGCTTCTTTTATTGGGGTAGTCACCTTAGAGGTATGGCTTGCATTTTGAGTTCAGTTTGTGGTTCATTCAAAGCCATTTTCTCCTTAACTAAAATGTAATCCATAAGGAATGAATCCTAATGTTTCTCCTACATGAATGAAGGTAGATGGCTGCATAGTGGCTTTTGGGGTTAGCTATTTTGGGGAACGTTTTCTACCTTTGGTGGTTTTTATTTTGGATATGTAAGAACTTCAGTTGTTTAAAAAAAAAAAGGTCAAACTCAACTTCTGTGTTTTCTTCATGGTTTCCCAGGAGCTTCATTGTTAATCCCTTAGGATGTTTGTCTTTGAGTTATAATGTTCTTTTAAATGGTTTTTTTCTTAATTTTTAATGTTTATTTATTTTTGAGAGACAGAAAGGCAGAGTGCAAGCACGGGAGGGACAGATAGAGACGGAGACACAGAATCCAAAGCAGGCTCCAGGCTCCAAGCTGTCAGCACAGAGCCTGACGCGGGGCTTGAACTCACAGACTATGAGATCATGACCTGAGCTGAAGTGGGATGTTTAACTGACTGAGCCACCCAGGGGCCCCTTTGAGTTATGAGTTATAGTGTTCTTTATCATCATATTGTTAACAGAGCTAGATTTCATGGGAATATAGTATAAATCTGGTCTTGGCTTTCAGCTCCATGTTTCATCGTTCCTGTGTGAAATTATTTTGCACAGTCAAGTAATAGCTGTTTGGAGTCTTTTTGTCTGTGTGTGATTTATCAGCGTGTCCTTTCTTTCCACCAAACAGGTCGATGTCCGAAAATCCGCCCCCTCCATGGTTGATCGGCTTCAGAGGCAGATAATCATAGCTGACTGTCAGGTTTACCTGGCTGTGCTCTCATTTGTAAAACAAGAATTGTCAGGTATGCTGAAGCATTATTTTTAATGGCTTTCAAAATTCAATGGACACAATCAGTAATGCCTCGCCCTTTATTATTATTTTTTATAGGCCTTGAAAATCCGTGGCGCTTCTTTGGGGCTTGATACTGATTTTTACTTAGGAAATTGAAACCACAAGTACTTAATGTGTGTTTAGAGGTGTAGTTTTAGACTTGAAGTCAATGTTTCATCCTCTTGTCTCAAGATCATTCTGTCATGGAGAAATTACCAGTGCCAGTTTGATTGATAGATCATACTTTGTGAGAATCAAATTGTAATAACCTTTAAAGTGAAATATACCTGGTTTAAATTACATTTTTTAGGAAATTGTTATTGAAGGCCTGAATATGTACCAAATATGTCCAAGGAATATAAACTAATTTCTTAGTTTGTCCAAAACAGTTTTCCAGGATTCTGTAGCTTTGATATCTTGAGCGCTATAGACTCAAAACAAGTCTTTAACAGCTTCTGTAAGACTGTGTCTAACACAGATACCAATTCTTTTGTTTATGTGGTTATTGGTGTAATACTTCCAGGAGAAATTTGCTTCTTTGGTAGATAGGATTTACTTGGAAAAAAAATGAAAATTCGAAAAGAAAATTAACTAAAACTCACAATCAGAAAAGTATTTCCTTCCAAACCTTAAATGAAGAAGGGTCTGTTGCTGATAAGTTATAACATACACTGTTCTTTCTAGACTGCCAGAATCAGTCTTTCTCTCCCTTCTCTTCCTTCTCTCCCCCCCTCCCCCTCTCCCCCCCTCTCCCCCCCTCTCCCCCCCCTCTCCCTCTCCCTCCCTCTCCCTCTCCCTCCCTCTCCCTCTCCCTCCCTCCCTCCATCTCATCCTTGAGAATGCTTTGTTTCCATTTGGCTCAAGTCAGAAGTGGAATTTAACTTTTATTTCGATCTCCAAAATTTGGACTTACTAGAATTTATCCTTCTTTTAAAATATGTTCTATGCCTGTACTTTGGCCTTTTGCTTTGGCTCAACTATCCTCTGTTTTTCTCTCTAATCTTCCTCTCAGGACTTGCGTAATACTTGTATGTTTGAGGGCTCAAAGCTCATGTGAAATACCTCTGAGACATCAATATACACTCCCCTCTCTGAAGCTCTACATTAATGTATATATTAAGAGCAGCAGAATGGTCCAACTTCTTGGGTCAAGATAGGAGCTCTGGCATTTTCTGTGATCTTGTACTCTTTTTTTCTGACACTCAAGGACTACTTAAGGGAGCTTATTTTAGCCATTAGCCATTGAGAAACTATCTTTTGAGAGAGAAGGAGAAATCAAATGTAGTACAGTGTTTAAGGAGTCAGGGTAGGGGGCATCTGGGAATTCTTTATGTTCTTACAACTCTTTGAGTCTGAAAGTATATGTAAATATATATATATATATATATATATATATATATAATATATATAAGTAATATATATGTAATATATATAAATAATAAATATAAATATATATAATTTTAAAAGTAAGTGTATCTATCCTCATTTGCTCATTCATTGGTCTAGTCAGTAAGTAATTACTGAGCATGTATGATGTGCTGAGCACTGTTACATGAGTAGCACAAGCTATGCTTCCTGCCCTCTTGAAACTTAGAATCACCAAGTAGTGCTGTTTGCTTCTACAATTATCATTCTGGTTAAAAATTACTAGGGGTACCTGGGTGGCTCAGTCGGTTAAGTGTCCCAACTCTTGATCTCAGCTCAGGTCTTGATCTCACAGTTCGTGGGTTTGAGCCCCGTGTCAGGCTCTGTGCTGGCAGTTCAGAGCCTGCTTGGGATTCTCCCTCTCCCTCTCTCTGCCCCTCCCCATTCATGCGTGCATGCTGTCTCTTTCTCTCTCTCAAAAATAAACAAAATAATTACTAAACATGTTATAGAAAATTCAGAGAGTACAGAAGGGGAAAGAAGAAAGCAAGTCACTACATACCTTACCACTGGGAGAAATCACACTTTACTGTTAATGTTCTATGTTTTATATCTCTTTTACAAAATGAAATCTATAGTGCTTTATATCCTACTTTTCCTTATTATATTGTACTTTACGTATTTTCCCTGTAACTCAGTTTCAAAATATTATATTAAATAATAACAGTTTTTCATATGAATGTGCCATGATTTATTTAACCCATTCCTTTTGGACATTCAGGTGTTCTCTGCTTTGCCTTTTTTATTAGGTTAAACCTATTCTTATATTTTATTTTTTTATTAAAAAAATTTCTTTTTACATTTATTTTTGAGAGAGTGAGAGTGTGAGTGGGGGAGGGGCAGAGATAGAAGGAGACACAGCATCTGAAGCAGCCTCCAGGCTCTGAGCAAGCGGTCAGCACAGAGCCTGATGTGGGGCTTGAACCCATGAACCATGAGCTCATGACCTGAGCTGGAGTCAGACGTGCAACTGACTGAACCACCCAGGCACCCCTATATTTTATTAATAAACTATTTCTTTCACAAATTACCTTCTTAGCCTTTACCCATTCTCCTGATAAGTTGGTTTTAATCAATTAATATTTAATCCTATTTATCATAGATTTTTAACAGTGCTCTTGGTTTTTCCATATAATTTATTGAACAGATGCTGATATTGAAATAAAATTGATAGACATAAATGTGTATAGTGGTCTTTTGCTTTATGAATATCTTAGTATTTGTCAAGCAAACAACCAAAAATGCTCTTCCTTAGCCTTTCCTGAAACACACTGGGTTATTAAACTACAAAAAACCTACTTTGTTGGAATACATTTCTTAGAAAACATTTTTAATTTTTTTTTTTAATGATTATTTATTTTTGAGACAGAGACAGAGTATGAACAGGGGAGGGTCAGAGAGAGAGGGAGACACAGAATCTGAAGCAGGCTCCAGGCTCTGAGCTGTCAGCACAGAGCCCGACATGGGGCTCGAACTCAACGACCGCGAGATCGTGACCTGAGCCGAAGTTGGATGCTTAACCGACTGAGCCACCCAGGTGCCCCTATTCTTTTTCTTTTTTTAACTTTTTTTGAATTTGTGAATTTTTAAATGCTTCATACTTTTAAAAGAACTCTTGGAGTGCCTGGGTGGCTTAGTTAAGCGTCTGACGCTTGTTTTCACCTCAGGTCAAGATCTTGTGGGTTCTTTCTTCTCTCTCTGCCCCTCCCCTCCTCTCACCATCTCTGTCTCTCTCAAAATAAATTAAAAAAAAAACTTTAAAAAAAATTTTTTAAAAAGAGCTCTTGTGCCTTCTCTCATTTGAACTTCTTTATAATGAACTGCCCCATCATCTCTCTTCATTTTATATACTATTTTTTAAATATCTTTTTCATTAACTCTTATCCAGGGCTGCTTGCTTGCTCGCTTCCCCTCACCCCATATGCGTATGTTAACTACTTTCATAACAAAAAGAAGCTATATTTAAAATATGGTATTTGCCATCTTGTTTCGTTTACTTCCTTTTGGACTTGAGGGTAGGTCCTATGTCATACTCATTGTTGTATTCTTGGCATATCATATGCCCAATAAATTTTCCTCAAATGAGGGTTCTGCCTTTACTTCACAGGTGAGGTGGTGGAGGCTGATGATTTGGAGAAGGTTGAACAGTTGACACAGCTTTTTAGTGACAACAGGGCCAGGGCCTGAGCCAGTGGTTGCTTGTTTCATGCCTGAATTCCTAGTCTTCTCACCATTTTGCCATCACCTTAGTTTGGTGACTTGTGCCTCGAGAGGCACAGAAATTTGGGTTTCTTAAGGCCCTCTCCTCTATGTCTATGCTCCCTCACTCTTACACCCTGAGGTGCTAGCTCCTGGAGTCATGTGACAGTCTGCTGTTAACTGGCATGCTTCTCCAGGCCACGTTCTCTGTGCTGCCATTGTAGCCATCCGTCTAAAATTTGTTACACCTGTGCTTTAAACACTCAGCCATTCTGCATCACCTATGAAGTAAAACCCAAATTGCTTCTTCAGGAGGCACTTATAAACCTACGTCCTTCCCAGCCTCCTTGCCTTCCCAGCCTCCTTGCCTTCCCAGCCTCCTTGCCTTCCCAGCCTCCTTGCCTTCCCAGCCTCCTTGCCTTCCCAGCCTCCTTGCCTTCCCAGCCTCCTTGCCTTCCCAGCCTCCTTGCCTTCCCAGCCTCCTTGCCTTCCCAGCCTCCTTGCCTTCCCAGCCTCCTTGCCTTCCCAGCCTCCTTGCCTTCCCAGCCTCCTTGCCTTCCCAGCACCGCGTGCCGCTAAGCAGGGCTTCGTGTGCTTCCCTCAATGCCTTTTGCTGCCTCTTGCCTTCCTGTATACCACCCTCCGTTCAGATGCTTGCAGCCCCTTTCTTTTTCTCTTGCCTATCCAGGTACGTTCCAGGTCAGCCTCCTTCATGTTTTCCTTCCTCACAGACTCCATCATCTGCCCTTTGTTGTTCCACATGTATCCCGTGCATAGTCAGTGTTCATCATATGGCGGTACAAATTTTTATTTACATGCCTGCCCACGTATTTGACTGTAATCTCCTTGAGAGCAGCAACTATGTCTACCCGCTGTCTTCCACCTCCCCCTTACCAACTATGAGTACCTACTATGCATTCCACACTGTGGGGTGGTAAGTGCTGGGGCTCTAGAGATGAGTAGGAAGTAGCTCTTGCCCTGAGGGAGCTGGATGGTTTAGTAGGGGAGAAAGAGGAGGTTATAATTCATTCAGGATGATACTTTACTTGCTAGACATGTAAGTTAGTCACAGATTGGGTGAACAGGGTGTGAACAGCTCAGAAACTCTTCCTTGGAAGATCAATGGAAGTTTGTTTTCTTCTCTCTGTCCTTGGCACCTGACGTGGCACTGTTGCCTAGCAAATGGTGGGTGTATAATAATGTGAATTAAAGGAAGGGATGGAGGAGGGGTGATGCCATTCAGGAAAGAGGTGCAGGATATGGAGTCCCAAGAAGAGTTGAGATTGGAAAAGTGTGTCCTTTAGAAGTGAAAACAAAACCGTTGTTCTTCCAAAGTGTGTTATGTGGGTCACAAAAAAGGGTCAGCCTGAAGTGACCTTTCATTATAGGGTTGACCAGCCTCATCTGGGGCAAGTGAACAAACAGAATGCTATGGTAGGAGATCCCACCGGATACAGTCTCCTGCTGAAAAATCTGTAAAACTTAACCCAACATCAATTAGTATAACTTCGTATTTTCACTCTCCAGAAGACTCTAGCCCTTTCCTGGGAAGGACTCCCATTTCTCGCACCCCCCCCCCACACACCTGGATAGAGTTAAGGCTTTCCATTAACGGGAACAGAGTTTCTTCTCTCCCCTGCATCTCCCAGCTGATTGAGGCTGGCCTTCAAGGGGGAGGGCAAATGGTCTGTGGTTTTCTTGCTCTCTTTGCCTTCCGTCAAAAGCATAGATAGCGATGGCTGAATGATTTATATTTGACCTTTCAAGGAGCCATATGGAAGGCTGTGTAGGGTGTAGGGCTCGTGAATACTGTTTCTCTGCCTGCTGGGAAAACGTGTGCTCATGAGCTGCCTTGCTACACCATCAAGGCAACTGAGAGTGCTTCCTGCAGGAGCTGCATGGAACACAGGGCCGGCTCTGCCTGATCCTCAGTCAGCCTTTGTTCTGTGGTTGACGGCATCAGGCTGTGCTCAGACGTTTTGGTCACAGCATTTGGGACAGGGAAGTAGGGTGAGAGTCCTGGGGAACCTGTTTCCCTGCCACATTGAGCTTAGAAAGTAGCAAAAACCGTATCTTTCTGTGTGCATATGAACTTTGTTTTGCACAAATTATAGCCTTTGACTTAGTAAAAACTTTGGGTTCTATTTACTTGGCTCAAATTAGAAGCTTTAAACTTGTTACTACAGATTTTAACATGTGCTTTTAAACATTGGCACCTAAACTCCTCTCTTAGGTAAGAGATTAAAGACCTGTGGAATTACATTATTGTTTTATAAAAATAGGGTTTTTACCCTTGTCAGTTTTTAACTGAGTCTGTGCAGTTGGCATTGATGGGTTTTGCCATTTGTTTCCATTGCTACCCCTCCTTTGCTATGATTCTTCACCTGAGATCTGGATTGCCACAATGTGTTTCCTAACACTGGTAGTCCCCTCAACCCCAATCTTAGAAATTGCCTGCTTCTCCTGGTGCAGGTGACCATTCCTCAGCTGGACGTCAGGGGACCCCGCCCCGCCAAGCTGAGCACACCCTCCCTGTGTCCCCCGTTTCACTCTGCCTCTGAACAGCCTGTCCACCTGCTCTGTCATATTCACACTCCGGTAGCTGTTTCCTGGAATGCTGGCGTTCTCTGGATGGAAGCTGTGCTTCCTGAACGAAGCTCCAGCAGCCTGGAAATACAGGATAAAATGGAATGAAACTTGGTCCATAAAATTTCCAGTTAGGCCCAGAGGTAGGAGGCAGTAAAGTTTTCTGCTGGAATCCCGCAATACTTATTCCGCACTAACTCGTTTATATATTTGCTGCATAGAAAACTTTAGTGACAAAAAGGAAATAAAAAAGAATAATTCACCCATCAACTCAACATTATTTGTTTTCATTTTTCTATGTATAGCCCAGTGGAGTGTATATACAAACATATATGTAGAGAGATAGTCTTAATGTTACACACTTATTTTTTTTTTCCATTTATTTTTCAGTTTTATAATGGACAGTTGGAGAGCTGAGATTATGGCTTATGGTTCTTTTGTATCCTTCCGTTGCCAAGCACAGTCTTAGGCATGTAATGGGAACTTAATAGCTAGTTAATATTTTTAGGGTTTTGCAAGTTTTCTTTTTTTCATTTTTTAAAATGTTTATATTTTGAGAGAGCACAAGCAGAGAAGGGGCAGAGAGAGGGAACTAGAGGATCCCAAGTGGGCTCTGTGCTGACAGCAGCGAGCCTGATACAGGGCTCAGTCTCACAAACCGTGAGATCATGAACTGAGAGCCAAAGCCGTATGCTCAACTGACTGAGCCCCTCAGGTGCCCCTCTTTTTTCATATTTTAAATCTGTAGCCAATATTTATTCTATCCCAATTGGCTTTTGTGTTCTTAAGAATATATGTTTCCTTCTTTTCCCATTTTTCTGTTCAACCTTTGGCATTTTGGATCATAACTGAGTGTCATATTGTTTGTGGGTGTGTTACCCTAGAAGTTTAAGGGTCTTCTCAGACCTTTTGTTTTCCTACAGTACTTCCATTCACAGAAAAGTCAGTGTGCCTCCTCTTAAAGGTGCCATCTGTATCTTCTTTCTCTTTGGTTGTCCTAGAACTGTGCCTGAAATGTAATATTTGCTCAGTAAATGTTTTTGTTCATTTGAACTAAATGAAAGTTATTTCAAACATGTATTACTTTTATAAAGTTATAAAAATCGTTCTCTTTAAAAAAAAAAAAAACCTTTTGTTTTGCTTGTTCATCCTATCTTAACGATATTCTTTTCAGTGGACTTAGTCTACAAGACATTAACAAATCCAGAACTTGGAACTTGTCCTATGGTTGTGTTTTCAATTGTGATCCCTTAGGAGATATGGTCATCATTTATCAGAAACTTGATACATTTAAGTAAAATACTAGTTTGATTAAATATCAGCTTGATTACATGAATTGGGGGTCCTTCAGACCATCAGGTGCAGTGATTTGCCAGGACTCAGTATGTGATCATGCTCATGGCTATGATTTGTTACAGCAAAGGATACAAAGCAAAAGAGCAAAGGGAAAAGATGGATGGGATGGAATCCAGGAAAAATTGGGCTAAAGTGACCAAAATTTTCTCCCAGTGGAGTTGCATGCTCAAATCTCTGGGCAATGAGTTTTGTTATCAGCTGGGAAGCTTGTTAGAGACACAGCACCCAGAGTTTTTGTTGGGGGCTGACCATGTATAGATACAATCTGCCTTGCACATAGCCAAATTCCAGACTCCCAGGGGAAAGCAGGTGTTCAGCATGAAACATACTCTTTGTATAAGCAGGGTAGGCACAGTGAGCCACTCTTACCAGTTCTAGGAATGCTGGGAACTCTCCCAAGTCAATTTCATAGACCCTAGCCAAAGGCCAGTCTTGTAAACAGGCCTCTCAAAGGATAGCAGTAGGCCTGCTCCCGTAACTCTTTTCTGTATGTACCATATGTTCTTCGATCACTTTCAATGCAGGGATTAGACTTTGTAAATCAGCTTTTATGTTCCGTATTTTTTGTAATTTAAAAATAATGTTGACAAACTTCTTTTTCTGCTATTCTAAAGGGCCTGAAAGCCTGGGGCAGTTCATGTTGTCTTCCATTTGTGCATTGGGGTCAGATTATCAGTGCCATATTGGTAACAGTGCTGAGTGATTAAACTCTTTTCTGGAGAAAACTCCTTACAGAAGACCTTTCCCCCCAAATATGGTGATGATACACTCAGATAAGCACCGAGAAGTCGACTGCTCCTTCCTTTCCTCATCAGAAGGTGTAAATGTTCACAGAAGGAGAGGGTGAGGCAGGACCTGTGGGCTTGTCTGAGAGGGTCAGCTGGGCATGGAACTGGGTAGCGACTGTGAGAAGTATGTTAAAAATTGGCCCAACAAGAAATAATGAAAATGCCTTTAAAAATAACATCTTTTCACCTCCTCTATGAAGTAGCTTCTTTTTTGCCACCTTCCTTCACTGGATTGGTCTAGATCTAGGCTGGGCAGTGGGTGGAGCGTCTTAGTCCTAGACCAAATAATGCCCTCCTAGTGAGGAGTGAGTGGTTAAGGCCCACACAGCAGGCATTAGGTAGAGATGAATGGGGGATTCTTTGCATTTCTGCATTGAACACTGATGACTTACACGTTAATGAACTGGCCGTTTGTTCACCCAGTAAGTATAAATTAATCCTTTTTGTTTGCTTGTTTTAGTTTTGGCGAGTTGCCATGCTTGGTGTACTTTTAGCAGTGAATTCAACTTAAAACTTGCTCTTTAGGAGGAAAGAAGCACAGGGTAGACAAATGTAGGCGTTATAAGAGAGGTTTATCAGCAAAGTGCATGGTAGTTCAGAAACACGTGGAGATTCATGTTTCACAGAACATACAGAACAAAAGTCAGATTCAAGTGATGCTTGCATGCTGGCGTTAATGCATTTATTCTTTCATTCAGTGTGCATAATATACCACGTCCCAGGTCGTGTGTGAGAGAGGGGCCTGATAGGACGGTGAACAAAAAAAATACATGGTTCTTGCTAAGTGGTCATCCAGTGTAGTAAGGGAAATCAGACAAATAAGGAATTGAAGCCCTGTGAAGAGAACAAGGTGCAATGAGAGATGATCATTTTTATTGTTTTTTAAATTTTTGCTTGAATTTCAGGTCCTTCTTCAATCTCCTTTATTAATAAAGGAAAATTATTTTGAATGCTTATTTACTTCTTTTAATGCTTTTCTCCCCTTCTCTATAGCCTATATAAAAGGTGGGTGGATCCTTAGGAAAGCCTGGAAGATTTACAATAAATGCTATCTGGACATCAATGCCCTCCAGGAGCTGTATCAGAAGAAGCTAACTGAAGAGCCCTTGACTTCTGATGCTGCAAATGATAATCACATTGTGGCTGAAGGGGTGTCTGAGGAGTCTCTAAACAGACTGAAAGGTGCTGTTAGCTTTGGATATGGCCTTTTTCACCTTTGCATATCCATGGTGCCCCCCAACCTGCTCAAAATCATCAACCTGCTGGGTTTTCCTGGAGACCGCCTGCAAGGGCTTTCTTCACTGATGTATGCAAGCGAAAGTAAGGACATGAAGGCCCCTTTAGCTACGTGAGTAGCTGTATTGCAATGCTTTGGTAGATAATATAGTGTTGAAAGTAAGTAAACTACAATCAAAGCCTTTAAAGGAAACTTCAGGTAAATTGGTTGGTTGACACGATGCCACGCCTTATGCCTTTTAACGCAATGCCGAGAACTGTGTCTTTGGTGGTGTTTATAAGCTGACTTTCTAGAGAGAGGACACTGTTCTTGACTCTCATGAATCCTGTATTTTAAACAGGTAAAGCAACCACATTTTTCAACCGCAGATGATTTTATAAGCAGTTTCTGTGACCTTGACCAGAGTCACTGAGATTCATGACCCTGGTTTTTGAATTTTTAAGGAATACGAATTTGATAACTTTCCTGTGATTCTGAAATTTTTATTATTACCTAGAGAATCCTGATATTGGGTCATTTTCTTTGATGATTCTGGTTGGTCTACTGGTCTCTCTCATGTGGCTTGGATATTTTGTGCTAGTCAACTAAATCGAGTCCTGTTAACCTGAGTCCTGTTAGTCGAAACTGAAATGACAGTTACTGAAACAGGAGAGTGTGGAGAGAAGCTGATAAAACTATCCAGAGCGAGGATTCACCCATTCCTCCATCAGTTAAAAAACAATGTGTTTTTTTTTTTCAGTCTGGTAAATATTCACCATTTGCAATTTGAGTAATTTTACACTAGATGCCCTTTGACATTTTTCAAAAAATGTTAATATCACAGAGACCGAGCTCTGTTTCTACTATTGATATTGAGGAATTTGGATATTCAGTCTTAATCAGTTGGTAGCTATTAAAAATATCATTAAATTTTCATTTCAAAAATATATTTGTTCCTCCCCAAAGTCATTAAATTACATAAACTGTGGTATTTTATTAATTTGATGTAATAGTTTTGTAACTTGTGATAATTTGTCTATTTATATCTTAATATTTTCTGGAAAGAAGTGAATTAGTAATGTAAATTCGTCTGATCTCCAGAAGAGAACTGATTTTATAAACATGCTAGAAGCACACATTTACATAAAAATATTTGATGTGTTAGTGAAACATTTTTGTCTGTTCACTAAAGATCCTAAACGAATCTGTTTTAGTTAGTTTATTTAACGTGTTATTTTTCTTGAAAGGAGGAGTATGAAATAAGGGAATTTCAAATGATTATTCTTCAAATTGAGCCTTCTCAAAGGCCAGAGAAGAGCCCTTTTTCTGGTTCTCTCACTTTAATACATTTTAGTAAAATTTGTGTCTGTGGTTCCCATATTTAAATTTGGATTCTGAGGCTTACACTCTAACTTTGTGAACACAGGAGAAAACTACATTTTTCTTTTGCAAAAAAGTAATACCTTTATTATGAGGGGACAGTAAATTCATGGTAACCAGTTCGTCTTTCTAATTTCTGTGCTGATGAGTGAAGTGTAGAAATCAGAGCTTTATCTCAGTCCATACCTTCAGAGAGCCATCTGGAAGCCTCAGCAGAGCTAAATGCTTTTATCCTATTATTCTCCTCTCACCTGATGGGCATATGCTGATGTATAAGCTGCGCCAAAGTTAGTTTTCCAAATGTTGGTAAGATTAAAATGGGGGAAAATACTCTGATTTACTTATTCAAAGACTTTTGGAAGGAGTGTGTATTAGAAGAGCACATACTGAGTTTTGACAAAGTAGAAACGCTGTAAGAAAAGCCTTGCTCAATCTTTCTCTCCCTCTTCCTTTAGATTAGCTCTGCTCTGGTATCATACTGTGGTCCGCCCATTTTTTGCCTTGGATGGCAGTGATAACAAAGCAGGCCTGGATGAAGCGAAGGAAATTCTTCTCAAAAAAGAAGCTGCTTATCCAAATTCTTCCCTCTTCATGTTTTTCAAGGGACGTATACAACGATTAGAGGTACTGTGCCTTCCTCATATTTTTAAATAAAGCCTTCTGTGGATCAAATCTGTAATTCTCACTCCGTGCTAGTATCTCAAAAGGAGGCAAATGCCATTGGGCGAAGGAACGTTTTGTTCTTGTGCTTTTCAGTTGCATCGTTGCTACAAAAGCCTCTTCCAGGAACCCAGGATGTTAGTCAGTAACCTTCTGTTTCAGGAGGTGGGAGAGGCAGGGGTGATGAGATTGGTGTACTCTAAGCCAGAGGCATAGGAACATTAGCAAATGTCTCAGTTGAAGAACACAATATAAGATTATTTTTTTTCCTTTTCTGGAGTTACTAATAATCTGTTTCTAAATTTTCATCTTGGTTAACAATTGATTTATACACGTTATTGCCTGAAATGTCAAGGACACCATCAGCTTTGAAACGGTAGTAGCTTTTATTACTTTTTCATGGGCTTCATTTGGCCAAGCCCTGTGCCAGGCGCTTTATACAGGATACCCATTTAATCCTGAGTAACCCTATGACATAGACACAAAGTCACTTCTTTTTTTTTTTTTAAGTTTATTTATTTATTTTTGAGAGAGAGAGAGAGCGAGCGAGCGCATGAGTGGGGAGTGGGGCAGAGAGAGAATCCCTAGCTGTCAGCACGGAGCCTGCTGTGGGGCTTAAACTCACTAACCATGAGATCATAACCTGAGCCAAAACCAAGAGTCAGATGCTTAACCAACTGAGCCACCCAGGTGCCTCTGCACCTCTCCCCCCTCCCCCCTCCCCCCTCCCCAATCTGCTTGCTTGCGGACATGAAGATTTGAAGAAAAAGAAAAGTATAAGAAAAAAATCATATGAAAGAAGGTGGCTGTTATGCCAGGTGCACCAACAGCTAATAGAGAATATTGCGAGTTTCTAACAACCTCCATCTTCCAGTTAACCGGGTGCCCGGCAGCAACACAGTTAATTCCAGTCGTCAACCTCCTGCAAACCTGCTGTGAGTGCTTTTGAAGATTTTTGCTCACGAAGAAGGCTTTTGTGAGCGCAGGGATGATTTGTTTACTGATAATTTTTGTTGGCAACTGAGTGTATATTGTTTCCTTTCCCTCGTGAGGTGCCTCCTTAAATCTGAAGACTCCTCATCTTTACATATGGAAGTTGTATTTTAGAGATAGCACTGATAATTTATAATTGGAACCTAGTACATACAGAAAGCACAGCACGATCTGAATTATTTAAACCTGTGTCTGAATTGTTTTTTTCTCATTATCTTGCAACTGTTTTTCTTTGCATTCAGGCTCATAAGCGTTCAGTTATGTTTCTCCTTTTTCTTGCTGTCTTAGCAACATAGTTGTGATCAGTTTCTTATGCAGTCTGCTCTTTTGGTTAGCGTTCTTTTAAGCTCAGCGTTATGGTCTTACGTGTAGGGAAGGATGTTCAGTTTATTAAAGTTTCTGTGCTCCCTTGGGTTTGTGCAAGAGGAAATAACCTATATAAGGAAATTTTAAATCGACGAAGCCTGCTCACCGCAGTGACCATTTCTGAAATGAGAGTTGCGTTACAAGGTCAGTGCTTCCTTAAATGTCCAATTCTTAAAGGGCAGGCATTACTCATTTTGAATAACTGAACATGTTGATACTAGGTTCAGTGTTGAACAGATTTGCTGCCTGGGACGAGAGCCTGAATTTATAATTATGTGCAACACAGCATAAGGCACCTTAGCATTGGGCATTTATTAGAATTTTCTCTTTACTCCCCACGTTAAATGAATGCTCTAAATTGGGTCTTAAAGGTGTCAAATAGAAATGTAAAACAAGGGTTTGTATCTTAAGCTTGCCATTTTAGTCAATTTTTTATTTCAAACAAAAATGCCTAACTTTTAGCTAAACTGGTAACTCCCCCCCCCCCCCCCCCCCCCCCCCCCGCCAAATACTTAATTTGGCATGGTTTTAGTTTGTGCCACAATTCATTCCTATTAGGGACTGAGTGGATGTTAAAAGCAAGTGGTTATTCACTACTGTTGGGATGATTCTAGCAATGAGGAGGCCATAGCGTTGTCAGAGGACCCTTCTGAATACAGTATGGGGAGGTACACAGTTGGCATTATGGTCCTTAGCAAGCATTCAGGCTCTTGCGGGGGGGGGGGGGGGCGGTGGAGAATTGTCATCTGGTGTGGGTGGTGGATATTAGGACTACCTCACCGTGAGGCAGCTGGCTTACCCGACTGATCCTTGGTTTTCAGAAAAAAGACTAAAAGATATGTTTCTGCCTCTGATTAGTGAGGCTGTAGCATCAGGGCCAAGGGGATGTGCTGGTTTTTCTGTTTGGCCCTTCCCAAGGGCCCAGAAGGAAGGATTTGGGGGATTTGGGGGATTCTGAGGTAACTTGGACTATTAATGGTATTCTCCCAGTGCCCAGACACAAGCATTTCATTTACCTTCCCAAGTGACCTTGAGGAAGCTGGTCGGGGTAGGGTTGGGGGCACGGACTCCTTTGTTTGCAGATGTGGGACTGCCCAGAGGGGCTGTTACAGCTCCTGTCAGAGGCTTTTGTAAGGCCTCTAAGGCCTCAAACTGGTTTATGGAAACACGGGGCCCCGCTGACAAATGTGCTTGCAAAGAACATGTTGGGTTTTTTCTTGTTTTTTTTTTTTTTTTTTTTAATTTTTAGTAAGCATTTAGGTTAGAGATAGGACCCCTGAGATCTTTTTGTCAACAAACACTCAGAGAACATGGTGTGCGAGCTTTAACCTCGCAGATGCAGCATATGACACTCAGTTTCTTCAGTGAGTCAGTCTACATAATTGGAACAGCTGCTTTTGTGTCAGCTTGCTGTCCTACAGGGTGACTAGCTCAGTATGTGCTGGTTAGTTTATTTTCTGTACGCATTCTTTTCAAATCCTGTGCCCTTGCCCACTTTCTGTTTAATTTCATGAACAACTTTTTACATCCTCTGGGACAATTTGGAATCCGTCTGGGAGGATGTTTTTTGACAAAGCCACCCCATCCTGTCACTTGATAACCCTTGCCATGGTGGTTTTGTTATTTCCTGTTGTTAGGGCCCAACTTGACCTAGCAGGTGGTCAAGTGAGGTGGTTATGTGAGGTGCATTTGCACCCCAGGATGGAGCATACCCTGTGCTAAAGGTACTGCTGCTAAAGCACGAGTCTCTGCACAGAGAATTTTGTCTCTTTACTGCCTTGGCTTCTCCCCACTGTATGTCTGTATACTCCCACCTCTTACCTTTCCACCCTCTTGTGTTCTCATTACCTGTCCAGTTCCTGTTGACCTCTCCCGTGTGACTTGTCTTGTTGCTGGGAGGCATAACTGGGTTCCTGTGGTACTTAGCATGGGATAAACGATATATAACTCGCGTGTGATGGGTTTTATTCTTACTGAGGCTTAAGCCTGGGAAGTAGGGTTATCAAATTTCTTACTTTTTTTTCTTTTTAGGAGAAAAAAAATGTTTTGGTGTCGGTAAAAGCCAACCCATGATTGGCAAAGTGGGTGGCATGTAGCTAGAGGGGCGACAGGTCCTACAAAATACCTATATATTTACCTATATTTCCCCGATTCTCCATACTGCAAGCAGCTATTAGGGAAATGGTCCCAGATGTTGTATAGGAATCTCAATTTTAAAATGTGAATTTATATAGTTTTGAATTTTTGTACTCCCATGAGTTTTTACCCAGGTAAACCAGGTATGGTACTGATAAGTCCATTAAGCATACAAGTGATTAATGAGTATTTTTTTTTTTTTTTTGGTTGTTTAAAAAGTTATCAGGGACAAGCCTACATTTTAATCACTTATTTTTATTTCTCTCTGATCCTCTTTTTTTCCCTGTAAATAATACAGATTTCCTCCCCTTCAGTTTTAACCATCTACTTAGTATGTAATATATACATGTATTTGGTTTTACATGCATACACTTTCATTACACACTTTATATCATGTGACTGTTTAGTGATCAAACTAAGTTGTAATACCTAAACTAATGAAAGTTGATAAACATTCTAATGAGGTTGTTATTATGCACGCATTTTGAGAACTCGTATTTTGAAACTGTTTTCTAAGCTGAGACTCCTACTTTTTGAATTTTTTTTTTTTCAATGTTTATTTATTTTTGGGACAGAGAGAGACAGAGCATGAACGGGGGAGGGGCAGAGAGAGAGGGAGACACAGAATCAGAAACAGGCTCCAGGCTCTGAGCCATCAGCCCAGAGCCCGACGCGGGGCTCGAACTCATGGACCGCGAGATCGTGACCTGGCTGAAGTCGGACGCTTAACCGACTGCGCCACCCAGGCGCCCCGAGACTCCTACTTTTTGAATAGATGAGTCCGTTGATCAATGAGACTGATGTCTTGTCTTTGTTAAGAAAAAGCTGGTTATCAAAGACTGCCTGCTTCTCTTGTGTGGCACGTAAGCCTATTTCTGAAACCAGTTCTGAAAAAGAAGATGCAAAATGTCTTCACGATTAGAGTAAGAGGTTATCCTCCTAAGGAGGGTGCGGAATCAGATATTTAAATTCTGATGTGCTGGTTGGAGAAGTACAGCTCTAAAGAAATGAATTGAATAAATGAGGTAAAATGCAGCTGGATTGAAATGATGTCTCTGTGGGGCACCTGGGTGGCTCAGTTGGTTAAGCGTCCGACTTCAGCTCAGGTCATGATGTCGCGGTTTGTGGGTTTGGGCCCCGCGTCAGGCTCTGTGCTGACAGTTCAGAGCCTGGAGCCTGCTTCATAATCTGTCTCCCTCTCTCTCTGCCCCTCCCAGCTCATTCTCTTCCTCTCTCTCTCGAAAATAAATAAGAACGTTAAATTTTTTAAAAAAGAAGTGAAGTCCCTGCAAACCATAAAAGACTCTTAAATAAA
This sequence comes from Leopardus geoffroyi, assembly GCF_018350155.1. NCBI lineage: Eukaryota > Metazoa > Chordata > Mammalia > Carnivora > Felidae > Leopardus > Leopardus geoffroyi. The sequence continues at coordinate 46,445,862 of NC_059339.1, forward strand.
GAGAACAAACTGAGGGTTGAGGCAAGGGTGTTGGGTGGGTGAGATGGGCTAAATAGGTGATGGGCATTAAGGAGGGCACTTGTTGGGATGAGCACTGGGTGTTCTGTGTAAGTGATGAATCACTAAATTCTATTCCTGAAATCATTATTATGCTATATGTTAACCAACTTGGATTTAAATTAAAAAAAAAATATATTGTAGCCATGGAGAAAAAAAAAATTAAGTCTCTGCTTATGCCAGGGGGTACCCAGATCAACAGGCATGAGCCCCTGTGCTCCTCAGGCTCAACCTGGGCCCCACTTGACTGTAGGTGCCACTCAGACAATTAGCCATTACAGTACTGCTTCATGAGGACAAAGGGAAGGAAGTTTGTGCAAGGCCTGGAGACCACACTGAAAAAGTTACAATGAACTTTACCTTTCATATGTGTGCGAATGTCCCCTGATCATCTCCTCTTTCTCTGACTTGAAGCTGCCTTGTTTGTTCTGGTAAACGCCGCCCCCTCACTACAGTCTGCTGTTTTGTACTTCCCCTCCCGCCCCTCCTCTCCCTTCTGAGAATGATAGGATGTGGTTTCTTTACCCTGAATGGTGTCTGTAGGGACTTGCTTTGATGGTTGACCTTCGCTTCACCATGTTCATGTCACCCCCCCGTCCCATCTCCTTCTCAGGCAGTCAGGGTTTTCTTATCCTTATTTTCTACTAGCTGTGAAGTTCTGGGTGAAAGGCTTGGACACATCTACACCAGCATGTGTTCTGTCTGGGGACTTGCTTTCTGCTCATTATTTTAGGTGACTTCAGTTATCTGAGGTACCTTTTAAAAATTGTAGTGCTTCTGTCTGTATTTTTATTAAGATGAAAGGACATTTTTCACTGGTGCTCCCCGGAATAAGTGGGAGGGCTGTGTTGCTTTTTAGCCCACCAGTTCATGATTGGGACAGGGACAGAAAAGTGGAGGTCGGCCCCTTTGGTGGTGAATTTATCAGCTAGAGAAAAGAGACGGGAGGCCTGCAGGGGTCACGGAGAGCAGAGGCCAGGTGGAAGTGGCAAACACCGCAGAGGGTCTTTGCCTGAGCTCTCTTCTCTCGGGCATGTTGACATTAGTGGAGCTGTTTGGTAGCAGTGTTCTTTGCATCTGTCAAAGAGCAAGTCTGCCTCTTGTATTTGAACAGCATGCCTTGCCGGCATGATGTAATGTTGTTATTTATAGCATCAGGAAAAAGGCAATGCAGGAAGAGAAATAATTCCCTGAAGTTCTGTTCATTGTAGTCTTCTCTTCATCCTACAAGGTTCTCTTTATCACTTCGGGCGCCAAAAAAATAGGGTTGCCATTTATTCTTAGAAGAACACAAGATGAGAGATTGGTTCAAGCTGGTGTGGGGGAGAGGGGGGATATATTTGTCTCCACTTTCCAGTGAGATAAACATGTATCATGTGGTTTAATAACTCTGTGCACTTTAAAATAAGAGGGTAGTAACCCAAACTGCTAATAGGTTAAATACATTTGCTCTTCTTTCAGCTCCATCATTACAGGCTGTTGGGCTGACAAGCAAGTAGAAGGTTAATGATTTTTATCCCTAAGCTCACTAAGTGTGCATAAGAGGATGAGCTTTCCCTTGCCTGCATTAGCCCTGGTCCTAGGGCTAGGAGTTCAGTGCACAGTCTGTTGTTAGGTGTCCTTGATAACAGAATTGCTAAACCGATTCGGCTACTCAGCAGTATTAATGCTGAATCACAGATAATAAGTGGGTTGTCACTCACGTCCTCTTGTGTGCTAAAGGTGACAAGGAAGACCTCTCCTTTTAAAACATATACATAATAGTTTAAGATGTTAGGGCACTTGGGTGTCTCAGTCGGGTAAGGCTCAAGTCATGATCTCCTGGTCCATGGGTTGGAGCCCTGCATCAGGCTCTGTGCTGACAGCTTGGAGCCTGGAGCCCGCTTTGGATTCTCTGCTCCTACCCCGCTCCTGTTCTGTCTCTAAAAATAAATAAAGGTTAAAAAAAAAAAAAGATGTTAGGCAACTCTGTAAAAATAACCCAGTGATACTTACATTTTAAGCTGTTTTGCCTCCAGTAATTTTGTGATCTTTAGTACACACATGAGACTTGATGCAGTTTTGTTTACAAATCTTCCATATTTTAACATGTTTTTATAAGTAATTGGCATGCAGAATATTTAGATTTCCATTTTGTTAATAATTTGACATTTCCTTTCGTTGGGAAACTGCTGGGATATTTGATTATTGTTGTTTCTCTATTTACCAGTATCTCACTCTGATAGTGCTGCAGTAACTAGCATATTTTTCCTTTTTTTTTTTTTGAGTTATTTCTTTGGATTATAGCTCCAGTGGTGTCATTATTAGAATCAGAGTATGAATGGTTCCGTAGCTCCTGCTAGATGAGAGATTATACTCAAATAGTGGGCCAGAGTATGATCATTCATTATTTTGTGCATGGTATCAGCAGCATGTTCCATTGCATACTTTTCTTTTTATTTCCATAATGATGCAGTTTAAAGATCATAAAATATTACTGATAAGACTTCTCATGTTCATGTATCAGAAGACAATAGTGTTAAGGTGGCAGTACTGCCTTAATTGAGCTACCAGATTTCAGTATAATCCCTCAAAAATCACAGCCTGCTTTTTTGTAGAAATCGACAAAGTGATACTAAACTTAAGGAACCCAGAGGCAGTCTTGAAAAGGAAAACAAAATTGGAAGATAACATACTTCCTAATCTCAAAATCTACAAAGTAATCAAGTGAGTGGTACTGGCATAAGAATAGACCTGTAGAGATCAATGAAAGTCAAGAAATCTGTACATTTATGGATCAATTGACTTTTGACAAGGGTAAATCAGTAGGCAAAGAATAGTCTTTTCAGCAAATGGAGTGACAACTGAATATCCACATGCAAGTAAATGAAGTTGGACTCCTACTGTATACTGTATGGAAGAATGAATGCAAATGGATCGTAGACCTAAACGTAAGAGCGAAAACCATAAAACTCTTGGGTTAGACAGGACATCAAAAGCACAACAACAAAAGGAAAACAGCTAAATTGAACTACATCAAAATTAAAGCCTTTTGTGCTGCAAAGAGTATTGTCAAAGTAAACAGGGGTGCCTGGGTGGCTAAATCAGTTGAGTGTCCCCACTCTTGATTTCAACTCAGGTCATAATCCCGGGGTCGTGGGACTGAGCCCCATATTGGGCTTTGTGCTGAACACAGAGCCTACTTAAGATTTTTTCTCTCTCCCTCTCCCTCTCTCTCCTGCTTGCACTCTCTCTCTCAAAACAAAAAATAAATTAAAAAAAAAAAAAAGGTCGGGGGGGGGCACTTAACTGACTAAGCCAACCAGGGTCAGGGTTAGGGTGCATCCAACTTTTGATCTCAAATCTCAGTCTCAGGGTTGTGAGTTCAAGCCCCCTGTGTTGGACTTCATGCTGGACATGGAGCCTACTTAAGAAAAAAAGCTGCAGAATGGGAGAAAATATTCGCAACTTCTAGATAGGACAAGGGACTTATATCCAGGATATGTAAGGAACTCTAACAACTCAATTAAGAGACAAATAAGCCACGTTTTAAAATAGGCATAGGATCTGAAGAGACCTTTCTCCCAAGAAAATCTGCAAATGACCAATAAGCATATGAAAAGATGCACAGCATCATAAGTAATTATGAAGAAATGCAAATTAAAACCAAGTGAGATGCTATTTCACACCTAGCAGGCTACCTGTAATAAAGACAGCCAATCACAAGTGCTGGCCAACATATGGAGAAACCAGAAACCTAATTCATTGTTGATGGGGATGTAAAATAGTGCGGCCACTTTGGAAAAGTTTGGCACTTCCTCCAAATGTTAAACACAGATTTACCATATGATCCAGAAGTCCCTTTCCTGGCAGTGTACCCAAGAGAAATGAAAACATATGTCCATATTGTTATTTATAGAGCAAAGAGTGGAAACAACTCAGATGTCCATCAGTTGATGAACAAAATGTGCATCCATACAATGGAATAATTATATTCAACAACAAAAAGGAATGAAGTACTGATACGTGCTACAGTGTGGGTGAACCTAGAAAGTATGTTAAGTGAAGAGAGTCAATCACCAAAGAGCATATATTGCAGGATTCCATTTCTATGCAATCTCCAGAACAGGCAAATCTATCAGAATTAATTTAGTTATCAGAATTAAATAATATCTATATCTCACACATGCAAATAGGTATGAGAATACAGTAGTTCTTAGAACTATGACATCACTGAATGATGTCAGGAAAACTGGACAGCCATATCCAAAAGAATAGATGATATCTCCTTGTACTTCTGATTTGCATTTCCCTGATGATGAGTGATGTTGAGCATTCTTTCATATGTCTGTTGGCCACATGGATGTCTTCTTTGGAGAAATGTCTGTTCGTGTCTTCTGCCCCTTTTAATTGGATTATGTGTGCGTGTGTGAGTGTGTGTGTGTGTGAGTTGTATCACTTCTTTATATATTTTGGATACTAACCCTTTATCTGATAGGTCATTTGCAAATATCTTCTCTCATTCCATAGGTTGTCTTTCAGTTTTGTTAATTATTCCCTTTGCTGTGCAGAAACTACTGATGTTTCAGTAGTTTTATTTCCCTGGTCTCAGGAGACATATCTAGAAAAATGGTGCTATGCTAGTGTCCAAGAAATTACTGACTGTGCTTTCTTCAAGGATTTTTGTGGTTTCAGTTCTCAAATTTAGGTCTCTAATTCATTTTGAGTTTATTTTTGTGTATGGTTCTATTCTTTTGGATATGGCTGTCCAGTTTTCCTGACATCATTCATTGAATAACCTTTTTCCATCATATATTCATTTCTCCTTTGTCAAAGATTGGCCATGTAATTGTGGGTCTATTTCTGGATTTTCTGTTTTATGCCATTGATCTGTATGTCTGTTTCTATGATGGTACTATACTGTTTTAGTTAGTACTGCTTTATAATATGACCTGAGATCTGGAATTGTGATATCTCCAGTTTTCTTTTTCAAGATTGCTTTGGCTATTTGAGGACTTTTGTGGTTCCATACAAATTTTAGGTTGTTGGTTCTGGTGCTGTGAAAAATGCTGTTGGTATTTTGATAGGGATTGCATTAAATGTGCAGAATGCTTTGGATATTTTAACAATATTTATTCTTACAACCTGCAAGCATGGAATGTCTTTCCACTTCTTTGTGTTGTCTTGAATTTCTGTCATCAGTGTTTTAAACTTTCAGAGTACAGGTCTTTCACCTCTTTGGCTGAGTTTATTACTATTTTATTGTTTTTGGTGCAATTGTAAATGGGATTGTTTTCTTAAATTCACCTTGTGCTGCTCCATTATTATATAGGAATGGAACAGATTTCTGCACATTGATTTTTTTTTTAATTTTTTTTTTCAACGTTTATTCATTTTTGGGACAGAGAGAGACAGAGCATGAACGGGGGAGGGGCAGAGAGAGAGGGAGACACAGAATCGGAAACAGGCTCCAGGCTCTGAGCCATCAGCCCAGAGCCTGATGCGGGGCTCGAACTCACGGACCGCGAGATCGTGACCTGGCTGAAGTCGGACGCCTAACCGACTGCGCCACCCAGGCACCCCTGCACATTGATTTTTGTATCCTGTGGCTTTACCAGATTCATTTATTAGTTCTAGTAGTTTTTTGCTAGAGTCTTTAGGGTTTTCTATGTATAGTATCATGACATCTGCAAATAGTGAAAATTTTACTTCTTCCTGACCAATTTGGATGTCTTTTGTTTATTTTTGTTGTCTGATTGCTGTGGCTACGACTTCAGTACTGTGTTGAATGAAAGTGGTAAGAGTGGACATCCTTGTCTTGTTCCTGACCTTAGGAAAAGTGCTCCCAGTTTTCCACCATGGAGTCTGAAGTTGGCTGTGGGTTTTTCATATATGGACTTTATTATGTTGAGATATGTTCCCTCTAGACCTACTTTGCAGCGGGTTTTTATCACGAATGGATATTGTACTTTGTCCAATGCCTTTCCTGCATTTGTAGAAATGGTCCTATGGTTGTTATCCTTTCTGTTATTGATGTGATGTGTCATGTTGATTGTTTTTGCAAATAGTGAACCACACTTGCATCTTGTGAATAAATCCCACTTGGTCATGGTGTATTTTTTTAATGTATTGTTGGATTCGGTTTGCTAATATTTTGTTGAGGGTTTTGGCATCTATATTCATGAGAGATATTGGCCTGTAGTTCTTTTTTTGTAGTGTCTTCATCTGGTTTTGGTATTAGGGTAATATTGGCCCCATAGAATGAATTGAAGAGTTTTCCTTCCTCTTGTATTTTTTGGAATAGTTGGAGAAAAATCGGTTAACTCTTCTTTGGGGGCATCTGGGTGGCTCAGTCTGTTAAGCGTCTAACTTTTGATTTCGGCTCAGGTCGTGATCTCATGGTTTGTGGGATCAAGCCCCATGTCAGGCTCCATGCTGTCAGCATGGGATTCTCTCTCTCCCTCTCTGCCTGTCCCCTCACTCACTCTTGTGCACATGCGCCCTCTCTCTGTTTCTTGCTCTCAAAATAAATAAATAACACTCCCTCCCCCCACCCTCCCCCAAAAAACATCTTCTTTAAATGTTTAGAATTCACTTGTGAAGCCATCTGGTCCTGGACTTTAGGGCTTGGGGTGTTTCTTGATTATTAATTCAGTTCCATTGCTGGTAATTGGTCTGTTCAATTTTCTGTTTCTTCCTGCTTTCATTTTGGTAGGTTATATGTTTCTAGGAACTTACCCATTTTTTTTTCCAAGTTGTCCAGTTTGTTGGCATATAATTTTTCATAATAATCTCTTGCTGTTGTTTGTATTTCTGTGGTGTAGGTTGTTATTTCTCTTCTTTCATTAGTGATTTTGTTTATTTGGGTCCTCTCTCTACTTTGTTTGGTAGTCTGACTAGAAGTTGATCCACATTGTTGATCTTAAAAAAAATCAGCTCCTGGTTTCATTGATCTGTTGTGTTTTTTGAAGTTTCTATCCTTTATTTCTGCTCTAATCTTTATTTCCTTTTGTTGGGCTTGGGTTCTTTTTTCTAGTTCCTTTTGGTGCAAGGTTGGGTTGTTGGAGGTTTTTCTTCTTGAGTTGGGCCTGTGTTACTATAAACTACCCTCTTAAGAACCACTTTTGTACATCTAAGATTTTGGATCGTTGTGTTTTCATTTGCATTTGTTGCCATGTAATTTTTTATTCTTTGATTTCTTGGTTGACATATTCATTGTTTAGTAGCATGTTATTTAACCTCCATGTATTTGTGCACTTTCCAAACTTTCTTGTGGTTGATTTCTCATTTCATAGTGCTATGGTCAGAAAAGATGCAGATGGAGTCTATTTTTGAGATGTTTTTATATTTTTATTTTTATTTATTTATTTATTTTTTTCAACGTTTATTTATTTTTTTTGGGACAGAGAGAGACAGAGCATGAACGGGGGAGGGGCAGAGAGAGAGGAAGACACAGAATCGGAAACAGGCTCCAGGCTCTGAGTCATCAGCCCAGAGCCTGACGCGGGGCTCAAACTCACGGACCGCGAGATCGTGACCTGGCTGAAGTCGGACGCTCAACCGACTGCGCCACCCAGGCGCCCCGAGACGTTTTTATATTTTTAAATGACTGTTACTTAGCCTTGATAATTGTGATTTTATAATGTTTTGAATATAACATAGATCAACTATTGCCATGAAAAGTACCTATTTAGTGGGGCGCCTGGGTGGCTTAGTTAAGTGTCTGACTTCAGCTCAGGTCATAATCTCATGGTTTGTGGGTTCAAGCCCTGTGTCGGTCTCTGTACTGACAGCTCGGAGTCTGGAGCCTGCTTCATATCCTGTTTCTCAATCCTTCTCTCTTTCTCCCTTCTCTCTCTCTCTCTCTCTCTCTCTCTCAAAACTAAATAAACATGAAAAAAGTATTTAGTATTTTATCTACTTGTTTTCTCATATATATGCTTAACTATTAGTTTGTCAGTTTCTGTATATTCCAGGGAGATTTTAATTGAGATTTAGAATATTTCATTAATTTCTGAGGATGTCTGTTAATTTAGGGATGCCCCTTTATTTCTTCCATTACACTTTATAATGTTTGTGTGTGTACATTTGTCCTGTTCTGAGTAAACAAGGGTCCAAATAACAGAAGTATGTTAAGTGTACCTAGTTGTTTTGGGATTAAGGAGACACTAGAAGTCAAGCCTTCTTTCTCAATCCAGTGTTACTTTGCTTTTATTTGTTAATAAATTATACACACACACACATATTATGTATATAATATTTTATATGTTGGCAAATGTTTTATATGTAACTTCTAAGTAAATCACATATATTTCAATGTGAAAATATTCAAGGAGGCTTATTCTTAGCTTTAAATCTGATATTGTATAAAAATGAGTTGGTTAGTAGACCATCTTTTTTACAGTTTGAAGAAGCAGGTCACTTAAAGTAATGAAACCGTTATTAAACATTTGAATGTTTTTCTGTTATTCGGGTACCCATTTGAAATCAATTCCTTAGTAACATTTCTTCAATAATGTTTTAAAACATCTTACTGTTCTATGCATTTTAGTTTTATATTGTAGTTTTTCTATTTCCACTTAGTATTTAAAAATATGCCAGTACTATTAATAGATATGTAAAAATGTGGTGTCACTTTCTATTTGTGGTATTTTTGTGCTGTTTGTGGTATTTTATAAATATGTGTCTATGATTGGGCTTTTGGATACATTGGCTTTAAATGTGATTTTTTATCAATTTATTGTTTATTTCCATTTTCTGTCTAGTTTTCCTTAATTTAGCTTGTCTTCTAATCCATTTTTTTAAAACTTTGTATTTCTCTTAATAGGTATCTGTGCTCTCATTTAGGGATTGTACTGTGTGCTTTGAAGTTCTGCTTGCATTTTGTTTTCTTGAGAGGGCTTGGGAGCTATAATATTGCTACAGTGAGAGATGTATTTGGTCTTTGTCCCTAGTTCCTGGCACAGAACTCTAAAACCCGGGAATTTCCTCATTGAGAGGTGATAGAAGAGTGTGTTGCTACTCATACCAAGCCCCTTTCAGCCTTACCCTGAGTTACGGTAGTGGGTTGACTGTGACTCCTAGGTAGCTGCAGGAGGAGGGCTGGTTGGTAGGATGGGAGGGTTGGAACTTTGAGTAGCACTTCCTACTGCCAACCTCCTGGAATGAATTGGGGCTGGAGATTGAGTTAGTCATCCAGACCAATGATTTATTCAATCAAGCCTAACTAATGGATCCTCCATTAAAATCCTAAATGACGGGGTTCAGAGAGCTTCCGGGTAGGTGAATGCATCCATGTGCTGGGAGTGTGGCACACCCCGAACTCTAAGGGACAGAAGTTTCTGTGCTCAGGACCCTGTTGGACCTTGTGCTATGGGGCTCTTCCTCTGGCTGTTCGTTTTTATTCTTTATGATGTCAGAAGTGTTGTGAGTAGAAGAGACTGGTTTCCTTCAAGCTTCCTAAAGGTTTAGTGCTATTAAATGTTCTTGCCAAGTGTTTTGTTATGATTGATTACATTTATTATATAAATTGTGTGATGAGGCCTGCTCTGTCTGGTAGGTTTGTTTGGGTCTCTGTGTGGCCCTCATCCTCTGCCTGGCAGTAGCCCGGGGCTGAGGGAACCTAGGGCATAGTTTTGCTTTTAAGATTCAGCGAGGTCGTGATCTGGGAGGCCTGTGCCGCTCTTGGAGCTGTGAGTGAGTGCTAGTCCTCATTGGCTGTAATGATGACAGAGCTGGTGTCAAGGCTGCAGCAGCATGGGGACAGCGAGGGAGCACATGCCCTGGAGAGAGCAGGACTGTATGGCAGGCAGGCAGTAAGCAGCTGGAGGTGTGGCCAGGCTTCAAGCAGCATAAACACAGGCCTACTGGAAGGTAAAGCTTGGTGTGGCTCACCATTGTGCTGCCCTCACAGCTGGGGAAGGCAACACAGAAGTGGGGGGATTGGGGCAGGCTGTTTCGAGTGTGGGAGTTTGAAGGTAGAGGTAAGAGTGTGGGGGATTAGCCTGCATTCAAGCCCAGAGCCAAGAAGCCACCAGATAGTGGGAGATCCAATCTCAGTGGGGCTGGAACATTTGGTGGGAGAGAGGCAGGTGGAATGAGGGTGACTAGGGAGACAACATATCATTTGATTTTTGTCTCTCAGTCCAAATCTCCTTTCTCATAGAAGAGTTCCTTGTTCATATTTAATTGTATGTTACATGCGCATTGTTTTCCTTTGCCCTTCAGGATTGTGTTTATTCCCGTTTCTTTTAATGCTTACCTGTTTTTGAGTAGATTTTTCTTTAGTATTAGATTGAAAAAAAATGATTTTGATGTTTGACTTGTCTGTCTTCTATTTGAAACATGGGTTCACCTATCCATACAGTGTTCCAGTCCTTTGTTCCTCACTCTTCTGATGCGAATGAGCATACTGTAAACTCCTTGAGAGGTGACAGTCAGGTTTCAGGAAATAGCATTTCTCACTTTTACCCTACCCCTTGTCTAAAGCTCTTGGAGGAAATTTTATATTTTCTCACAGCATCGTGTTCAGCTTTCCTGATTTTCTTTATGACTGTGGACTCTTAACATTTGGGCAGCTGAGTTCTTGAAGCTGTGTGTTGCTTTGTTTGGGGTAATAGTATTCATTTCTCCGCGCTGTCTGACAGAGGGCTTGTTAGCTCTGGCAATCTTGTCCCGTTGCTTCAGGTTTTGATCTATGTAGCTTTGGAGAAAGAGCTCTGGGCTAAGTCTAAGGATCTGGTTTGGCTCTGTCATAAACCATACAGGCACTGTCTCCTTCCCAGTGGTTGCTCACAGACCAGACAACTTGAAAGAGCTGTAAGACCTCAGTCAAGCCAGTCAACCTTCTCTGGCGCTCTTGCTTCACCTGGAAAATTAGGGTTTTTCTGAAGCGTCTGCCCTGGAGCCCTGATTTAATTGACTAGTTGGGATATGTTCCATGAAAAGAGGTTCTGTGTCAGGCAAATCAGGATATGCTGGGACTGCTCAGAGACTTTAGTTTTGCACTGTGAGGGAGCTAGAGTATACAGGTACGCCGTCTGTGTTTACCCAACTTATTTGACCAGGAAAATTCTTTTTTATACAGTAGCCTGTGAGAACCGAAGGGTTCAGTAGAATGCACTTTAAGAAACACTAGGCTACATCATTTTTAAGGGTTTTTTTTTGCCCCCAGCTTTAAATTTTATAGTTCTGTGGATATACTGAAGCCACTTAATTGCATATTTTAAAAGGGTAAGTTTTCTGGTGTGTGAAATAGATCTCAACAAAGCTGTCATAAAAATTTTTTGTGGTTCTTTAATCTTCAGAATTAACTACATAGGATTGCTTCTGACTTTTTCAACTTGCCTTTAATTCTCTTTGAGGGAAAAAAAACATAGGAACTTGCCCATTTGACATCCTTTGTAGAGAATGCCATTCAGTTGTAGGAAAACTTCTTAAAGTTGCTTTCCTGATTATGGCTTCTATTTCTCTCGTGTAAATCTCCATGCATATTGGATCTTCTCCATCTGTTTTCTTCTAGGTGTGTTTGTTTATCTTGAATTGCTGCCTTTTATGTAGTGTGATTTTCTGTAGATTATTGTATCTGTTTTTCAGAGTTAATTCTTTGCATTATCTTCTTCACTGTTAATTTTAGTTTTATGGTAACGTGTTAAAAAAATTTTTTTTAACATTTATTCATTTTTGAGAGACAGAGTGTGAGTGGGGAAGGGGCAGAGAGAGAGAGGGAGAATCTGAAGCAGGCTCCAGGCTCTGAGCTGTCAGCACAGAGCCCAGCATGGGACTTGAACTCTCAGACTTCAAGATCGTGACCTGAGCTGAAGTCGGACACTTAACCAACTGAGCCACCCAGGTGCCTCAATAGTATCTTTAATATATGCACATTTCTTTTAAATTCATTGCTGTTTTTCATATAAATTCCATGTCATTTTAAAAGGCAGCGTGGTACAGCTGAAAAAGCATCTGACTCAGCTCAAAACAGGCTCTTTTACTTCCTGACTGGCTGAGCATTCTGAGTCTGTGTCCTTATGCATAGAAAGAGGACAGTGCCTCTCCCATGCTAGCCCTAAATAATGTAATGTGGATATGGTAAAGCACTCGGCACACGGTACTTGGACAGGGCTTTTCTTATTTAGACAGAATTGCATCTGGATTGTAAATCCAATTTAAAGCACTTTCTGTGACACGTTTTGTCAACATCCTATGTGTAACCGTTGAGAGACCAAGGAAATGTAACTGGTGCGTTAATCACTTTGACCACTCATTAGTGCTGGATTTGGTCACACAACGCTTTTTCAAGGGGGCTGCTACCCATGTGACGGTGCTGAAAATAAAACTACCGTATTCCATTATTTGTACGTAATCAAATTTGTTGCCTGTGATATAAAAGGCCTTTGGGGGGGGGATGCCAAGAGAAATAGAGAAAAAGTCCCTGCCCCAGAAGTCATTCATAATCTAACTATGAATAGCAATGTTGAATGCGTGAAAAGGTAATGGCTCAAGGCAATGAAAGTGCCAAATGAATGGGTGGTCACTGTTGGTGGGGATGACTGGGGAAGAGGGGGTGGAGGAGGTGGAACTTGAGGGATGGGAGAGCCACTTTCGGTCACCTTCTCAGGGAAACCTTCCATGACTGTGGTATTGGATGTGTTGGCCTCACTCCTGCCACTGGTCTCCCTGTCTCCTTTACCAACCCTCCTCATTTCTGCCCAGAGACTCCTGTTCACTGCACACTCAGGGTGAAGTCTCTTTCTTCTTTGCTCATGGTCTGGCTCTCCCCCTTAGAATGAGAAAGCAATCTCCACGAAGCAGGGACTCTTTCTGTCACTGGATATCTCAAATGCCTTGACCAGTGCCCAGCTCCAGACACCAGGGCTTCAAGAGTGAGTGAGTGTGAGAGGGCACACATGTTTGTGCACCTTGAATGAATACTCCGGCCCCTTGCCTTTTGCCTTTCTTCATTGTGCTGTGATGATAGTTCTATTTTTATAGCTCCTGGGTTTTTCTCAGAATGGGAGCAGCCATATTTATGGCATTTTGAAAAGTCCCCTCAATTACACATAATTTGTAGATTCCATGTGTGTAGTGGTATTAAAGGCTCCATCCTCCCCAATCAAGGACTGTGTAAAACCAAAACATTAGGTGTGCCTGGATGGCTCAGTTGGTTGAGCTTCTGGCTCTTAGTTGAGGCTCAGGTCATGATCTCACAGTTCATGGGATCAAGCCCCACGTCGGTGTCTGAGTTGACAGTGCAAAGCCTGCTTGGGATTCTCTCTCTGTCCCTCTCTCTCTGCCTCTCCCCCTTTCATTCTCCCTGTTTCTCAAAAATAAATCATTCTTTGGTTAAAAAAAATTTTTTTTTACACTTATTTACTTTTGAGAGACAGAGACAGAGCACAAGTCAGGGAGGAGCAGAGAGAGAGGGAGACACAGAATCCGAAGCAGGCTCCGAGCTGTCAGCACAGAGCCCGATGCGAGGGTCGAACCCACAACCGTGAGCTCGTGACCTCAGCTGAAGTTGGACGCTCAACCAGTTGAGCCACCCAGGCTCCCCAATAATGCTTTGGTTTTAAAGTTTGTTTAAGAAAAAGAGTGATAGAATTGGTAGTACATGGATCAAAATACTGGTAGAACTGACCTATAAATGAACTCCTATATTATAATGTAAACAAAGTTTTTTTAAAGAATGAAGAATAAAACTAAAATTATTGTCCTTAACATAGAAAGAACTCTTAGAAACATAGAATGTAGAAGGATAAACAGACAAAAAGAAAAATAGACAAAATACCTGAACAGACAATCCATAAAATAAGATGCACAAAGGGTAAGTAACCTTTTACCCCCATGATAGAATCAATGAGCTGCAAATTAAAACAAGGGAAAACATAATTGGCAAATGCTGAAAAACATTCTCTGTTGGGAAAAGGTTTAGGGAAATGGTCTCTTATAAACTGTTGGTACATATGTAAATTCATAAAACCTTTGGGACATGTGGTCTTGTATTTATACAAATTAATCCACAATCTGTATAGGGAATAACTTAGATGTACCATATATGCACTCTCACACATGGAGAGACCTACACATACACATACATGCACGCAGAGACCAAACCTGCCCCCGTTCATCACCTGTAAGAAAAATTCCAGGAGTGGATTCTGAGGGGGAGGGAGGAGCAGGTGGTCTGATCCTATCTTAGGTCAGGTACTCACACCCTTCCTAAGACCAGAAAGCTTTTCCAGACAAGCAGGACCCTTCTGATTCCCATCATGTACGGGAATGGCTCCCCAGAGAAAGGAGACCTCTGACAGTTGATGTATTCGTTTGCTCAGGCTGCCATGACAAGGAACCACAGAAAGGGGACAGAAATTAGTTGTCTTGTAGTCCTGAGGTTGGAAGTCTGCAGGGTTGATTTTCTTCGGAGCCTCCTCTCCTTGGCTTGTAGAGAGCAGTCTCCTCCCTGTGTCTTCATGTGTTCTTTCCTGTGTGTGTGCACACGTGCCTGGGTCCTCATCTCCTTCCTTCTTAGGAGGCTTCCGGTTATATTGGATTAGGGCCTGCCCTATAGACCTCATTCTAATGTAGTTACCTCTTTAGAGACCTTATCTCCAAATACAGTCACATTCTGAGATGGTAAGGATTAGGATTTCAACATATGAATTTTAGGGGGATGCAGTTCCACACATCACAGCTATCAGTGCCAATTAGTGTCTCCTCACAGGCACTTAGGGTTTTCCTTTCTTTTCACAGGTACCTCAGATACCCTGGTAGCCTCTGAGTACAGCGCCCTGCACATTCTCTCAATGTGCCAAAATTCTCTCAGGGGTCAAAATGGAAAGAGTCACACGCCAATTTAAAGTAGACATGAACCAGATGGTTTATCAAATCAGTGTCAAACAGCAAGAAGCAAGTGAAAAGGATAGCCTCGGTTAATGCTCTGAGGATGGAGTGCAGGCGCGGGGGGGAAAGGCCGTGCTACCTGAGGCCCAGCATACACGCATATAACGTCTTGCATCGCTCTGTACATCACTGGCCACAGTAAAGCAGTGGACCCTCGGGTTTTATTAGTGTTTCTTGGGTAGAGGACACACGGTGCCAGCATGGGTGTCACCAATGGATGGTCAGATTAAGGCCACCTGAATATTAATGTCTTATGAATATTTAGTATTCTGAATATTTGGTGCTTTTTATATATTTATATATATTTCATGTATATTTAGCACCCAGGTGCCTCATGAATTTAGATACTTTGTGACCCTTTTTGTTCTCTTTTTTCAAATATATTTTTTAAAGTTTATTTATTTTGAGGTGGTGGGGAGAGGCAGAGAGAGAATCCCAAACAGGCTCCAGGCTGTCAGTGCAGAGCCCGACATGGGACTTGAACTCACCAACTGTGAAATCATGACCCAAGGTGACATCAGGAGTCAGACGCTTAATCGCCACCCAGGCGCCCTAAACCCTTTCGTCGTCTAACACACACACACACAGACTCTTACTTGTGGAGTACATACTGTGTTCTTGACATTCTGGACACATCTCAGGAATTCTGCCTGTGCCTGACAAACTCTGCTTCCTGGTTACTTAAAACCTCTTGAAAGAATGTGCCTGTATCTTACAGACTTCCATATCTAACAGCTGAAAATGCTCAACTGCGTGTTAGAGTGGTCCACATGGGAACACCCTCTCCTAGCGGCTGGGTCCACAGGAACTAGCATGTTCTTGGATTTGCCACCACAAACAGCGATCTCCTCTCTTGTGTTTAACACCACAGAATTAAGTGGTACCAACATTATTTGAATGCCAGTGGACTGGCTCTGAGCTGAGACCTTTTTGTTGGCAATTGAATGCTATCATTTGATGTTAAACACAATTTGGTGGTGGCACAAAAGGAAACTGTTCGCTGGGGAAGTGGAATCTTGCCTTACGGATTCAGGGCAGTCTGGAACTTGATGTCCTTTTGGCACCAGAGTCTGGGTCAGGTCTCCAAAAGGACTTGGCCTTGTTTCCATTAACACCTTCCCCCCGCCCCCCCCACGACTCTACAAAGGAAACCTTTTGCTTGCTATCTGAATTTAATGTATCTTCTCAGCTTGGTATTGCTAGTGGGAATCTTTGAGTAGAATAAAATGTAACATTAGTAACTGCAAGCTTACTGTGCTGACTCTGAAAATTATTCGGACTCTTTTTGTGTTTTCATATTTGTACTTTGAGATCTTTTTTTAAAAAGTTGATTTATTTTGAAAGAGAGCAAGAGTGCATACGAGCGGGTGGGGGGGGGGGCGGTGTGCAGAGAGAGAGGGAGAGAGAGCATCCCAAGCAGGCTCCGTGCTGTCAGCGTGGAGCCTGATGAGGGGTCCAATCTTAGGAACCGTGAGATAACCTGAACCAAAATCAAGAGTTGGCTGCTTAACTGACTGAGCCACCCAGGTGCCCTGAAATCTTTACTTTCTAAAGGGCTTTAAAAATATATTGATGTGGAAATAGCTTACATTTTTAAACTTGGAAAATGGGATTTGTGGCCACTTACATGTTTCCTTTTTCCTTTGTCCCTTGTCTCTCCAAGTATGTCTGTGTTTGGGTTAGGCAAGAATACAGATTTATATATTTGTGGTAGAATCTTAAATGGCTCTTAATTATGTCTACAGGAAAGAATCTAGAATTTCTCCCAGTAGTCTAAAACAAATTGTGAGAAGCTTAATTACCATTTATTGCAAATCTTCTTTCTAAATGTTGGAAAACAATATTGTGATTTCCCGGCACTACTAACAGGTAACATACACCTATTTTTATTTTTTTTAATTTTAATTTTTTAAAGTTTATTATTTTTGAGAGAGAGTGCGTGAGCAGGGGAAGGGCAGAGAGCAAGGGAGACACAGAATCCAAAGCAGGCTCCAGGCTCTGAGCTGTTAGCACAGAGCCCGATGCGGGGCTCAAACTCACAAACCGTGAGATCATGACCTGAGCTGAAGTCGGCTGCTAAACCGACTGAGCCATCCAGGTGCCCCATGACATACACCTGTTTTTAAAGGCAACGTACCTTCCCCAAGAGCATTGTGTGTGCGTTAATTCATTTATTTCAAGATCTCCTGAAAATTATAATTTTTTTCTCAAGGCCCAAAACTGTGTTGTTTGTGAAGTTGGTGCCGAAATCTGGTACTATTGACTAAATTTTAATATTCTCTGTTATGTCGTGTCTCCATTAAAGGAAAAAAATTCAAGTTATGGTATTTTAAACATTTTAAATGAATTATTCAATTGAAAGGCGTGGCTTTGAAGTGAACTAGTTATTTATAGTTCCAGAGCATAGAAAATATGAAAATATTTTCTACAGGTCTGCTAGTTCTGGTATGATCCTGATACCAAAACTCCTAGAGGAGAGCACTGAACAAAAACCTATAGGTCAACTTCATTCTGAACATAGAAGCTCTAAATAAATATTAGTAAGTTAGATCCAACAATGTATTTTTGATATGCTGTATTATGACCTTAGTAGGGCTTGTTTCAGAAAGGCCAGCGTCGTTCAGCCTCAGGAAATGTGTTCCTGTTATGACCTGCATTAAGGAGGTAATTGATAAAACTGCACAGTCCCATCAGTAGAGACCCAAATAGCATTTAATGAAATCCACTTAAAAAAACAAAAACAAAAACCAAGAAACTATTAGCAAATTAGAAATAGAAAGGGCTTTTCTTTATTTGGTAAAGATGGCATCTACTAAAAACGTGCCTCAAGCTATATTTAATGTTGCAACGTTAGAACATCCTCATTAAAGACGGGAATAAAGCGATGCGTGCTGTGCTTGCTAATAGCATCTTAACTGGTGGTTCCCTCCAATTAAGTCTCTTGTAGAGGAAGAGACAACACTGTCATTATTTGCAAATGATTTGAATATCTCCCCAGATCCAAGAGAAAAAGCTAAAACAATCATGAGGATCCATGAGTATAATAATGTGACATATGCAAAATCATCCTGCAAACATCCAGGGTTTTCCTCCATACCGGCAGCATTCACTCGCAGAATATGATGGAGGAACAAAGCCCTTTGACAGTCGCCGCAAGTATCATAAACTGCCTAGGAGTACAGCCATCCAGAAAGAAGTCCTGAATGGCTGGAAGAACGCGCTGTGTCTCTGTAGTAACAAAGCAGTACGTACACATTGTGCTGAATTTAGTTTGGCAGCAAGTATGCTCCATTTAATTTGGCAAAGACTCATGCTTTTGCAGATAATGCTTGCCAACATTATTTCCTCATTTTACCAGTGAAGAAATGGAGACTTTCAGGCAGTTTTTGTGATACAGTGTCCGTGGGTAATTCACCAGACAAAAGCCTAGGTGGTACTTGACCTCCGATTCTGGGCTTCACGGCTATTTCACGCTAGCCCGTTTTCTGTATTCTCTTGAGCCCAGCGTATGTGTATTTCCTCAAAAAATTAGGCTGTGAAGGTCACGATCTCGTGGTCCGTGATTTCGAGCCCCGCATCAGGCTCTGGGCTGATGGCTCAGAGCCTGGAGCCTGTTTCCAATTCTGTGTCTCCCTCTCTCTCTGCCCCTCCCCCATTCATGCTCTGTCTCTCTGTCCCAAAAATGAATAAACGTTGAAAAAAAAAATTAAAAAAAAAAAATTAGGCTGTGAATCAAGTATCAAATTGAGGATAATTCTCCTTTCTCTGCTCTGTTGTGAATATTAGAATTTATAATCCTAAAAACCCCTGTTGGATTATTTTTATTTTAAATTATTTTGGTGAAAAAGGGGAAATCTGTTTTCACCATTTTAATGTCTGTTCATTCCAATTCCTTAATGAGTACTCAGGCCGGAACTAGAATTAATTTTGTAGTTATGCTTATTCTTGGAATAGTATCGCTAAGCTCCATAGTGGTCTCGTGTTCTGTCAGAGCGCTTCTAACAAACGGAAGGATCAGTGGTACTTTCTTCACAGTTTAATTTTGAAAGCAAGACCCTGTACTCACTTTCTAAGGCCATGTAACAAGCTTGGTGGCTTAAAACAGCAGACATTATTCTCACACAGCTCTGGAGGTCCAAAGTCCAGACTCTGTTTCACTGGCTGAAATCAAAGTGATCGGGGCTGCCCTCCGTCTGGAGGCCCAGAAGACCGTCCATTTCTTGCCTTTTGTGGGCTCTGATGGTTCTTGGGCTTGTGGCTGTGCCTCCAGTCTGTGCCTTTGTGATGATGTGATTACGTCGCCTCCTCCCCTCTGCTTCCCTCACTTGTGATTGCATTTAGGCCCACCCCGATAATCCAGGATAATCTCCCCATCTCAAGGCCTTTAATGTAACGGGGCCTGGATGTGCCCTGCCTGAGGAAAGCTCGCTCTGGAGGCAGGCACAGCAGAGCGAATACTAGTCTGCTGCTAGCTTGTTGACCTTGATCGAACTACTCCACCTCTTGGAACCTTCGTTTCTGCATCTGAAAATGGAACCGAATACATGGCGATCTCAGATTTTTGAAAGGGTTAAGAGAAACAATGTTTATTCAGATGGTTTTTTTTTCTTTTTGTCTCCCCTACACTTGCATTTAAAGCTTTGCTGTGATTTGTACCTCAAGCCAGTACCATCCTAGGCACTTAGTAGTTGCCCGGTAATTAGTGTTCACAAGTAGTTTTTGGTCTTCTGAAGGGCAGTGTGGCATTGCATTGTCATGCAGCTGGAGACAGCTTGGTGGCAGCGGCTCATCCAGAAGTATTTTGTGTGGGACCATTGAGGGTCAGGAATTTAGCAAACTGAGGAGATGCCTGCAAAGCAGAATTGCTAGCACTGCGGTTTTGTGCAAACGGGCTAAATTGAGTGTGTGTGTGATGCGTGGAAAGAAGTGTTGATCCAGAAAGGGGAAAGGGGCGGTGTGATGAGTGTTCTGTGCACGAACACACATGCACACTGCATACAAGATTTAAAAAATTTTTGGAAATAATAATTATTATTATTATTATTTTGCCTCTTTGGGACCTTGGTGGCTATGTGCTTACATCCAGTGTGAATGTCTGACAGGGTTGGGCCTTTGTCACATTCCTAAGAGGTTACCTCCAACTAGATGTTAACCTCCTCGAGAACAGGAGTCACTGGCGCGGGGATGTGTGTCCTCTCTTCGCCTCCGTAGATGGTGCTAAGGGATTTGAACACCGCAGTCCGAACCGTCCTGGCCCAGTAAAGTGTTACTGTGGGACACGAATAGTTATTGATTCAGCCGAGGCCTTGGTTCTTGAGTCATTTGGCTTACGATGTTCCTGAGTCACTGGCTGTCCTGAGGATCTCCCTGACTCATCTGTGTGGCATGCGGGTGTTCAAGAGGCCTCCCGCAGTGACCGTGCATCACTAAAGGAGCCGAGATATGCGAAATGCCGCAGCCTCTCATTTGTGATCCTCCCTGCCCCTGCCTGGCTGTCTGTGGGGAGAAGAGGCTGTAGGGACCCCGAAAAGTTGGTGGCCAGGGATCAGCAGAATGGGCACAAATAGGACCCCAGGGAGGGCTGAGTGTGGGGCCGTGGGCATGGAATGACACCTGCAGGGGCAGGGAAGGCCCCTGAGAGCAGGGCTGTGCCAAATTTGTAGGGCATTTAGGATTTGTATTTGTTAACACCTGTCTTTGCTGTATTTAGGATTGACTTGAACTCTTTTATGCTGTTGATGCTTTTTAGGTGCTTTTATCAGGTGCTCTGGTATGAGGTTGGCAGACTTTGAAAGGGCTCTTTAGTGGAAAGAAACACTAAATGTATTTAATCAGGAGTGAGAACAGTCCTGGGAGAGTCTGCTGGACTCTGGACAGTACTAGATGAAGCAAAAGTCAGAAGTGAGTGTTGGTAGAGGAGAGATGATGACCGGGAGCAATCAGACAGCATTTTAGGTACAGAATTGACCTAGGACTGTATGGCAGGCGGAGTGGGTCACAGAAGGGAGAGCGAGCTGAGGGCAGGATTAAAGGAGGCTTCACGCAGTCACTCAATACCGATGGGGGTCTTTCTGGCCTGGGGCGGGGCCAGACACACTCCCTTTTGTTGTCCTTTATTGCGCTTTGCAGATCTGGGGTTTTTTACGAATTGAAGGTTTGTGGCAACCCTCCGTGAAGTCTGTTGGCGCCATTTTTCCAGCAACATCTGCTCACTTCATGTCTCTGTCACATTTGGGTAATCCTGGCAATATTTTGAAGTTTTTTGTTATTGTTAATGGTGATCTGTGATTACAACTTGCCGAAAGCTCAGATGATGGCCAGCGTTTTTTAGCAATAAAGTATTTTTTAATTAAGATATGTGCGCTGTTTTTTGGGCATCATGCTATTGCACACTTAAACAACAGTATAGTAGGAGCGTAACTTTTGTATGCACTGGGAAACCGGAAAATTCCTCTGACCCGCATTGTTGCAGTATTTGCAGTACTGGGGGCGTGAAACCAAACCTGTAGTTATCTCTAACATGTGCCTGTTGTATACACAGGAGGGTGAAATCTAGACCCTGTCCTTGCAGAACCCTTCTGGTAAGCAGGGGCTGGATTCGCAGTTACAGTAGAGCAAGTCCTTTCTATGGTCCGAGTCTGAAAAGTATGCTGTAGGAGAAGGCGTGAGCAAGCCCTCAGTGGGGGCATCTCCCGCCAGAGCAAAAGAAGTGTTTTGTGCCTAGCCAGGTTCATCTCACAACTGAGACAAATTGGAATGTTCCAGAAATCTTAAATTTTTTTTTTTTTAATGTTTGTTTTTGAGGGCGGGGGGAGAAGGAGAGAATGAGTAGGGAGAGACAGAGAGAGAGGGAGACAGAATCTGAAGTAGGCTCCAGGCTCCAAGCTGTCAGCACAGAGAGGCCGATGCGGGACTCGAGCCCTCCAACTGTGAGATCAGGACCAGAGCCGAAGTTGGATGCTTAACCGACGGAGTCACCCAGGCACCCCCAGAAATCTCTAAATTGTTGTTTAATCTGTTTAAAATGACTGTTAAGGAAGAAGACGTATTGAAATGAAAAGGATTGTAATGTTCATAGCAGATCTTAGCCAGTAACTCTGTTTTCATTCTTTCCTCAGTGTCAAATCAACAGTGCCTTGACTTCTTTCCATACTGCTTTGGAACTTGCGATAGATCAGAGAGAGATCCAGCATGTCTGTCTGTATGAAATCGGTAAATATGAAATGTCTGTCCAGCTTCTTGTCACGACCTGGCATTCATGCATTCCGCTTGTGTCCGGCTGGATGTCTAGCTTCCTGTCACAAGTCTTCATTCTTGTGCACGTTTGCATTATTAATGCTGTTCAGTTTGTATCTTCTGTAAAATGCTTGCTGCCATTTATGGTAAGACTTTGTCGTCAGAGCACAAGGGGTGATAACTTATCTCCGTGATTGTCATTACTGCGTTAGTTTACTCTTTAGAACATTTGATTTTAGGATAATAGGTCCTGTGAAAAGAATTGACTAAAACTCATTTGTAAATAACCTTACCGGACTGTACATTGGAATCCAAAACTAAGTTTTCCTCCCTCACAGCGGTGTTTACCTGAAAAGAAAAATACAGCGTGGGAGAGAGTTGGGCACATTGACCCCAATCCCAGCCCTTCTGCCGACCAGCTCAAAGACCTGGGACAAATGGTTTAAGCCTCATGGTTGTCATGAGTGTTCAGGTGCCTGCTCTCAGCGGTTGTGAGATTTAGATGCAGTAGGAACGAGTGTCAGGTGGGGCCCCTGGTCCTAGAACACCCTCCACATGTGTTAGCTTCCTTCCTTCTGCTCGCCTCCCTCCTGCAGACACATTTATAAACAGACATGGAAATACTTACTTGCTTACAGCTTTCTCCCTCTTCCCCAAAGCTGTTACTCAGTTTTTTGCTGACTGCACTAAATTCTGTCCTGTTTACCCTAGTAATTCCACAGTCCTTTTTTGTAGCAGGTGCTCTGTCATGCGGAGGAGAATCCATACAAGTTTGGGTTTGAAACAATGACACGTTGTAATAAGGGCTTCATATTTGTTAGGGTTTCAGCCCAGTAGGGCAAGGTCACATCATACAGCACCTAGAAAGGGAATGAGGGGGCCAGGGTGAGGAGAAATGATGAGGCAGTGATGGAATCAACAGGAAGACTGGAACTCTAAGGCCCCCTGCAGAGAGGAAAGGACAAATGGGGAGTGCACAGGAGGCATTTGACACCTGTCAGGTTGGGACCCTAGGATGCTTGCCACTTGCTGATATGCTGTGGACATAGTTGTCTTCCTGAATAACTTTAAATCTTTAAAAAAATTTTTTTTAATGTTTATTTTTGAGAGAGAGAGACAGAGACAGAACACAAGTGGGGGAGGGGCAGAGAGAGGGGGAGACACAGAATCCGAAGCAGGCTCCAGGCTCTGGGCTATCAGCACAGAGCCTGACGTGGGGCTCCAACCCATGAGCTGTGAGATCATGACATGAGCTGAAGTCAGACGCTCAACTGTCTGAGCCACCCAGGTGCCTCTAAATCTTTTTAAAGAGAAGTACAAACTAAAAGACTGGGCACTTCCTAGTAAAACAATATTGTGTTTTAAATACCTGGGGTTAGGGAAAAGAGATGAGGTATAATCCAGTGGAAAAAATATTTGTATATGATATAAACCCTGCTGGAGCTCTGGGTAGTAGCCATAATGTAGGATGGAATGTATTTCAAAGAACTTGAATTAAGGCCTAGATTTGGTGGCCTTTTTTTTCGTTCTTAAGATACTGCTGTCTTTTTTTTCTTCCACTTTTATTGAGATATAATCGACATATACTGTATTCAAGTTGTATGGCCTAACGATTTGATATGTGCGTGTATTGCACAATGATTATGATGGCCTCTGTTTTTGGTGCGGCATTTTCAGGTCTGTGGCAGTGTGGAGGGTTAGAGCTGAAGGAAGCTTGGAAATCATCACAGCCTAACCCTGAGGCCTATTAGCAAGGTTAACCCAAGAAAAAGAAGCCCAGTTGTAACTCAGCTTCTGATTCAGATTCATTGGCACCTCTACATATTTTGCACTTAATTCCCATCTTACAGGATGGACATTGTCAGCCCCGGTTTTTACTGTCCGTTGTCTACTTCTCCTATCCCATAGAATTGACACTGGATTTTCTGGAAGTGTGGATCTCTCTCATCCCTGTACTAAAAAGGCAGGTCCAAGATGGCACAAGTACTTCACGAGGAAGCAGATATAGCAGGAGGTAGATAGCAGAGAGCAGTGGCCTTGAGTCCTCGGCAGTCCCCTCTAATAAGCTCTGTGGCCTTGAGCAAGTCCCACCCACCTCTCTGTGCCTTAGATTTTCTCCTTGGTAAAATGAGAACACCGTCCGCCACCTTAGCAAGCCCCTAGTAGAATCAGAAGTACGCCAGGTGCCCAGGCACACAGGGGCACGTGGCAATGGCAGGTACTGTTGTAAAAATGAGGGTAGAATTCCCTGCATTTTTGTGGCTGCCTCTTCTTCCCAGAATGCCTGTCTCCTGGTGCTTTGATCTGGGAAAGAGGGGGTTCTTTCTCAGCTCTGCTGCCAACCTGCAGAGGGAGGGGGGGTAAGTACTTAATCTCTAACTGGCTTGTTGTCTCTACTTCTCACAAGGGTTCGAGAATTAATTATCATTAAGGAGCACCCGGGTACTTGAAGACTTTTTGAGATCCTCACTATGTATATAACCTAACAGTATTCCTTCTTTTTCTATGTCTGTGCCTGCTCTTGGAGAAGTACTCCTGTGCTTAGATTAATCTCACCACCCAAATTGGAGGGTAGGATACAAATTAGAGTGTTTTCATGGAAATCTTTATGTCATTCTGTGTACTGCTTCCATACTGCTTAATGGGTTGTGAAATCAGAAGTGCTGTCTTGCCTTACGCAAAATGTCACATTGAAAATACTTAAGAGAAAAAAAAATCTTCAGGTTTTCAGGTAGCGTGCATGTGGCACTGAGACAAAGATGGTCAGCTGTATCAGATTCCTAGCTAAAAGACAGGATATGAATCATGACTTTAGGGTCCCATACTAAAAATATTTCTTTCATAGGTTGGTGCAGCATGATAGAGCTGAATTTCAAGGATGCATTTGATTCCTTTGAGAGGCTGAAAAATGAGTCCAGGTGGTCCCAGTGCTATTACGCCTATTTAACTGCAGGTGAGTAGCTTACTTCTGTGGTGAGTTCACCACACACATTGGCAGATGGGAGGGAGACGTCAAGAAGATGTGGGGTTCTCCTTCCTCTCCTTCCTTTTCTGTAGCATGTTAATGTTCTGTGCTACCTAGACACCCAGCGGTGACTGACTCAGTCCTGCACACCAGCTCCCCCTCTTGGCTGGTTTGGTCATAGGCTCTGTTTTGAAAACGCTTGTTGTGAGGGTTTCTGTGTATTTTGCCCTAAGCAGCCTCAGCCTACCCTTAACTCTTATCCTTTACTGTCTACAATATGGTTTTTAGTTTTTAAGAATTTAAATATTTTTTAAGGAATTTAACATGTCTTTTAAATTGTGTTAATATTTTTGTTTGGATCATTAGTGCCCTGGTTACAAAGTTGCATTTGAGTAGTCTGCTCCAACCTTGTTTTACTTATTAAAACCTTCTTAAATTTACAGTGTGGTTTTGTAGAACATGAGGTATTTGAACACTGCATATCATTTAGCAGAGACCCCTTGTCATTGCTGATATGAGTAAGAGTGCATGTTTTGGCCTCCTCTCAGGAGATAAAGATATGCTGCCACCTGGTGGAGAAAGGGATGTCTGTGCCCTGAGATGCATGAAGTGCCGTCATGCCATCATGATGTACACTTGCAGAGGTGGAAATTAAAGAAAAGTACCAAGTGGCTGTACATTTTCTGCTTCTGATAAACTCTCCTTACACGGCCATATAAGTGATTCTTTAAAATTCAAACATAATTTTAAATCTCTCCTTATTTCCCTGAATATTTGCGTTTAATGAAGCATTTTCTGTCATTCCATTCCCCTAACTGATCTATTTAAGAGGATTAACAGTGGCAAGGGTGCATATCCCAGATGTTCTAAAACTGCGGTTCATTTTGAGTCAACATGAAAGCTCTTTATACCTACACTCTTGACTACAGTCCCCCTAGGGCATCCATTTTTGTATGGCTCTGTAGCTTATGTTTGAATAGGATTATTTTCAGTATAGTGGTGAATATACTTTGTCTCACGCCTTAAGAGTTGTTTTACAGGGGCGCCTCAGTGGCTCAGTCAGTTGAGCATCCGACTTCAGCTCAGGTCATGATCTCGCAGTCTGTGGGTTCAAGCCCCGCGTCAGGCTCTGTGCTGACAGCTCAGAGCCTGGAGCCTGCCTCAGATTCTGTGTCTCTCTCTCTCTCTCTCTCTCTCTCTCTCTCTGCCCGTCCCCCGCTCATGCTCTGTCTTTCTCTCTGTCAAAACTAAAATAAACATTAAAAAAAAAAAGTTGTTTTATAGAACCCACAGGCATCTCTAATGAAAGTGCCAGCTATTTCCTGAGTAGCCTCCGTGTGCCCAGCGTGTTGAATGCATGAACTGAAAAGCAGAGGTCTTTACGACAGCACAGCCATCAGTTGTTAACATGTTATTGAGTCACATAGTCACTCGTGGGCAGCTGTTTCTTTTTTAATCTTTGTTGATCATGGAACACAAAGAAATAAATGTGCAATGCGGCTATATAGAGGAGTATTTTTTCTCCAAATATTGGAAATCCCAGGACTGTACCAGTTTGTGGGAGCTGATAAAGCATGAAAGACTAGTCTCTGCCTTTGCAAGGGGATTTTGTGCAGATGGTAAGAGGTGTCAGGAGCTCCACTACAAAGCATACACAGGAAGGGGACGATCACTTCTGTCAAGCTATCTGCCATCTCGCAGGAGCTGCCATTTGAATTGGCCCTGAAGGACAGATACATGTCGACGGGCAGAGTTAGAGAGGATGGATGTTCAGGGACCAGAAACACTGCCACCAGGGACTTAGTTTTCTGTACTGTTCAATTGTCATAAAATCCACATGATGTAAAATCTACCATTTTCACCATTTTTTTTAAAATTTTTTTTTTTCAACATTTATTTATTTTTGGGACAGAGAGAGACAGAGTATGAACGGGGGAGGGGCAGAGAGAGAGGGAGACACAGAATCGGAAACAGGCTCCAGGCTCTGAGCCATCAGCCCAGAGCCCGACGCGGGGCTCGAACTCACGGACTGCGAGATCGTGACCTGGCTGAAGTCGGACGCTTAACCGACTGCGCCACCCAGGCGCCCCCCATTTTCACCATTTTTGAGTTCAGTGGCATAGTGTGCATGTACACTGTTATGCAGCCATCACCACCATCTGTCCCTTTTTTAAACTATGTGACTAAGAAAGTTACAGATTGTCGGAGAAGGATGTCAGACTAGATGCAGCAGTCATTTGCTTACTGGGTGACCTTAGGCAAGTCTTTTAACTTTCTTGGACCTTTACATTCTCTGATCTATAGCCTGATGGGGTTGGTATACAAAACAATCACTGCATTTCCTTCTGTTTTTGAGATGCCAAAGCTGCAGGAGATGAGGTCATTTTGGATGAATTCAGACCCTGTCCTTTTGACCAGGGCCGCTTTCCTAACGGAATGTGGTTGTCCCTCCCTTGAACATTCAGCTTAATCCCTCATGCTCCCAGCAGAAAATCTTCTGCTTCTCCCATCACCTTGACATCCACAGCCTTCTCTGAGTCTTGGTGCCTTTGCTTCTTCGGCCCTGCTGACAGGTGTCATCCTGTGACATGCCATGGCCCGGTGCTCTGCTTGACCACGCCCCAAAATGTGAATAGAGGACCACCTAGTTTTAGGAGCACTCGAATAAAGGAGGAATTAGGAAATCAATGGACATTCCAGCTGGGGATTGAAAAATATGTGCCAAAGACAACATCTAAGAAAAAAAATTGATATAAATGAATTCAGTGCCGTTGTAGTTGAGAAGAGTGGTTGGTAAAGTTGGTAAAGTTTCACCTTCAGAGATACAAAGCGAAGCCAAGTATGATTAAGTCTTTGCCTGGGGCTTGGGGTAGGATGAAGATTGTGTGCAGGCTACCAAAATCTTACCATCCTCCAAGGCTCTCAGACTGACTCCTAGCTCCTGATCACTCCAGAAAGAAATGTTTCCTTTCTCTTCCTGAGGCTTTCCAAAAGCACTTTGGTTTTCCTACCCTCAAGGCTCTTATCAACATATACATTATAGCTATGGGACTATGTGTGTATCTTCTTTCTCCCGCTGAAATTTACATTTCTTTAGGGTTAAAGCATGTGTTTTCTTCCATGTTCTTGCTGGTGGCTTGTAGGTGGTAGGTGGCCCACGAACATGTGTAAGATTAATTTCATGACTTTCTTTCCAGGCACAGAGAGGTACCCTCCATCCACCATGAAGCTTCATGATCTTCTTGGCTCCTTATCATTCTTTCCTAGATTCCTTTTTATTCCACTTTCTGAGTATGTGGGCCTCAGCTAGACCACCATGTGCCAATAGCTGGGAATTTTGTCACGTCCAAGACTAGCGCCCAACGAGAGGACCAGGACCACGGTTTTCCTGTATGTCCCCACAAAACTCTGGGAACCCAAGGAAGTAGTTGTTGAGTCAGTGGTGTGACAATCAACAGGATGTTGTAGGCCTCTATGTAACACTTGCTCCCTCCCGTGTTTTTCTTTGGTAACGTTTTCCAAGTACCATCAGCCTGAGTGTCTTTCCGTGGCATTTTCCCCCTGATACTTAAGGAGTACAACAATGGTTTCTTGCAGTTTGTCAGGGAGCCACCGGTGACGTGGATGGGGCGCAGATAGTGTTTAAAGAAGTTCAGAAGCTCTTCAAAAGGAAAAACAATCAGATTGAACAATTCTCAGTGAAAAAGGTACGTTGGAGCCTATTGATCTGGTGTGTGTTTGTGACGGGCATTTGTAATTGACACCATCTTGGACAAGTTTTAGGAAATCCTAATCCAAGCCAGCGACTTACTTGCCAGTGCACTTTACCACCGTGGAGAAAATTTACCCCCATGGGCATACTTCTCTTTTGAATGGAAAGTGCTGGTTTTGCTGCACGTGATTAAAACAGCTGTTATTTCTTTGAGTGGGTAGACACATTACAGACCCTGTAGAGCTAGCTAATGAGCACATCTGGAAAGGGAAAGCACCTGTCTAAGGAGTTGGGTGGTTTCAGAAGCACCGAAATTGGCAGAATCTAGGCAAGAGATACAGACTATTGAGTCTCAATTTACTGAACACATCACATTTGGACCTTCTAAAAAATAAAAACATGCATCAAATGTACCAGTAGAAAGGCCCAGTACTGCAGGGACAAAGACCCTAATTTATTCTACACTTTTTAGGAAAAAAAGTTAGTGGAATCACTGTGGGTTACACGACAACTTGTCATATCCTGAATTTTCCATGATTTTAGTTTGTTACTAATGAATGAACATTGAGTGACTTAGCTTGAGTATAAACTGGATTATAATGTGGAATATCACTGAGGCCACTAGGACTAAGTAAAAAATTAAAAAGTCAATAAAGCCGTAACTAAAATGCATCTAGTATTAATTATATCTTCCACGTAAACCCATTCATTATTACTGGTCACCCAGCTTTTATAAATTCCTTGGATTTAAACTGAAATGAATCCACTTTCATCCTGTTTTCTGAATGCACCCTGGATCTTAACAGTAGATGGAGTTGAATAATGAATGAAAGGCATGTCTATCATACGTTAAAGGTTAGAAAGCCAAAAATTTTTATATAGAGAGAAGTTCTCATTGTTAGCTTTGTTGGAGGGGGTTGTTGATGTCAGAGATGAACTGTGCATTTTTTAATGTCTCGAGTATATGTTTTTATTTGAATTCGTTTTCCCAAACCCAGCGTGATCATTCTCACACTTGCAGGCAGAGAGGTTTCGGAAAGTAGCTCCCACCAGAGCGTTGTGTGTACTGGCCTCCATCGAAGTGTTATACCTGTGGAAAGCCCTCCCCAACTGCTCCTTCCCCAACCTGCAGAGGATGAGTCAAGGTAATAAAAAAACTCTACTCATCGGCCGGTTTCTTCGGTTTCCCGTTAGCATTATCTGATTCAGAGAGTACAGATCTGCCATTCTTGGATTAGATGGTGGAGTGGTGAAGAACGCTCTGTTGCATATAGGTGACAGGTGTAGGCAGCACGGGAATGTGCGGACATGCGTCGTTAGCGGTGTGTGCTGAGGCGCACTGACTGCAAAGTGTTGCCGACTCTTATAGCCCTGGGGATTGCTGGATGTGTACACTTTTCCCCCCAGCAAAAGCCCTTTGTTTTATATGTTTGATTCACGTCTATTAAAATGAACAGGTAGTATCTGCTTCATTGAGTTTTGACAAATATATGCATGCTGGCATCCACCACCACAATGAAGATCCAGAACATTTCTAACCACCCCTGTAATTTCCCTTGGGCACCTTCTCGGTCAGTCCCCACCCCAAGGCAACCGCTGTTCTGATTTCTCTCTCCACAGATTACTTTCGCCTGTCCTTGAACTTCATAGAAGTTTAGGACGTGTGTACTTTTCATTGCTTGGCTTGGCTTCTTTTGTTCAGCATAGCACCTGTGGGAGTGATCCATGTTGTAGCCCGTATCGGTAGTTCGTTCCTTACACCTGCTGAGCGACACTCCACTGTGGGGCTAAATCTGTACCATGGTGTGTTTATCCTTTCTCCTGTTAACGGACGTTTGATTTGTTCCTGGTTTTTTTTAGCCATCATGAATAAAGCTGCTACAAACATAAGTATACCTCATAAGTGTACTTGTCTTTTGTGTGGACATCATATACTCATTTCTCTTGAGTAAATACCGAGGAGTGTAATTAGAAGCCTAGATTTTTGATTCATGTATTTTTTAAAAAAACGTAGGGGGGCGCGTGTGTGGCTCAGTTGGTTGAGTGTCCCACTACGGTTCAGGTCATGATCTCACAGTCCATGAGTTCGAGCCCTGCACCGGGCTCTGTATTCACAGCTCAGATTCTGTGTCTCCCTCTCTCTCTGCCCCTCCCCTGCTTGCTCGCTCTCACACTCTCTCTCTCTCTCAAAAATAAATAAATACTAAAAAAAAAAAACAAAAAACAAAAAAAAACCCAGGACCATAGGTTATGGTAATATAGCCTTCATAAAGTCATTTTTATTATAGCTATGGGAAAAGTTCACGGAGAATAAACAATCCCTGGTTGTTGATGCAATTCTAGAATGTCTAGCAATGTCTAACTCTAAGGAACAATACAGAATTTTATTCTTTGTAATGCACAAATGCGAGACTGTGTAGAGAGAATTCAGACACAAATGCACATATAAAATAGGCTGTAATTGACAGGCATAGAAATGATTATCACTTAATGTGACTAAATATTCTCTGAATCCCTTTCCAGGTATCAAAATAAATAGCAATGATGTGGTCATGGAGAAAGGGAGGCTCTTGAGTAAACATGATATAATTCTTTAATATCTTTGTTAAATATTAGTGCAGTTTTGAGATCGATTAATTAGTTTCTATCATTCCCCAGTGTTAAGCAGTAATGATCCAAATCTATTCAGCCATGTAGAGTACAGAGAAGATCTCTGTAGAGTAATAGTTCCAGAAAAAAAACTGGTAGTGGATGAAAGCAATCAAATGCATTAATTAAATGCTGACCCAGCTTTGTGTATTCAGCTTCTCAGACCCCCCATCTGTAACTTCCTTCATCAGCAGATGTACTTGGATTCTTACAATGTTCATCTTGTGGTTTCATTTGTAGCCCTTCCCCCACCCTGTGCACTGCATTCTTCCTCAGCATTTTATTTATTTATCCATTTATTGTTAAACATTTAAATGTTTATTTTTGAGGGGGAGCAAAGGGGAGCGAGAGAGAGGGAATGAGCACACAAGCAGGGGAGGAGCAGAGAGACAAAGAGAGCACAGGCAGGAGAGGGAGACAGAGTCCGAGGCAGGCTTCTAGGCTGTGAGCTGTAAACACAGAGCCCAGTGCAGGGCTCGAACACGAGCTGTGAGATCATGACCTGAGCCAAAGTTGGGCACTTAACCAACCTAGGCGCCCAGGTGCCCCTCTTCCTCTGCATTTTAAAAATATTTCTGTATATCCTCAACATAGTGCCCAGAGTGATCCTGTTAAATGAAGTCATGTTATTTTGGGCCTCAGAACCCTCTGTGGTTTCATATCATTTAAAGTAAATGCCCAAGTCCATTCAGTGGCCTATAGGGCTCTGTGATCTGTCCACCACTCTCCCCCCTCGTCCACCCCATTGCCTCTCACTGCTCCTCCTGCTTGCTCACCAGGCTCCAGCCACACTCACTTCACTGTTCTTGAACACACCAGGCACACACCGGCTTCAGTGCCTTTGCACTCTCTCTTCTGTCTGTCTGCAAATGCGCTTCTGAACATCCATGTGGCTCCTTCACTCATTTCCTTCAGGTCTTTACTCAAATTTCACCTTTTTATTGAGGCTTAAACCAGCCACAAACAAAGGTGTGTGTGTATATGTGTGTACATATGTATGTGTGTCTATTTATAAAATCGTATACCAAATCTCAGTATCTCTGTTGGTCCATAGAAACCGTTAACTTCCTTTCCTCCTCTGTTAGCTCCACTGTGTTTCCAATTTTCCACCCTTTTCATTT
The DNA here is from genome assembly GCF_018350155.1 of Leopardus geoffroyi. Taxonomy (NCBI): domain Eukaryota; kingdom Metazoa; phylum Chordata; class Mammalia; order Carnivora; family Felidae; genus Leopardus; species Leopardus geoffroyi. The sequence goes on from NC_059339.1 coordinate 46,478,479, forward strand.
CCTTGGAAAAACTCCTGTAACATCCTCCAACATGTGTGCCCATCCTGCGTGGTAGATGGCAAGCTTCTTGAAGTGGAGGGGTCACGGCGGATGCCCCCTCAGTGATGAGTGCAGTGCATCAGTACAAACGTGGAAAGGTGCCCGCCATATGGCTTACGAAGTTAATATGATAGAATTTTTTAGAAGTAATTTTATAGAGTAGTTTTAGGTTCTTAGCAAAATTAAACAAAGTACTAGAGTTTCCACATACCACACCCCTCACTTCCCCATACACACAGCCTCCCCATCAACATTGCCACCCCTCCCACCCCCCTACTCACCCCACTCCTCACCCAGATGGATACATTTGTTACAGCCAGTGAACCAATGCTGACACATCATTAGGGTTTAGTCATACATTAGAGTTCATTCTTTGTTTCATACATTCTGTGTGATTTGACAAGTACGTACTGACATGTAGCCACACTTAGAGGTAGTATCCTGCAGAATATTTCACTGCCCTAAAAATCCCCTGTCTTCCAGCTGTTCCTCCCTTCCTCTGCCTCCCCCAGACTTCTGGGAACTACCGCCTCCAGAGTTTTGCCTTTTCCAGAATGTCATATAGTTAGAATCCTGCACGCAGTATGTAGCCTGTGCAGATTGGTTTTTTGTTCCTAACAATATGATATAATTCCGAGTCCTCTGGATGCCCAGATGTTTGATATCTTTGCCTTTCTTTGAATAAGGGTATTCACTAATGGATGAGGAAAAGGAGCCTTCTGAGTTTCAGGCGGCAGGATTGTGAACTGAATATTCAGGTCAATGAACGATGAAATACTTAACTCATGATGATGTTTAAGAAATTAAGTGAATTATTATCCTTGCTGCTGTTTTCACTTCTCCTTAAGCTTGCCATGAAGTGGATGATTCATCTGTTGTTGGATTAAAGTATTTGCTTCTTGGTGCCATACACAAATGTCTGGGAAACTCAGAAGATGCTGTTCAGGTAAACCGTTAATGCTGTGGCCAAGGAACATAGACTGTGAAAGCCTGTATGTGTGCTTAGGAATAAGGACAATGGAAAAAGCATTCAACAAAACCAGACCTTTCGCCGCAGGGTGAGCTTAACCCTCTACCGATCCGTGTCCTCTCCTCTCAGATGCTGGAAGGTGCTGGTGGAGAATACTAGTTAGTAACGTGTAACTTCAGATTCTTACATTGCTTCTTTATACACAGGCTTTTCTTCTGGCAGGAGTTACTTATCAGAGATGACAGTCTCAGTTGGAGAAGGAGGAAATAAGGATGCAGACAGTTTTAAAGGAGCAAAATGAAGCCTCATAGTTAGATAAATCCCCAAGATGATCAGATATGTTAGTGTGCATTCACTTTTCCTGTCTGTAACTGCAGATTACCAAAGCAACCCTGGAGGTAAAGTCTAGAAAAGTGTTAGCTTGAGATATTCTGTGTACATACTATATGAAAGAGAACCATTCATTATTTTCAAATATAGTTGGGGGAATTTTTCTAAAGTTTTTGTGTCGTTGGATGTTTTGAAGTATAGCCCAGTGTAATTTTGATTACTCTTTAAAAGAGTTCATGTACAGTAGTAGGGGACTTTGACTTTTAAATCCTAGAGTGTTGACATACTTTTATTTTATAATTTTAAATTACTTTTTCAGCACAGGGTCATGATAGTTATTACACAGCTCTGAGTAGCCTGCTTTAGATCACATACTTAAGTATCCGCAAGATACACTCAAGATACGTGTCAGAAGCTGATTCTTGGCTTGTGTGCTTCCTGTTTTAAATATTGGTATGTTACTTTGAGATGCAGATCATGATGTTTTCCGCATTAAGATCAGTAGAGGCTACGTTGTCAACTGGAAACAGAAGAAGCACAAATTGAGCTGACCAATGGGTAGCATAGCCTGGAGGCAAGCATGCAGCGGGCTTGTAGATATGGATGAGGATGGGAAGAAATAAGGGTGCCAAAACAAACATCTAGAGTACAGAGATAAGTCCCCCCTTCTGCCTCCTGAAGATGCGATGAACCTTAGGTGGGAAAATGAGTTAATTGTAGTAACTTTTGTATTACTTTCAGTTCTTTCAGCGCGCTGTTAAAGATGAGTTGTGTCGTCAGAATAACTTATACGTCCAGCCATATGCTTGCTATGAACTTGGCTGTCTTCTGTTAGACAAACCGGAGGTAAGGCCTCATATAGTTTAACGTTCATCAGCAAAAATGCACAGGTGAGCAGGCACAAAGCATCCTTCGTTTAAAGTCAGTGAATTGAACATGGTGGGTTTTTGGTTTTGTTTTCCTTGATTCATGCAGGAAAAATCCAAGAAGTGAGTCATCCTCTTTTACTATGTTTACTGAGGCAGTTTCTTCTCTGGAATGAGCAGTATAAATGTACCTTTTTGGACAAAAACTCACTCGAGGGGAAAATCATTGCCTTTTTTAGAATGGTAGGATGTGAATTAGTACGGCTTATTCAGAAGAACATGGATTTGCATTCGGATTCTAACTCTGCCTTCACCTTAGTGTAGGAGGCTGGTTATGTTCCTGAACCATGTATCTTCCTCCTAATATGTAAAACAGGATAAAAAATACCTGCCTTGCCAAGTGAATGGAGATTATGGTGAGAATAAATGAGGATGATGTGGTGATTGCTTTAAAAATTTCAGAATGCCATATAAATTTGACAGTTACGTATTTAAGTATACTGGGGAAGTTTTGTTTTTAAACGAGTGGATTTGCTTGCTACCTTCTTTTAGAAACTCAGTTACATAATACTAGCTTTATGAGATTCTAATTTTTAGTAAGTTCATTATACTTTCAAATAAATAGGCCTTCTAAAATTAGAGCCAAATCAACAGAAATATGATTCAAGACTGACCCTTAAATATGTAGCCCATCTCGCCAAATATAGGCTTGTAATTGGTAAGTCATTTGAAATTCTAATTTTACCAAAGTAGAAAAGGCAAGTTTTGTCATTTTTTGTAGAAAACCCTAACACCACATTCTTTAGGAAAAGTTTTACTCTTAATATGGCCTTAAAATGTGTACTTAAAATATAACAAGCCTGGTCCATTTCTGGAAACATGAAGCTGATGTTCTCAACCAGTAATGCATTCCAAAGGTCTAACTTAACTGATGTCAAGTAAACTTTGTAATGATCATCAGTTTTAGGTTGCTCCCTAAGATCTTAAGCTATAATAACTCTTCCAAGTTGTTAATCTCTTGTTGTATAATGAGGGTTATGCACAATTATTTAGTAATGCCTTAGTGTGAACTTAACAAGCATCATTAAAGAAAAATTGAGTGACTAAACTAGAATGAGCAGTTGACTCACCTCTGTGTCTACTGTGAATTGTTTTAATTAATCTATCCTGTTATAACATTTTCTGCTTGAGTGTGTCCAAATACAGATATTAAAAGATATTATGTTTTTCTTACATTCGTAGACTGTAGCAAGAGGCAGAACTCTACTTCTTCAAGCAAAGGTAAAAATACTGTATCTACCTTTTTCCAGGGCCCTTCTTACCCTCTGTTGTGTCCACTCGAGTCTGAATTCAAGAAATTTTGTGAGATGATTGTTCTGATTGATATTTCTGGAAAGGAAAAGTAATAACTAATTGATTTGGTGAGCCCTTGATGTTTAAGTGAAATTACTAATATAAGAAACTCAATGAAATCTCCCATCCTGTTTTAAAAACACACTTCAGGGGAGGGGCACAGGGAGAGGGAGACACAGAATCTGAAGCAGGCTCCAGGGTCTGAGCTGTCAGCACAGAGACTGACGCGGGGCTCAAACTCACGAACTGTGAGATCATGACCTGAGCCAAAGTCGACTTAACCGACTGAGCCACCCAGGCGCCCCCATAACTATAGTCTTGAATGAAGAATTTCTAATAGCAGGTTAGATTGAGCACAGTTCAAGACTACTATTTCAGGAATAACATGAAGACAATTTTCCAAAGACAGCATTGACATCCTCCTGGACATTTTAGAAATGAACCCGAAGTTTGAGGTTTGGGAAATAAAATTGAGTGGATGGGAAGCAGTGTGAGAGATTTTACTTCAGGAAGCACAAAATCGTGTGGCTTATGTTGCAGTGTTTCAGAAGGCTCAGTTCATAGAGTTCATAAATCTCCTTCTTTGGTCTTACAGGAGGATTTCTCTGGCTACGACTTTGAAAACAGATTGCATGTCCGCATCCATGCTGCTCTGGCCTCCCTGAGGGAACTGGTTCCTCAGTGATAGACTCGGACTTCCTGTTCTGTCCCTCCCTACCAGGTTCTGCACTTTAAAATGAAAGCAGAGGACACAGCTCTTCTGGAAGCCCGAAGACCGGCTTTTCTTCTGAAAACCACCTGTGCCAGGGACACATTTTCCCAGTTAGGCTGACATATTAAAGATCTCCTCTTTTAAACGTATAGCTAAAAAGTAATAATAATGAGGATACTAGTAATTATAACTAACCACCTGGGGAGAGGGTTAAGTGACCTTGTTCAAACATTTTAGTTTTGTGATTTATTATTTTTAAAATAAAAGCAAACTAAATATTCCACCTGTGATCTTCTAGGAACGCCTACCTTAAGCACACATCCGACTGCATATAACACTAGGAGGCACCTGTAAAATTATCAACAGTATTATGACATAGCATTTATATTGTGTTTTGAAAAAAAATAAAAGTGCTTTCTAGTGTTTTATTTTATCCTCTAACTTGTGAATAACATAGCACAGATATTCTTATTCCCATTGTCTAGACAAACTCAGGCACAAAAAGGCTAATTGATCCCAATCAGTTATTCCTGTTATCAGTGGAGCAGTGAATAGAACACAGATCTCTTGACCACAGACAGAATATTCTTGTAAAACAAAATGTGCCAGAATTTCATGTTTTCCTTATTAAAACACAAATGCGCTTCAGCTGAAGTTGTGTCATCAAAAATACTTATCTCCAGATCGTCTACAGAATGTTTCAAAGTAATGAACACTTTTTTCCTTTGAAAGCCAACCAAGTAGAAGCAAATAGATAGTTTTACAATCAAAAGTAGAACTTTTTGCTAATTTATTAGAAAGCCTGGTCTATTGGCTAGATAAATAATACCTATATTTTAGGAGTTTCCTTATCTTTGTGATAAATTATCTCGTTACCAAGAGGTCTTTTAACAAATTACTTGACAAGGTTATTCTTAAATGAACGTAGGTGATTTTTTTTCCTCAGAATATTTGCTGGTGAAGGATTTGCTGGGCTGTCTGTTGCCAGGATTTAATCATTGTCTCCTTAGCTCAGGTTATTCTATAAAAGGAGTTCAAAGTTAATTTTTAATCCTTCATTGCTAATTTTTGTTGTCATCTAATTCACCTCTTAGCCCAGTGCTGCACACCTTTGTTTTTGAAGAGTCTAAATACCTCAGTCACTTGAGAATGTCTGCCATAATTGTGTGCCTAACTTGGCTCAGGCTTAAGGTTAGATTTTTTAAAATTTATACTGTGCTAAAGAGAATATCCTCTTGGGGTGTCATTTATTTACATATCCTTGTAGCTGAAGCATGATCTCATATGATATTAATACTTTAATATTTCTTTTCAAAATAAAACCTAGGAGGAGCAGCTAGGATGTTGACAGCTTTAACCTACTTCATCTGATTCTGAGGGAATGATAATTTCTCTGAAAGAAATAATTATTCCTCACTGACTTTGACTAAATTATATTCGTGATTCCTCACTTCCAAAGTGTTTTATTCACATGGACTCTTTCTGGTGTGAATCCTGCCTGGATTTTTGACACTAGCCAGAGAGAAAAGATTGCTATCTTACATTCGGTGAATGAGCAGATGCAGAAGCCAAGTAGATGCTTTCTGAAGAAAACATTTGGTGTTTAAAAATATTGGAAGCCTAATTTCATTGAGGCTTAAGGGAAGAATATTATGAATTTGTGAAATCTGGCCCTAGCCATTTTGTCCTTGGCTATAGCATATGAGCCAGACTTCCCAGTTAGGGTTGTGGAGCATTCTGAACCCAAAGTTCTTGGTTCAGGTCATACTCACTTGAATTTTCAGTTCAAATATTGTTTGAACTATTATTCAGTATTCAAAGGTTACATGAAGCCCTGTACTTTAGGATTAAACAAAAGCTATTCCTGCACTCACTGCTTTAAAAATTTATTTGTATCTCTCCAGAGAGATTTCAGGATTCAAATAAGTCTGTATTTAGTTCACTGACCACTTTAATAGTCAAAGAGTAGGTCTGTTTATAACTCTTCCTATGTTTGGTGCCGGATAGCCCCTGTGGTTTGTGTGTGTTAACAGGGCTGTAGAGTATGGAGAGTACCTACCTACCTACCTAATGGGGTAGGTAATGATTCTAAAGTCTCTAACAAAAACCACAGTGCAGGTATAGTACTATTAGACTGAAATCTGAGACCGTTTTTGAGTTGAGTAATTCATAACATTTTCTGGTCTGCGTGCCATGACTTAACCAGCCTGTGAACTGTGATCTGCCTAGAAACTTAGCTTGGTGTGACTTGCTCTTTACCCCCTCGTGGATGAAGAAAATAATCCTATAACCAGAACAACTTGGATCTATGTGTGCTTTTTTATGTTGGCATCACTCCTTCCTCGTTCCTATTTTGGGGGCTCTTAAATGGATCTTCTAATTTATGAGCGTCAAATGTATTTTTGTATTAGATTTGGCCTATGATGAGAGAAATCTCTAATGTATATGTACTTTGAACACACTTATAATTTGTCACAGCTTGGAGGTATGGTCTAATAATGTGACATGTACCTTTGTGGTGTTAAAATATTTAAGATTTTTTTATTAGGGTCTGATTTTAGCACGTGATAGCTAAGTATTTGAGCAAGTGAAGTATTTCAGATGTCACAGATAACAAGGAATTGTTGAATATTGTGCAAGTCAATGATTATAGAGTTTGCACTCTTATGCTTCTGCCAACTAAAAGGACAGTGCATATTTGATTTTTAAAATAGACACACGTGTGCGTGTGTGTGGCTATTCCTTTGCTGTATAACTTTCCTAGTTGATTGCTTCCTTAAGCAAATTGTGGTGGCAAGTATACACCTACGGATCTGAATCGATGCAGATACACATTGACAGTCATGATGTACTGTTTGGTGTTTCTTACATATTTTTGAATTCTGTTGGTGGTATATCTTGTAGAAAAAAAATGGTTAAGCTCATATCCTCCCCAAGAGATACATAGTAGAGGGAGGAGACTTGGAAGCTAGGAAAGAGAAAAGGACAGCAAGGGTTCGGGAGCAGGAGACGGGAAAGTTGATCGATAAAAGATGTGTCTCTTCTTCACTAGAGTATAATTTGCCCAGTGCACATTATTAATTGGCTTTCTTGTGAAAACCAGAAAGACTGAGCTCTAGCTCCCAGTTGACCTGGGTGAGCTCTGGGTTACGCTTTGTCCAGCCACAGTGGCTTGCAAATTTTAGTTGTACAAATTAGCCCTCCTTTGAGAATCTGACTCAGTAGCTATGAGGTAGGGTTTAGGAAGGCATTTTTAACAAGCTCCTAAAAATGATTCCAGTGCAGGTGGTCTAAATTAGAGCAACACTACCCTAGGTTATCATCTCTTGGTATTTAGTAAATCTGAGAGAAGAGCCAAACACAAACCAAACATATAGCAAGGTTATGCTCAGAGAGTGTATTATCATGGGGCCACTGAGGAAATGCTTCTAACCCATTGGCTTCCTAAAGTAGGAGATCCCTGAGTTTTAAAGGATGTAGTCAGGTGAAAATGATGGCTAGAAGAACATCTCAGGCCTTGGTCTTGATGAGTAAAGGCACAGAGGTGACAAACAGTATGTGTGTTCAGGCCAATTTTGAGTCAGGTGGGAATGAAATAACATTTGAATTTTGCAGAGGTCACGCCAAGAACCTTGAACTTCCATGAAGTAAGGATGGGGAGCAAGGAGAAATGCAAAGCAAGGCAGAGTATCATTTTGCATTTAGATCCCTAGTGACTGAAAGGACAAGAAGAATATAAAACCACCTGAAATCATTAAGAGTTCTAGAAGTCAAAGCAGCGAATAGTGGTTTGAAAATTTTTGGTTAAATGTTTTCAGTGTAACAATTTGCCTCTCAGGGACTTGGACAAAAGAGTCCTTGATGAAATGTGGAAAGAGGACATGCATTGCAGATATTCTGCACCGTACCTAAGACCTGTGTGTCCAAGGTGGCCTGCCAAGGTTAGGCTACAGAAGCATAAATAATTCCCAAAGATGCCATAAATGGGGTTTGTGCTTGGGGGTTTTAGAAGGTTTCATTCTATCTTTGATAGTTAAATATATTATGAACGAAACCACCAAAAATCATGACAGCTTCATTTCACTTTTATCCACCAAAATGACGCCCGGGGCAGTGGCCAAGGACAAGTACCATCTGCAGACCTATCATCACAATCTAAAATTAGCATTTCTGCTTTCAAAATGCAATCTTCAGGAGAAGAGGGAGCCTGTGACATAATGAGCACTCAGTAACTATTATTTGGAAGATTTAGTGTGTGTAGAAAGTGCTCTGTGCAGCATAGATGGGAGACTGGTGCCGTAAGCATTGCCTCTTAAGAGCTCTGGAAGCCTTAACTGTTTTCTGAATTTTTTTAAAGTGTTTTTTTTTTAATCCTATCTATGCCTTGAATATACTGTTTGGTTGATTTACAATGATTCTTGTTTAAATATTTGAAAACGAATTACGTTGAAGCCCGTTTGGAGTTTGGTCATCATGATTATGGCGGCAGTTAATGCCCAGCTCAAGAATGTGAGTTTGAATGGGTGAAAGAGCAGGGAGCCCGTGTTTGAAACGAGTCGATGCGCCTTTCTTTACTTTGGTCTGAATTGCAACCGGTTTCTGGTAGTAGGATTTGGGGAGGGTGGGTTGTGTCTGTATTGCCAGATCCGAGTTACAGAAAGTGGAAGCCTCAAGATTATTGCCAAATTCTCTTCCCACGGGTGATTTTCTCAAAAGGGAAAGTACTGTGTTGCATAAAATTATTCGTTCTCTTCAACATTTTAGCATTATGTATACCGTGACAGACTATTCTTCTAAAAGCTGGCTGAAAAGAGTAACATTGTGGAGGAAGGGGTAGTGCGAAGAGGCGAGGCGGCGACTGCAAGAAATGCCATAAATCTATTTGTTTCCTTCTACACCAGCTCTTATTTTATGATGAGCGATGAAGTGGAAAGGCCGTAGCCTTGAGCGACTTCTGGCGGTTTGGAAACGGCAGTTTGTATTCTAGAAAAGGCAAAGCCCACCTGCGTGTCTGGCCCGCGGAGTTGGAGCCTTTGTCCTTTGCGGCTCCCCATTGGCTGAGGATGCTGAGGTTCCGCCTCCTTTCCTGACCGCGAGTTCCCAGCAGGAGGGAGGAGCTTTGTGACGCACGCCCTGACGTCCACAGGGCTATAAATACCCAGCTCAGCGCCCCTGCTCCTTCAGGAGCCGCCGGCAAGGGGGCAACGAGGAAGCTTTTTATAGCGTAGGCGGAAAGGAAAAGGTGGGGGAGTGTGGTGAAAAGGCCCCCCCAGCCCTGCGGCCCAGGAGGCGGTCACGCCCTCGGGGCGCCTCTCGCGGTGGGCTGGGGGATGGTTGTTCCGGTGCTGGGGAAGACGGAGGGCCCCCGGAGTGGGAGGCCCGTGGGGAAGGGCAGGCTCACAACCGTGGGTGTGGCGGAGCTCCGGGAGTCCCGGCGGTGGGTCTGCCACCTGCGCCTCCTGAACTTGACGCGGAACCGGGACGCCCGCTCTCCGTTTCGCTGCCCTTCCCACCAAACCCAACGGCAAACCAAGCACAGACCCCAACGTAGGTCTTGAGGGAGCGGTGTGTATTGTTGACGTTTCCTATGGCTCTGAAGCCCGCACTCCCGCGTTCTCAGCCTACAGCACCGTTGTCCCGCTCAGGTGTTAGCCCTGGGGGAGTGGGTAAAAACGCAAGCTCACAGTTCAGCACCAGGGGTCGGGGTAGTAAAAGAAGTTTTGGACAAGTAACCTCTAAAGGAGAGATTTGGGTAGAATTAAGCGGTCGGTTTTAAGCTCTCTGTGTGTGTGTGTGTGTGTGTGTGTGTGTGTGTGTGTGTGTGTGTGTGTCTGACTACCCGTCGATGTAGTCCTGCTTGGTGTCGCAGTATTTCTCAACTTGCTCAGGACAATTTTTCTCATGGGACTGTGTTGTAGGACGTACAGCACCCCAGGTCTTGGGGCACTGAAAGGCTTCGCACACTTCCAGAGTGTGGAGTGGTTGGGGGCGCGGCATACCGCCTGCGCGGAGAACCAATAGGATCACCGTACGGCCGTTCTGTCCGCGGTTGGTGGCAGCAACTGCCAACTGCCTACAGAAAGGGTGTTTGGGTAGCTCCATCATGGCTGCCGGTAAGCCGCTTTTCCAAACGTGACTTATCGACTCACACTGGGGTGCATAATGTGTACTTGAAAAAAAATTATATACACATGCACACAAAAATAGCGTATCTGTGGATCATGCATACAATTACTGCCTACATCCCTTAACGTTTAGCTTGTAGCCTGCCAAAGCTGCACTAGTGGTGTGGGGTTGTTTTGGTTGTTTTTTTGTTTTTGTTTGTTTTTTGCGCACTAGTGGTTTTTTAAAGATAGTTTAATTCAGTAAAGGTCAAGTTGACTTAAACTTTGAGAGTAGATTTTCATTAAAGGATTCAATACACTTAATTATATCCTCAAAAGATTTGCTTTGACCAACAGAGATTCATTTTTTTTTTTTCCTGACCTTTGGGAAGATGAGACGTGCTTTTAAATATTCAGCATTTTGTTATGACACACAACTTTTTATTAGAGGTTGGCTCCTTATATAATTGCTGTAACTAAACCCTGCAACTTAGCTCTATTAAACTCGTTACTCGACTGTAGGGATGTTGTTGACATGATTCATTATATCACACTATTCCCCTCTTTATGAGGACCTGGGGGAGAAATTTCTCCTGGGACTCGGTGTTCAGAATGCCTCTAAGTCTCCCAGGCAACTGATTTTTTATCTCAGAAACATGAACCATTTAACCAACTTTTTCCTATTTTGTGATGGGTGCCTGGTAGCTCAGGGGCTGATTTGACACGCCATCTCCATCAAAGTGTAGGATGTATGGCTTGCATGGGGATACTAACCTTACCTGTGGCTTCATCATATTTTTCCTACCATGATTTTTCCTTACCATTGAACTCCTTTCCTTAAATAGTTACTTCTGTTCTTTACATGTATTTATAAATCTCCTGAAATCATCTTGTACAGTGAAACAGAACACACACATACACACACTGACACACAGTTTAGGATGACAATCTTTGCAACTCTTGAGCATTACAGGTTGGACTATGCAATACCCTTGGTACCACTTAAAATCAGAAAGGCGGCAGAAAGGAGGAGAGAGGGGAAGACTAGGGCAGAGGTTAAGGGAGGATAGGAGAAAAGAGAGACGTGCATAGGGTAGTGGGTGGTGTGATACCACAAGTAAATTTTACCTATTCTGATTGTTAAAGCAAAGGCTAAAAATTGTATACTGAAAGACGATCAACGTGTCCAGGGATACATTTAGAAAAGAGAGGAAAAAGATGTTTTCTTGTAGAAACTCTATTCTACAATTCTATCTGATGAAGGTACAGAGAAAAAGCCAGTGCCCATGTAATTTCAAAGGATGTTTAGACACCGATACACAAGCTTAATTTCTTTCTTGAAATTCTGCACAAAATATTTACTAAATTTTACAGAAACAAGTTTTGTTTGGTTGGTTCTTTGTTTTTACTATTATTCTAGAGTTCTCACCAGGGCTTTCCCCAGGGGGTTTAATAGTACTACTATATTGCTCATCTGCACATAATGAGCTATTGTGTGTGTGTGTGTGTGTGTGTGTGTGTGTGCGTGTGTGTGCGCGCATGCGCACGCGCGCGCACTCACGCCTGTGTGTTAACTACCATTAAGAATTAGCCCACTTTGCTAGAATAAATGCCTAGAAATTAGAACTAAAGGTAATAATTTCTATAGGAGACAGATTTGTTGTCAGAAGCTATCATATGCTATTTATAAGACCTTGTTTTTCTTCATTATAGTTGATATTACAGACATCCTGCCCAAATGATTTCTTCAAAGCCCAGACTTGTCGTACCTTATGGCCTCAAGACTCTGCTCGAGGGACTTAGCAGAGCTGTTCTCAAAACCAACCCACCAAACATCACCCAGTTTGCAGCAGTTTATTTTAAAGAACTCATTGTGTTTAGAGAAGGTTTGTTATTCCTTGAGATTATACATTTGTTGCTTTGAGAAGGAAGGCATTTTAAGTTGGGAATTTGACGTATCTAATTTCCTGCATTTATTCCTTCAGGGAATACTTCTCTGGATATAAAAGATCTCGTTAAACAATTTCATCTGATTGAAGGTAAGTACCACAAGTAGTAACAGTTTAATACTAGTTATAAATCATTGCATCATTACTAGCATACATTCAAGCTTCAGAATCATGCCCATAAATATTTTGTTTAATTATACTGATGTTTGTTTAATCACAGTTTAATTTTTATTATTGGATCATTTTTTTTTTTGAAGATTGGAAACTGACATTTTGGAGGATTTTAAATCTTTAAAAGACAAACATAGGAAACACTCATCTTCAAACCATTTGGTAAAATGAGACCTAGAACAGTATGTATAAACTATGACTCAGAACTTTCCTAATGTCCTCTATCTTTAAGGAAGTACAGTGAACTTTGAAGAAAACTGGATGTTGTAGTAATAGATGCACTACTTAAGAAAGTTGTATAAACACTCTTCTTGGAAGATATTTTTATTAAGAAAAAAAAACATCTTTTTTTTCTTTTTTCCTCCTATGGTAGGTTAACTGCAGTTCAGTTGGAGGGCAAGAGATCAATTGTCACTGACCATCTTTTCTGTCCCAAGTTTTTCATAGAAAGTGGTCTTCTCCAGTCCATCTCTCTGACATAGGGCTGTACAGGGCTTTGAAAAATTGTGTTTTATGTATATGTGTAAATGTCTAGGTGGACGTGACCGCATGAAACTGCATTGACAGAGGAGCACCGAGAAAAGTCAGATGGGGAGTAAGAGAAAAGCATAGTTACATGGTGACAATTTGGGTGGCTCACCAAAAGCAAAAGGGTGATCCCAAGGACAGGCATGCATATCTAAAAGAATGGTAAGAAGAAGCTTTTGGCAAAATTTTGTGGAGAAAATGGGAGACTCCCGGGCAGGGAGAGAAATAACGAAGTATTTTTGCTGCTTTAGCTGGCCAACATTTTGGAATGACTGTGGAGAAAGAAAAGGTAGGATCAGTGAGTTTAAGCCACTTTTATACTCTACCAGTTTGGTGATGCCAATAGATAACATAGTCAAGATAGGGAGAAGTCAGGAGTAGGAGCTAGGAAAATGTAAGAATCATGAGGGATTTGGGTCTATGGCGAAAGACCCAAAACAGAAAATGAGATTAAGGCTAGCAAGAGTCAGCATTTGAAGGGGCAGGAGAGTCCATTGCTGTGGTTCAGGAATATTTTACTATCTAGCCTGGCTTCTTCCCTGCACGGTCTTGAGGACATTCCCAGCTTACCATGAGACACAGGTCTGGGATTTGCTTACCACCAGCAGGACATACAGACAAGTGCAAGAACCCCGGCAACTCTCCCCTTCCCTGTGAAGCTTTCTCTTTGTACTCGTGCTGTCTATACCAGGAGCTATGTTTGAGAGGATTGGGATTGTGCAGGCTTACTATGTTTGAGAGTGGTGATAAAGTCGGTGAATCTTTATGGTGGGAGGTAACTAACTGGTAGCTTTAAAAAAAAATTTTTTTTAATGTTTATTATTTTTGAGAGAGAGACAGAGTGCAAGCAGAAAGGGGCAGAGAGAGAGAGAGAGGGGGACACAGAATCTGAAGTGGGCTCTAGGCTCTGAGTTGTCTGCACAGATCCCGACGTGGGGCTCGAACTCATGAACCATGAGATCATAACCTGAGCTGTCAGATGCCCAACTGTCTGAGCCACCCAGGCTCTTCTAACTGGTAGCTTTTGAGACTAATTTGTTTACTGAAGAACTTACCCACCATTCAACTTAACAAGTGGACTAAATTAATGTGCATTACTTTAATTAACAGACTGAATGGCTGTAGACCTAGACTGCTCTTTGGCAGTAGAGTAGAAATGAACATTGCTTATTCTAGTTTACTGGGGAGATGGGAAGGTAACATGAAGATATGACCAGAAAATATATTGATTTCATTGTTAACTAATACCAGTTTGGCTCATTTGTCTGCCTTTTATTGTTGTATCAACTGGTTTATTAATGGAAAACAGTGTCCATTAACTTAGGTCCTATCGTAGAGACTGCATGAGTCTGTGTGTATCCAGGAAAGCATCACTCTGGGCTAAAGAGGGACTATCTAGGAATATAGAGGCAGTTTCCATTTGGTAGGGCATTTCGTCCCCTGAATGGCATCCTCCTATCTTCTAACTGGCTTAATTCCCCAAACGCAATTCCTGTGGGAGTGCCAAGTACATTTGGCTGCATGGTTGTTGGGTTCTCTACAATAAAAATGTAGGTAGAACAAGTGGCACCTTCTCCTTTAGACAGACTTCCCTTCTGTGGATCCCGCTGTTGTATATGGTGGCACCTACAGTACCCTACATGCTCTCTTGGTCCCAAGGATCGTGGCTCTCCCAAGATTTCAGCGATGTGCAATATGGAAAAGTGGACCATTCTTTGAGGACCATGTGAACTGACCCTTACTTTGGTCTTTCAGTCTCTTCAGCATGAGGCTAGGCCAACCTAAAGGCAGTAGCAGGTATTAGGGCTTGCTGATGTGGGGCAAAGCCTAACTCCCATCCCTAATGCATTGGTCCCCACTCACCTCCCAACTATCAGATGTGACTGTGAAAGACATTGGTTTTTGTCTCGAGTACATCCTTGCGCATACCCTTTTATTTGAACACTTCATCCTGGATTTTTCTTGGAAGGAGGCCCATTTTTGGTAGCTTCTTTATAGGACAAACAGGGTTCACCCATCTCCCAGTGCCTTTAAAAATTCATACAAACTCAGGTGATGGAAGAGGGGGGGAGGAAAAGTACCAGATACGAAGCAAACTTTTCTCACTTCTCTGTTGTCTCTCATCATTTCCTCATTTTCCAGAGCCTAGGACCTATGGGATAGTCCCTGACTGTCCAGGACTCCACTGTGGCATTTCACCCATATATGCCTATTTCCAAAGCAGTTCATGCTGTGAAACTTTCTTGGACTCCCTTCTTGGTTTTTTTTTTTTTGTTTTTTTTTTTTTTTTTTTTTTTTGCAATTTGATTAAACAGATCTCACTACCACATGAATCTATGAAAAGTGCCGCAATTTTTCAGTCTTCTCAGGAGTTTCTTTGTTAATAGAGACGAATCATTAATTGGGGGGATTTTAGAAACTCAGCTGTATTTTAAAGCAAAAGAGTTGTCTCTTAAGTTCTACCACTTAGTATATGGTAGGAAAAGAAAGGAAAAAGGAATGGAATCATTGAGTACAGGCTTACCTTGGAGATATTGTGGGTTTAGTTCCAGACCACCACAATAAAGCAAATACTGCAATAAAGCCAGTCAAATGAACTTTTTTCATTTCCCAGTGCACATAAAAATTACATTTTATACTATACTGTAGTCTATTAAGTGTGCAATAGTATTATGTCTAAAAAAAGTGTACATACCTTAATTTAAAAAACTTTACTGCTAAAAAAAAAAAAATAAAATGAATTAAAAGGTAACTACCATCTGAGCTTCCAGAGAGCTTGATGGTTGCTCTTGATGTTGATGGCTGCTGACTGATCAGGGTGGCGGTCCCTGAAAGTTGGGGTATCTGTAGCAATTTCTTAAAATAAGACAACAATAAAGTTTGCCACATCGATTGACTCTTCACGAATGATTTCTCTATGGCATGTGATGCTATTTGATAGCATTTTACCCACAGTAGAACTTCTTTCGAACCCCAGTCAGTCTTCTCAAACCCTGCTGCTACTTGAGCAACTAAGTTTATGGAATATTCTAAATTCTTTCAACAGTCTTCACCAGGATTGTAGACCATCTCAAGAAACCACTTTCTTTGCTCATCCATAAGGAGCAACTCTTCCTCTGTTCAAGTTTGATCCTGAGACTGCAGCAATTCAGTCACTTCTTCTGGCTCCACTCCTAATTCTGGCTATCTTGCTGTTTTCGCCCCATCTGCAGTGACTTCCCCCACTGAAGTCATGAACCCCTCAAAATCATCCATGACTTTGGAATTAACTTCTTCTAGATGCCTATTAATGTTGATATTTTGACCTCTTCCCATGAGTCACAAATGTTCTTAATGGCATCTAGAATGGTGACTCCTTTCCAAAGGTTTTCAACTGACTTTGCCCCGATCCATCAGAGGAATCATTATCTTTTGCAACTATAGCCTTACAAAATGTATTTCTTAAATAATGAGATTTGAAAGTTGAAATTACTTCTTGATTCATGGACTGCAGTATCGATGTATTAGCAGGTATGAAAACCACATTCACCTCATTGTACGTCTCCATCAGAGCTCTTGGATGACCAGGTACATTGTCCCTGAGCAGTAATATTTTTGAAAGGAATATTTTTCTCTAAGTGGCAGGTCTCAACCCAGAGTTTAGGGGGTTTAAACTCTAAACCCTCAGTTTATTCAGTTAACCGGGGCGCCCGGGTGGCTCAGTCAGTTAAGCGTCTGACTTTGGCTCAGATCATGATTTCGCAGTCCATGAGTTCGGGCTTCGTGTTGGGCTCTGTGCTGACAGCTCAGAATCTGGAGCCTGCTTCAGATTCTGTGTCTCCCTCTCTCTCTCTGCCCCTCCCCTGCTCATGTTGTCTGTCTGTCTCTCTCAAAAATAAACATTAAAAAAAATTAATAAAAGTAAGTAAATAAAATATTCAGTAAACCATAGTGTAAATGGACATGCTGTTACCAGGCTTTGTTGTCCCATTTATAGAGCCCATGCAGAGTAGATTTA
Source organism: Leopardus geoffroyi (assembly GCF_018350155.1). Classification (NCBI taxonomy): domain Eukaryota; kingdom Metazoa; phylum Chordata; class Mammalia; order Carnivora; family Felidae; genus Leopardus; species Leopardus geoffroyi. The sequence continues at coordinate 46,495,498 of NC_059339.1, forward strand.
GCATAATTCTTAAGACCCCCAGGATTTTCAGAATGGGAAAAGAGCATTGGCTTCAACTCAAAGTCACCAGCTGCAGTAGCCCCTAACAAGACAGTCAGATTGTCCTTTGGAGCTTTGAAGGCAGGCATTGACTTCTCTCTAGCTATGATAAGTCCTAGACAGCATCTTCTAATATAAGAATGTCTCACCTACATTGAAAATCTGTTGTTTAGTGTAGCCACCCTCAGTAATGATCTAGCTAGATCTCCTGGATAATTGCGGCGGCTTCTACATCAGCACTTGCTGCTTCCCCTTGCACGTTGATGTTATGGAGACGGTGTTTTTCCTTAAACCTCACGAACCACCTCTGCTTGCTTCAGACGTTTCTTCTGCAGCTTCCTCCTCTCTCAGACTTGACAGAATTGACGAGAGTTAGGACTTTGCTCTGGATTAGGCTTTTGGTCTAAGGGAATGTTGTGGCTGGTTGGAGCTTCTATCCAGAACACTAAAACGTTCTCCCTATCAGCAATAAGGCTGTTTTGCTTTATCATTCATGTGTTCACTGGTTTAGCACTTTCAATTTCCTTTAAGAACTTTTCTTTGCATTCGCAACTTGGCTAACTGGTTGGCATGAGAGTTCAGCCTATCTCAGCTTTCACCATGCCTTCCTCACTAAGCTTAATCATTTTCTAGCTTTTGATTTAAAGTAAGAGACATGAGACTCTTTCTTTCACTTGAGCACTTAGAGGCCATTGTAGGGTTATCGATTGGCCTAATTTCAATATTGTTGTGTCTCAGGGAATGGGGAGGTCCCAGCAGAGGGAGAAAGATGGGGGGGGGAACAGCCAGTCAGTGGCCTTGCTTAACAGGGTTGCCACAAACCTTCAGTTTGTAAAAAATGCAATACTTGCAAAGTAAAATAAAGTGCGATAAAATGAGGTACACCTGTACCTGTTTTGTCCTAGGTACTTACAATATATTTTGTCAATTAAGACACCTTTAAAGTAGGTAACATCATTGCAATTTTACGTGGGAAATCTGATGCTTGGGTGTGATTACATAACTTGTAAGCTTCTAAATATTAAGTAATTGGTAGAGTTGGGATCTAAACTGAGATCTTCCTAGAAGCATAAGTCATGCTCTTTCTATAGTAAATAGCATTCTAGGATCCCTCTGGAAAAACTTGAAATTCTTCAACTAAAAGAGTGAAGGGAGAGGAATTTCAGCTCCCTTTCCCCACAGTATCTCCTCCTCTTTCACTTCTTCCTCCATCATGTTGTGTAGACCCTGAAGCCAGATTGTGCTAGTTGTCATGTTTTCAGCACTCAGTGAGGAGGGTGGGAAGCACTTTCCCGTTCAGAGTGGTAAATGTAATCTCAACACCACTGTCACCTTACATCCCCCTAAGCTTAATTCAGTCCGGTTTCTAGTATCAGCCTTGTCCTGCTTCCAACAAAGGCAGGAAATAACAAACTCTTCTGAAGAACCAAGGAGGCCTAGCCCACCCTGAGTTAACCTGTTAGCTTTTCGTAGTCATCTTGGACATTGTTGGCTTGGCCATAGAACAGTAATTACCGTCATGCACTGTTGTTGATCTTTGGGCCCAGTTTCAATTTCTATGCAGCACCATAGCAGTTATGTGTATCATTACATGTTGTCTTGAGCTACTTACTCATATCAAACATTTATGAAGTTTTTAGTTTAATTCTTAGTTTTAAAACCTTTTTTAAGATTGTTTTTGACAGAGACAGAGCTTGAGCAGGGGAGGGGCAGAGAGAGAGGGAGAGAGAATCCCAAAGAGGCTCCACGCTGTCAGCACAGAGCCCGATGTGGGGCTCGAACTCACGAAACGGTGAGATTATGACCTGAGCTGAAGTCAAGCATTGGAAGCTTAACCAAGTGTGCCACCTGGGTGGCCCAATTTTTAGTTTAATTCTTGTACCAAATTCTATTCTCATGCATTATTTTCATGATTGGTTACATATACTTGTAGCTATTCTCTCTTATTAAGTAAATGAGAAATGTATCAATTTCAGGACAGCCTATAGTAAATTTTGTGAAGCCCTGGTGCTTACTCTGCACTTTCCTGGGCATTTTTTTTTTCAAGTAAGGAAATCAAGCTACACTGATGCCCTAAACAGGGATGGGTGATGTGCCAAAATGATCTTTTTATCTCTCCAAGTCTTGTATTTGTCTAGACAGGGTGGTAAAATTTGTACCAAGGTAAGAATTACATTAAGTTGAAAAGGGTTCAAATGATTCTGTGGTGGTGATGTTGGGAAGGGGGCTTGGGTCTTTTATGCTTTTCCACTGTGTTAAGATTAATCAGTTGGGGGAATAGTCCATACTAAAGACGGCAAACAAATCATTGAGCCAATGATATAGTCAAGAGTTGGGGTCAGACTAGGGGCAGAAACAGAGCTAATTAGGATTGAGAGAGGAAGCAGATATGGCAAACCAGAAAATTAGGACAAGGAGGTCAGGGACAGCAGGACCCAAGAGTCAGTACATGAAGGGAGAACATCTTTGAGAAATGTATCGCTCTGCTAGTCAGGAGCCTTGATAGCTCCCTATTGTTCACAAAATCCAAACTCTTTGGTGTTGTAGGGATACTTTTGCAAAAATATTAAACTCTAATATACATGATTTCAGATAGCCTCTGATTGTTCCTGTTCACTCCGTTCATGTCTACCCATTGACGTATTCATTTGCTTTAGGAGAAAAGGCGAAAATAGCTAGAGCAAGGAAGTCGTTACTCCGTACTGAGTCTCCCAAGTTCATAGCAAGAAAGCTAACACTTTGGAGTTTTGCAGGAACCTGTTTTTGTTGAGAGAAGATCTTGGACTTTCCAGAGTGGAATTTTAATTTACAAGCCAAAGATTCTGGTAGAGTCAAGTTTATATTTAAAATTTTTTTAAAAAATTTGTTTTTGAGAGAGGGAGAAAGAGAGAGAGAGAGGGCGGGAGAGGCAGAGAGAGAAGGAGACACAGAAATGGAAGGGGGCTCCAGGCTCTGAGCTGTCAGCACAGAAAGGGTGCAGGGCTTGAACCCATGGACTGTGAGAGCTTGACCTGAGTCGAAATTGGTTGCTTAACCGACTGAGCCACCCAGGCACCTTACAAGGTTTTATTTTATATATGCCAGGGAGGAGGGGGGTGGGTGGGTAAAGTTAGGATCTAAGCTCATCTCCTGCTGCAAAGGGAGGGGAAATGAGAAGTCCTTCCTGGCAATGGGGCTGTGGTACTAGGGCGTGCATAACAATTGCCAGCTGAGATCCAGAGCAGTTATAAGGAAGGTAAAATCTCTGATTGGAATTCCCTAAAACGTGAACAAAACGCTTGCTCTTTGCTTTCCTGGGTGCCTCTCAGAGAAGCAGTGTGATTAGCATCGTTTAACATAACCTATGCCACATTCAGCACCTCCACCATAATTGTAATTGTGATCATTCAGTAAGTATTTGTTGAATAAAAAATTCTATTTGAAGCAGTAGATTAGAAATAATGGAGAGTCTTTCTCAGATGGGCCTGAGATAAGATTTCTGATGCCCCAGGATCCGCATGTGGCTTTTAGTTGGTGCAGATGTGTTTCGATTGTCCCAGAGTGCTGAAATCGCAGGGCGTCGGGCTGAGAAAAGTGCAGTTACTCAACCTGCCAGCTGAGAGCTACAGCACAAAATGTCCAAGCTGGGACTGAATCAAAATTGGCAGCTAGGCCTCAGAGGCTAAAGAAGAACAAATTAGGAAGGGCTCTCCCAGTCCTTGAGTGAAGTAACAGGCCACATTTTTCACAGGGTGGAAATACTTCAGGAAATACAGCAAAGTCAGAGACAACACCCAGAGCACAGGCAATAGGTGCTGTGCCTCCACCAGAGGTCACAGACAGGTGGCAGGAAAGGGCTACATGGGTCAGAACCAGAGCTAACTCTCACATTCACATTCCCCCTTTAGAAGCGGGAGAACCTTCGATAAAAGAGCGATACCCCCAAAAGGGTGAATAATTAACCAATTAACCAAAGGAGACTTTTAAACTAGAAGGGATAAATACTTTAAACCTAGATCAACTAAATTTTGCCATGTAGAAATGAGCATTTTAATGCAGACAGAGAAAGTAATGCTTTGTGACAAGTCTGTCCTAGTGTGTAAATTTTCATCCCTTTACAGGCCCCTGAATGCAAACGCAGCTTCCTGCAATCTGCATCTATCCTGCCTTTGCAATCCTCGCTCCCATTAAGTACAAGACAGTTTGTTGTCTTCTGAGTTTTGCTTTATTCTGCTCCCCTCTCCAGGAGTTCCTTTCCACCTTTCAAGTGCTACATATCCTTAAAGCCCAATTCATTATTTCATTTAACAAATCTGTACATTCCTACCCACTGCCAGATGTTGTGCTAGGTGAGATTCAGTGGGGAAGGAGAGAGTTCACTTTCAGCTCTGATGGAGGGGCTGGTATCACACCTAGCCTCCTATCAACAGCCATAATGCTGAAGAAATTGTACAAAACAAAGTCCAGTGCCTGGATACTTGGGAGAAGAGATTCACAGAAAGTGAGCCCCTCATTCACCCTCGCAGCATTTTTCAAACTCTTGCACAGGGAAAGCGAGGCCAAGCAGAGAGAGTGGAAGTGTCCCTGGGAAGAGGAAATGCAGAAGCAGAGTTAGGGGCTACTAATATGGCTAGGATTCAAGCAACAAAGTATCTGAGGGAGTGTTTGCAGAGAAGAATCCCACCCCCCCACCCCCATAAAAAAACGCAAAGCCCTTTTCATTGGGGTTGCTGGTCAACCCCGAGCTGCTTGCCTGTGGAGGACGGCTTGGGGCTTAGCCGGGAAGAGCTGGGGGGAGACAGGCAGCTGAGTGGGGGGGTTTGAGAAGTAGTGTGCTGTTGGTGTGGGGGAGGTTGGGCCCAGCCGAGGTGAAGAGACTTGTGAAACTCTGGCCATGCAGTTGAGACTCCAGGAAGGTCAAAGCCAAGGAATAATAAATCTTGTGGGAGGAGTAAGAACAAAACTGAAACACACTTTGTGCTTTTCCTGCAGATAGCATTCTGGTATTAGGGAAACATTTCCCCAAGAGAGAATCCTCAGTGCGGCAAGCAGATGTGACCGCGTGCGACAAGGAAGGGCCGGGGGGGCAGGCAGATGCGGAGCTGAGAAAAGGGGCTCACAGCAGTTTTCCAGTCCTAGGAGTTTCTGCACGTCGCCAGCCCTCTCGCCATCCCCAGCCATGGGAACTTCTTCCTGCCCGAGGACTCACCGAGTCCACACGTACACATGGGTCCAGAGTTCTCTCTCGGCCCCTCTTGTCTGGGTCAGTACGGCTTGGCCTGCATTATCACATCTTGCCAGCAAGATCACTACCATTTTTAGGCTAGACTAGACGGGGCTTCCTAACGTAGAAGTGTCCTGTAGTCAAGTTTTCCGATTCATCGTTAAATTTTATATATGCATTTTCTTAAATTGAGGAATGCCTTTATTAACATGACAGCATTTGTTTCATTAATAAGCTATTCCATCAGCTGAAGATGAGGTCACTTACTGCTCGGGTTGAAGTCTTGCCCTCTGCCCTCTGGTTTTGTGTAGGAGTTTAGATCAGAAGCTTTTTCCATGGAGGTTTTCAACTCAATTCTAGGCAGTTATGGTCTTTTCCCTGACGCTGACCAGCTGAAGGTGGTATCTGATTATGCGTTTTGTCACCGTGCTACTCAGGGTCACTTAGTTCTGAGGAGATGAACTGACTGAGGGATCTTTTGAGTGGATCAGGACAGGGAAGTTTCATTACCCACATGAAATCACTGATGTTGGGAAATAAAGCAAACTCTTTTGTACTCGTGTATGTACTGCCATCTGAATGTTCTACCTGTTACTGCTTTAAAATTTGGTGGCAGGTGGAGGGGGACACACGCTCATTAACCCATCCGGCTGTTTGTTAGTAGAGAGATGGTCAGAAGGAACGACACGAGAGAAGAAACCAGAATGTGTAAAAGAACCGGTAGGAACATCCATAGTTTCCCATGAACCTACACGGATGGAAAAATCTACAGACACAGAGGAGGACAATATAGCTGGACCACTGTTCATCAGCAAAACCACTCAGTTCCCATCAGTTCATGCTGAGCTGCTCCCAGAGCCCGAGGAGACGTCCGAAGCCGCTCGAGGCTCCAGTTCAAAGCCAACTACCTCTAAGGCTATGAGCCCACCGTCGTCACCGTCTCCAGCAGCTGGCTCCCCGGAGTTTGCTTATGTCCCAGCCGACCCAGCTCAGTTTGCTGCTCAGACGTTAGGTAACGTTGCATCTATTCATTCTGATCAGTCTGACGTGTTAATGGTGGATGTGGCAACAAGTTTGCCTGTGTTTTCCAAGGAGGTGCTCAGCTCAGGGGCTGCCGAAGATGCCGCGGCGGCCACTCCTGCTGTGTATTCTGCAGAGGTGGTGGCCCTGCAGGTTCTGAGCCAAACATCTGTCCGTGTAGATTTGGGTTCTGAATCTAAAGACGGTGACGCTGAGCCATCAACGGCTTCCTCATTCCCCTTGCAGGATGAACAAGACCCTCCTGCTTACGATCAAGCTCCTGAGGTCCCTTTGCAGGCTGATATTGAGGTCACATCATTCGTTCATATATCCTCTGTCTATAACAATGAGCCTGTGACTGAAGGAGTCACTTATGTCGAGCAAATACCAGAGCACATAGTTATCCCTTTCACTGATGACGTTGCTACTCTTAAAGAAAATGATCAGTCCTCACCCTCTGGTCCCATTCCTGTAGCACTCATGAGGGGCTCGGGCAAAGCCGTAGGTTCTGGAAAACGTGCACAGTCGGAGGACGCAGAATATTCCTCGGTGCAAATGGAGGCAGAAGCAGTTCTGTACTCCAACACCTCCCTGCAAGGTCCGCCTGCACAACTCCAGGATGCAGAGGGCTCTACCAATGCAGTAGGCTCTGAAAAATCTTTGCACCTTGAAACGCAGTTTACTGCTTTAGTCCCTGGCAATCCTGGGCAGGAGGAATCTGGGGAAAACTCTGCCACCCAGGAGATGGAGGCCACACTTGCGCTCTCTGGGGAAGCTGCCAAAGCAGGGAGCTTGGGTGCATCTGTAAGGTCATCTGGTGGTCCCCCCATTCCTGTTCCAGAAGGTCTTACTGAGCCAGAAATCGAACCAGAGTGGGAAGCAGCACCCGAACAAGGTTTGATGGAGCCAGGTAAGAAAATTAGATGCTGACAAAATTAAAGATTACATTTCAGGTGCCATCTAGATTTCAGGTAACCCCTAGGTAGGCTCCCTACAGATGGGTCGAAAGACTTTTAAATAGTTCTTAAAACGGCAAACCTACGTAAAGGCTTTGTTGAATTTGAGATTTTACTCTTACAAGATGAGTGATTTTAAAGTGACATCACCAAAGCTTGGCCTCAGAGTTTGCTCCACCCGGCACTTTTGCACCCGGCACAGGTAGGACACGGCACTTTTGGACACGGCGCAGGTAAGAGCCAACTGTCAGGCCCAAGATACGTGAGGTGGCCGCGGTGGTGTTGGTTTGCAATTCCTCGCTTGTGAACGTAAACTCCAACTGCACAACGCCTTCCGGAGGCTGCGGCCTGTGGCGCGTCAGGGAAATGGTGGTGTGTCGCCCTTGCTTTCGCGCTGCGGCAGGAGAGCTCTGCGAACGGGTGTGGGGAGCTGGCCTGGCCCCGGCCTCCTGGCTGGGGGCTCCTGCAGCCAACGGGGGGGGGGCTTCACGCCTGGATGGCGAGGACGGGTCAGGCCCAAGTTCTGTCACACGGGAGAGCACGGAGGACCACTGGGCACTGGCACTGCCGAAACGACTGGTCTCCTGCCAGCTCCCTTGACGGGTGCTAACACCCCGCTGCTTTCGGGGCTGCTGGATCTTTCGGGGGCTTTCCCGTGACACAGACACGATTTGACCTCTCTCTCCATCTAACTGTGGCGTTTGGTCCGCCCCGCCCCCGGCCTCCTGTCTTCTCCCTTTTAGGGACGGATGGGTCATACAGGAGCCAACCTCCCCCATTCCTTTTGCAGAAACACTCTCAACTGCGGCTCTTCCCAGAGACAGAATGGTCAAGTGTTACCAAAGCAGGTGTTCGGGGATCAAATTCTGTCTGGCAGTGTGATGGGGTCCTGCACAGCTGAGAAGGCAGAGGGCAGCGTTGGGAGCTGGCACGCAGGACGGGCACTACACTCGTGGCTTATGCAGCACTGGCATCCCGAGTGACTGTTTTCAGGGCCTCGCCCTTTCTAAAGCACTACGAGGATATTTCAAATGGAAGACTGGGCTTGTCCATATTTTTAATTGGCTTTGCAGAAGGATCAATTGACAGTATCTGAAGCTACTGAAAACTTACCAGTTTAATCATGTGCATAGTGTTATTTTCTGGGGAAGAAGAAAAGCTACACCGGGGATACAAGGCCCAGGGCTCACAAGGTGAACTTAGCACACTCTGGGCAAACTCCATCAGGAAGGAGTTTCGCCTCCGTCCCATCTTCTGCGACTCAGCTCTCCACGACAGTACTGTCTTCACTAGGCAAGTCAAACTTGACATCATAGATTCCTGGGGGTTAGATGGATGGCACTCCCTAGACCTTTTTTTTTTTTTTAATGTTTATTTATGTTTGAGACAGAGAGAGACAGAGTGCGAGTGAGGGAGGGGCAGAGAGAGGGGGAGACAGAGAATCTGAAACAGGCTCTAGGCTCCAGAACCCGACGTGGGGCTCGAACTCACCAACCATGAGATCATGACCTGAGCCCAAGTTGGATGCTTAACCGACTGAGCCACCCAGGTGCCCCTAGACCTCTTTTTTCTTAACCCCTCTGAGACCAACAGGCCTCATACTGCCACCTAGGACCTTTGACCTCAAGCCTTGCCTAAAAGGGGTGCTCTCTGGGGTTCTGAGCCCTAGATCATGAGATGATTGTATGTGGGGACAAATTAATGGGAGATGATGGTGCCTGTGAAGGGCCAGAGATAACTGATAATGTAATCAAAAGATGATGCCCCATGCAGACTTTAGTAAAGAAAAAGTCACTCTGCAGCTGCATTAACACTTTTTCAGTGGCTTCACACGCCCTTCAGTTGATTGTTTTGGTAAAGCCACTAGTTTGGTAAAGTCCTCTCTGAGGATGCTGTGATAGCCCCATCTAACGGGGGTGTCCCCGGAAGCGGCACTTAGCATGAGATTGCTTCTTTAGCCACGACTCTAGTGCCCCTGCCGCTCGCTGTCCCAACACTGTTCTTGTTTTCCAACTGGACAGAACCGCTCTTCTTTCACATTACCAAACACTATTTAGCCCTCTCTCTAGCATGCTTTATGGCACATATTTACTGCTCCAGCTGTTTATATGTAAACTTATAAAGACATTTCTGTGCATAGCGCCTGATACAGAGACCAAACCTTTAATGCCTGCAAATTTTTTTTTTATAGCCATAGCAGCAAGCGAAGCAGGACAACCACCACCATATTCTAACATGTGGACCCTTTATTGTCTAACTGATATGAATCAACAAAGTCGCCCATCACCGCCACCTGCACCTGTGCCTTTCCCCCAAGCAACCCTCTATTTATCTAATCCTAAGGATCCACAGTTTCTGCAGCAGCCACCGAAAGTTACTTCTCCAACTTACGTGATGCTGGACGACAGCAAGAAGACCAGTGCCCCACCTTTTATTTTAGTAGGCTCGAATGTTCAGGAAGCTCAGGATTGGAAACCTCTTCCTGGACATGCTGTTGTTTCTCAGTCAGATGCCTTGAAGAGATACACTGCAGTCCAAGTACCCATCGCTGTTCCTGCAGATCAGAAATTCCAGAAACATACCCCAAACCCCCAGAATGGTAGTCCTCCGCCAAGTGGACAAGATGTCCCCAGGCCACAAAGCCCAGTTTTTCTCTCTGTCGCATTCCCAGTAGAAGATGTAGCCAAAAAAGGTTCAGGATCTGGTGACAAACGTACCCCCTGTGGAAGTTATGGTATTGCTGGAGAGATAACGGTGACCACCGCCCATGTCCGCAGAGCAGAAACTGGGAACTGGTAGGTGTGTTTTCCTACCATAATGTGTGGGCCTTGGCTTGCTCCTAGTGTTTGATTTGCTGATCTGGAGGTTGAGGTGTTTATGAAAATTGCATTGAGATATGCAAGGAGTTGGTGTATACTCAAATTTGATGAGGTTACTATCTCCAAGTTCATTGCCCCCAATTGCTAATAAATGCACAGTGTGTGTACTGCACCGTGAGGACTCGGACTTGGTGCCTAATACATGAACCGATCCACTCGATCACCTTGGGAATACGGGTTCTTCATCTAGCCCCTGGAAGATACTAGAAAAGGGGTAGATTTATGAGAAGACATTCCGTAGGAACTGTATAATCCAATTGGTGTGTTAAGGGGTGGGTCAGAGCAGAGACAAGACATGAGCACTGGGGACAACTGGAGAGAGATAGATTGTGTGTAGAGCAGTATGTTTGTTCCCTCTTAGAGTGAAGATTTATAGATTTACACAGTAGGAGTCTGGAAACGCCCTGAAGAGCCCAAACTGGAATGAACTGTGGATAAGACAGTTTTGTCACTCACAGATCATCTTTAAATTCTTTATCTACCCAGTACTTAATGCCACGTCCTGTGCTCGTCCCTCCTTCCTGAGGTGGGTAGGCAGGGCAAACCAGGGACCTTCCCACTTAGTGGGGGAAAGCACCAGAGTTAATTACACCATGTGAAGTAGGGTGAACCAAACAAGATGCTGACAGGTGTTCAGGCCCAGATGCAAACTGACCACTGAGTGAGTGCAAGGAGCCAGCCTTGTAGAGACCCCACAGACTAGGCCTAGGGCTTGAAAGAGCAGGAGTCTGAGACACCCCAAGGAGGCCAAACTGAGAGCGGCTGGGAAGAGCCGGGACAGCACCTAAGAGGACGCTGGAGCTGTGAAGAGAGGACCCTATGAGTCAGGGCCCCTGTGTCCCTAGGAGAGAGACTGGGGTTAAAAGCTCAGTAGGAAGCCAGAGCTGGAGGTCACTAGAGGGAGCAGAGACACGAGTTAAGGAGGTATAATGCAACTGTTAAACCCACACCCCCACGAGTTCTGCTCCTTAAAACAATTTGTGGGAATTTCAAGCTGAACATCTGATGGGCAAAAGCTACATTTCCTTCACAGGCAGGTTCGAATACTACATCGCATTTAAGGAGACAACTCGGTTATCAAATCTTAGGCCTATGTGCCCTTATTCATCACCCCCTTTGTAGACTTTTAGCAGAATTGTCAAAATGGCTTTCTCAGCATGAAATGCTGGGATATTTTGCTGCAAATACAGGTAAATGAGTAGATAAGAATTTAATGACAGGAGTGCAGACCTCGTATTTCTGATCTGCTGTTTTTACTTGTTCATTTTCATGATTAAACAATTCACTGTTTGCATTCTTAACAGATGCCAGTAGTGACGCCATTTGAGTCAACGTTCAAGGTGGAGTCTGCCACCCCGTGTAATTTGTCAATAAACTTCATGCAAGCATAAAGCCTTGTGTTCTCATTTTGTAATTCAGGACAACCGATTACAGAAGGCCATAAATCTTTGCAGACTTGCAGAGCCTGTTCCAACTCTGTATATACACCGTAGAAGAAAAAACTCCCACTCTATTAACACATCTCCTCACACATTGCCTAGGTGGGCATTCCCACTTGGGAAGTCCATGTTTGGTGTGCACACCAGGGGAATACAGGGGGCACCTCAGTGTAATACTGTATTTACCCAGATAACACTCCCCAGTGCTGACTGCCTCCTGAGCCTGTGCTGGTTAGCTCTGTGGCCCTGTGGACAGCAGGACCACGAGGGCTCTGTGCACGGGCACTCGATAATTTAGGATCCTACCAATTGCCAACATCAGTATATTTGAAAGTTTAAGAAACCACACTTTTGGGGAACATTCTAAAGCCTTTATTTAGCATCAGGTAGATTATTTCATTGTAACACTTGTTAACTTCAAGACAGCAATTAAAATAATTTACTGGCAGCTACCTAAAGCCCCTTGGAGCAAGATCTCAGTCCGGGGTTGGGTGGATAAATACCATTAGATTAATGTACCCCAATGAAAGGGGCAAAGCTACTGTATAGTAGGTCTCCATACAGATTTTAAGTACACGGGGGCCTTAAGTACTTGCAATGCACAAGACCCCCTATTGTATAGTTTGGTACTTACAATACATGAGTGCAACTTCACGTCTCAGGTGGCCTTTGCCACAAAAGTTGAAGCATTTATAAAGGTTTGTCATTATGTAATGATGGTGATTAGAATCTATTTCTAGGGCATTTTTGTGAACTAGATTTTATACGAATTTTCAATACAAACACCTTTTAATTCTAAGGACCATGATTACAGAAAATTGTAAAAGTAAATTCAGAGCACTAAAATACCTTTTCCAGTTTAATTTTTTAGAATTTTCAAATCAGGAACAAGTTTTTCTTTTTGGAAGCGGGAAGAGATAAAATTGAGAGGATTAGTACGAAGAAAAGCCATCTTTTTAACGTAGTCTTTACACAATGACATAACCTTCTCTACATTTGAGCACATTAACATTGTACAGAGGAGTTCTAAACATTTCAAAGTCACATCTAAAACATTCAAGCATGACAGCATAAAAATTTTCAAAATAACTTGATTTGGGACTACTATATAATTCCATAAAGCCAAAGTTACAGTTGGGTATAAACTTTCAGTAGATATGGCAACAGCAACCATAAAAAGCATTTTCTCCACACAGTTTCTCTTACCTCTCTAAAACAGTGTTCCAAAGAAGTAAGTTTGGATAGCAAAATTACCCATTTTTCCTGACTTTCCTCACCAATATCACCTCATGCCCTACTTTTGTTGAGTGAAATGCAAGTTATCCCAGAGCAGGTTTTTTCTTTAAAAGATGAGTAGAAACCAAGGAAAAAATTTAAAAACATAGGTTTAAGACTTATTTATAGATTAGCCAAACACCCTGACTTGTGTGCATTTTAATAAATGTCAGGCAAATTGAAGTAGTTTCTGTCCCAGTAGCTGCCCGAGTAAAGCCAGTCCTGTGCTCCATTGTAGGGATTAGGACCTTGATGGAACCACCTGTTTAAAAAGAAAGCACAAGATTGATGGGGGAAGCTGAAATCACAGGGTACCTGCCACTTCGCCCTGAGTTACGGATTTCCAAAGAGACTTTTAAAGAAGTCCTATTGTTTTTAGAGACCGTCTATATACTATAGAGAGTAGGAGTCCAAAAGATATGATACCACACAAAAGGTTCGTGAGTTTTTTCACAGCATTCAGCAAAAGTACTCAACAGAAGTAGGATCTTCTGTCTAGTGGGATAAGAACAATACTATTTGTCTAATTGTTCACTCTCTAGCCACATTATCTTCCACCAGGAGGCTTTTTTTTTTTTTTTTTTAAGGTTTAAGGAATTAGGACAGGGAAACGAACTTTTATGAACTTTGGCAACATACCAGAATAACAGGTAAGCTACTGGCTTCAGAGTTGATGCCCCGTAAACTCAAAGCAGAAGTGGAATGTCAGAGAAGTCTGATTTTAAAGACCATGATCTTTCCAATCTACTGTGCCACACCTAATCTGCTGAGACTAGTCCTCACCTTCCTAGGTCTCCATTTTCTCCAGGCTAATACGAATTCTTAGGTTGCATCTAGCGGTTAACATCTGTATCTGTCTTTTCTAGTTCTGCACAGAGATGCCCTAATCATTTTCTTACCCTTTAAAAAACATCACATCACTGTTTCCGATAGCCCCAGTGTTCTTCAGGTAATGGAAATGCAAAATTACTTGCTCAAAAGGTTCACAAATTTGTGTCACATTAAAAAAAATTTTTTTAACAAAATAAAGTTACATGTGTTGGGTAAGTCTCAAATGTCCCTATTATCCCTACAGTAGCACAAAATGCTCTAAGAGAAAAGACTGCTTCAGATTAGGCAGATTCCTTGGAGGACCACAAAGTAAATGTGCATTAGATCACATTTTCTAGAATATTAATATCTAAATTCTCTATTCAGTTTTTGGGACTTTTTCCTACTTAGAAAATTTGAGTCTACTTTAAATGATCAAGATAGATCTGATTTGGTTAAGTTAAGCAGACTGGAAATATAATTTAAAAACCTGTTATTTGATCAAAGTCACAAAATTCTAACAGTATGAAGTATATAGTTACACACCTTTTGGTCTCCAAAGTCCAAGCAGTAAAAGCACTTTTGCAGTTAGGCTTAGCAAAGTCAAGCACTTCAGAAAAGCAGGAAAATCCAAATCAAGTAAAAAATAATTTAAAAACTAATCCAAGCCTCAGGCCACGGTGCCATGGGGTAAGCCCAGTTCTCTGAAGACCAGGACTGCAAGCTCCCCTTAGAGCCTGCCTGCTCTTGGACGGGGTCTGAACGCCACACTGGAGATGAGCACACGTCAGAGTCGACGGTCTGATGCATGGGATTAGAGTCTCCCCCTCAACCGCTAGCTCTAATTTTGAGCACTTGTGTCTGGAAACCTCCGCTTACACACAGAGACCACAGAGTCCAGTTAATTTGTCCTAAACTCACACATTTTAGGCACAGGTCACATGGGAAGAGGAAGGTAAGATTTCTGTGCTTTTAGTATTTTGGAGTCTGCAGGTCTGAATCAGGAACGTAGCATTCTATAAAATGTGAATTCTGCATGATGCTCAAATGATCAGGGAGACAGCCTCATCAATTTTTTTGGCCTCATCACCTGCCTCCCTCCTCTTAAAAATCCTCTCTCACCGGTCCCTCTACCTCCTCCCTGTACCACACTGATTTCCTCTAGGAAAATAGGTCAGGATTATAAGCAGGCCTTTTCAAAAGCAGGGGCCATAGTTGACAGCCAAAAATTTGGGAGCCTATCCTCTCTTCGAGTGAAACCAGTATTAGCAGGAATGCCAGCTTTTAGTGCGGAGGGATTTGAGATGGATTTTAGTAAGTTTCCGGGTTTGATAACTCTGAAGGCTAGTTAGCTCTAACCCAGCAGAGAATGTTCCTTTATAAACTGTCCTGCCCCATCCTACCCTAGTCAAACTGAACCACACCTTTCCAACACACATTGTCAATCCTGAGAAGAGTCAAGTCCGTGAGTGTGCACTCTTCCCACCTCCACTAAAAAAGAGCTCAAAGCACATAATTCTTTGGACAAAGGGTCAGTAGGATCATTTTAAAGAGGTACATTCATATAAGTACTACTGATGCTAAGAGACAGTGTGGTAGAAAGGCGTCAAATTGTAGCCCACAAACATGGCCCCTCGTTTTATTTTCGGGCGACTACAGAGCTATTTAAAGCTCATTACTTTCTGAATGCTACGACTTTGACAGTAAAAATTCTTAGTGGGCTTTTCGCTTACATTGTATACCTGAAAACACGACCAGAAAAATAAAGGAGTTAATAATGAGAAATATAGTACAAAAGTGGGGTTTTCTGCAAAAAGACACTAGAAATTATGATGAGTCAAATCTTTTCAAAAGGGATCACAGGAAAGCAATGTAGCTTTTCCTTAAGGATTAATGAAGGTAGAGGGTTCTAATCACAGGCCTGCGGCTCACTAGCGGTGTGCCATGAGCAAGTCCCCTAAATGAAATACACCAGCATTTTTTTCCCTCTGAACAACAAAGGGATTTCTGGGCCACTTTCCAAACTGTATTCCACGGAGTTTTAGGGAGCTGGGGAACGTACAGGGTGGGACAAGGTGAGGGGTGGCCAAGGTCCTGGCCCTACTCCTCACCCAACCACCGCAGCTCTGGTTCCACACATTCTGTATTTGGAGATTCTTTATGCATTCATTGGCAAAAAAGCTTTTTATGCTAACCACGTCCAAAAACACTTAGACTGGATGAAATCTAAGGTCATTTCTAGTTCTAATAATTATCTATTTCTCAGATGCAAAAGGGCTAGCAATGTCTACTGAAATGCTTGCAAAAGTATGCCCATATTGGCTCTACAACTCATTTAATAACTTTGAGTTATGGGACAATGGTTTCTATCATGTGATACAAACGTAGAAAATGTTTTTATTCTATTCCTGTTTCCAAGTGATTCTATTACTCAATACAGGGACTCTGAAAACTCTTTAAAAAAAAAAGTTCAAAACTTAGAAATTTTATGGCCACTTTCTATTTCTGAATGGAATCCAAGGTTACTTTATACATATTGTATTTCTGGTACAAGTCTAATCCCTTGTGTTTGGAAGAATAAAGGCAGTGTCTAAATATCTTGGACACATGATAAACATATAAGCAAACGGCCCTGTACGTTTACTCACGTGTACTATAAGAAAATAGCTCCAAACCTACTTTCATGCCAAAATCTGTAAATTCCAGATTTTACCTTCCCTCTTATAATAACGAAAAGGGCAGGACGTGGCCAGACAAGGAAGGCAGACGGTTGGCTTAAACGACTCACCTCCAGTTAACTGTGTGGCAATATTCTAACCTTAATTTCCAGATAGTCCCTTTCCTGTGTCACACATGCAAGTCTTGCCGCTTTTCTCTCACACCTGGCAACACTGGCAGGGCTTGTGTCAGGCCTCGCTGAGCAGATCTGCATCTGAGTGCCCCGCCCCCCACAACAGCCTGGGGCGCCCCGCACGCACCTCGTCTTCCAGTCCTCCTCCGACTTGGACCTGTTTTTGCGGGCTGCTCTTTGTTTTTCCTCAAGTCGTTTTTTTTCTTCACTAGCTTGATCTAAGGTATGAACATTAATGGAAAACCGTTATTCTCCAGGTAGAGCCTGCCGGGCACAGTACTAAGCACAGTGACATTATGGACAAGCACCATCTACATGTATTCGCACAATCTCTGTTTTATTAGAAAACAAACATTATGTTAAAATTTTCACACACACCCAAGCTAGTGAGAGGCAGAGGGGTCACTCAAGGCCAAGTCGTCTCTTTCTACAGTCCAGTCCTGAACAGCCTCTGCATTTACCAAAAGAACCTGCTAATCTTGGGGCATCCAGGTGGCTCAGTCGGTTGAGTGTCCGACTTCGGCTCAGGCCATGATCTCACCATCCGTGAGTTCAAGCCCCACGTCAGGCTCTGTGCTGACAGGTCAGAGCCTTGAGCCTGCTTTGGATTCTGTGTCTCCCTCTCTCTCTGTCCTTCCCCCGCTCGCACTCTGTCTCTCTCTCAAATATAAATAAACATAAAAAAAAAAAAAAAGAACCTGCTTATTTAAAAAAAAAAATTTTTTTTTAACATTTATTTATTTTTGAGACAGAGAGAGACAGAGCATGAACAGGGGAGGGTCAGAGAAAGAGGGAGGCACAGAATCTGAAACAGGCTCCAGGCTCTGAGCTGTCAGCACAGAGCCCGACGCGGGGCTCGAACCCACGGACCGTGAGATCATGACCTGAGCCGAAGTCGGACGCCCAACCGACTGAGCCACCCAGGCGCCCCAAGAACCTGCTTATTCTTAAGGCCAAAATAATTATGTTCAAAAGCTTCAATGGAAAATTGGGTGGAAAAACTGAATCAATGTGAAATTTTCTTAATCCTTGGTGAGACCTCACAGAGCTTCAGATTCTATTCATAAGAAATTCAAACAATTTTCAAAAATCCTGTCTCACTGATCATTCAAGGACAGCATTGGGGCATGTGGTTAGAACAGGGCTTCTGAACCCTAGTGTCCCCGACACATCATCACACTGCCGGGGTGCTTGTGGGGTGTCCTGTGAGCTGCAGGACCTCTGGCAGCACCCCCAGCTTCTAGCCACTAGATGCCAGCAGCAGTTCCCCAGACGTGACAAACTCTCCGGACACTGACGCACGTCCTCCGGGGGCGGGGGGGGGATGCTTCCCTTTTGAGAACCACTGATTTAGAACAGATTTAACATCAGGTAAAAATGTGTAATTAACTGAGAACACGCTCTTCTTTGAGGCTCACGAGGTATTATTTGGGTTCTTAAACATAGAGTGAAATAATTAGAATATAGTTTAAAGTTGATAACGATGCTATTATTTTCTCAAATTCCCCTCTGACATTTAAGACATGCCTCTGGCCATATGTAGAATATTAAACCGTCAGGGAGGATCACTGAAATAATGAATCTAAGCTACTAAAGTCTACCTCAGATTTCCAAATTTTAAATGAAAGCTACTGAATTTATATTGAATTCAGACTAAAAATGCTCGTACCATCACAATGATGCTACTGATCACACGACCCCCTCCCCCACATCTATCTACACCATTTCACCACCAGACACTCGTTACCTATTTCTCCATTCTCCATGGCTCTGATGTCAGGCCGTAACCTGCAGTCTGTCTTAGGAATCACGCTCTCCATTTCCTTGTCTACTTCATTCAAAACCATTGCAAAGCTAGTAAAGTTATACATCTGAAAAGCAGCAAAAATGTTCAAATTAACATGTAGCAAGGCGTACTGCAACCCGAAAGCCCCTGAAGACAGAATGACTTGACAATGACTCCCTGAGTCTGCGGTAATGATGGCCCGCCTTCTTGACCACTTGTCTTCAGCATTTTCACTCAAGTCTGCCCCACCTGGGGTGTCTGTCCCAGAGAGATCCCCACGCAGGCTGCACACGATGAATATCCTCCATCACTGTCAACTTGAACTATAAGCCACATTGATGTTCTTTTTACTTCATTAAAATCATAACTCGCTGGATCTGGGGGCTTACTACTGAAGTATTTGTACCACCCTGTATTTGACGAGAGCCAGTCTTACTCCTGAGTTATCATTAAAGAAGCCCCTAAGAGTTCCACCCCGACACCTTCCCAGCCAGACCCCAGAAGGGACGGATGGCATGAACGCAGAGTCTCAGGTGACAAGGGAAACTGGCAGACAGAAGCCAGCAGAGGGACGGCTGAGGAGCACTGGGGCGACGGGCCGCACCCTTCTGTGGTCTGGCTGGGCTGGCCCTGCACGTGCCTGGAAGGCGCGTTCTCGGCACCGAACAGAAGCAGCTCCGTCTCACCTGGGCAGAGTTTGGAGGCCGTGGGGCTATTCGCCACAGGAGAACACTTCCAGGGATCACAAACACACTTTCAGAATCTGGCATTGGCATCTCGTCCGACTCCTCAGAAGTGCTCATCTAGAAGAGCCAACCGATGGACAAAATTAAAACGTTTTACAACAGTACACTTACAAATTGTAAAATAACCACGGTTTCCCCCATAGACTGAGCGGTGCGGGGGGTGGGGGGACAGGGGAGCCGGGACTCTCTCCAGCAGTGCAGGGAGTCCACAAACACTTGCTGACCAGGGGCCAGGAGGCCCTGAGCTTTGTGTGTGCTGTGCCAGCTAGTGTTATGTGCGCTAAGGTAGCACTACTCTCATCAGCACTCTTTATTATAGGGTCTTATTCTTCCTAAATCTTTTAATTTATTTTTTTTTTTTTAAAGAAAAGTAACTTGCTGGAATATTTACTGGAGCATTATGAGAATAAGAAAAGGTTAAATTCTTGGGGCAGTTAACTAAAATGGATCAAAGACACAAAACCAGTAGGGATCCTAAAAGCATTCAATAAAAAGAGAATTTAAACGGACGTTAGGCTAATGAGGAAACGAACGATTCCTCTGGCTATCCCGCACGGGCAGACCGTGCCAGAAGCTCTCGAGGTGCTGATCCTTCCGTAATAAACCTATAAGGACACAGGAGCTCCACAGCTCTGTAGGTACACGGACTTCACGCCTTTGGAAGGTTAGGTAATACCCTCAGTGTCACACAGTCACCGAGATACTTCAGCGAACATACGGCTTACAAAATAGCAGCAGGGAGGCGACAGCACCGATGATGACAAACTTGCCCTGGCACCTGAATGCGCTCAGGTACATGGGCCTGCAGCAGCTCCGTGCACACAGGAAGGGGAAGTGGACAAGGCACGAGTGGGTGAGAGTAATCTCTCTCTCCAAGGGCACTGATCTACAAAGACTGGCAGGATTCACGGGACATGAGGGACATCTTCTGGGATGCTGCCAATGTCCGTGGTCCTCTGCCCCAACTCCGTAAAGGAGGGTGGATGCCACGTACGTTGGCAAGTGCGTGTCTTTGCCAAGTGGCCTCGTACTGGCCCGAGTGGCCACCAGGGCTCCCGGTGTCCTGGAGCATTTCCTTCTCTGGCCCCCTCGGTCCTGTAACAGCTGCGGAGAAGCGTCAGCACATCTCCCAGAAGGAAGGAAAGGCAGGCGGGACGGACATGGGGTGTGAGGAGGAGAGCAGAACAGTGCCCGGAGATGCAGGGAGATAGAAAGAGAAGAATCAAAGCCACAGCAGAGCGGCATGCCGGGACATTTTAATAAAACTCCTTCTGCCTCAGGATCATGGTTAACTTAATTACAAAGAAACTCACTAAAAACTACACCTATTTTTGAGGAGGATTGGGGCTTCTGAACTTTCACAAGCACGAGGTTCCCGCGAGGGGAGCCAGGGAGCCTGCCTGCTTGCTGGTGCTCGGCCCCTGGCACGCCCCCATGCTCTGAGCAGAGGGACCTTGGTATTTAGTGGTCTTGACTATGAGCAGGTATTACTCCGAGCCCTTTCCAGCAGTCGTCAACTCACCTGACAAAGCAGGTACCAGTAGTATCCCCGTTTCACACATGAAGGCCAGGGAGAAGGCACGAAACCTGACTCTACCCACTCCTAGGTGCTGGGGAGGGTTTCTACCCAGAGCTTGTGCTCTTAACTACCCCGCCAGCTCCCAGAAAGCAACCAGTCCTCAAATATCTCCTGTTGGAACACATGCACTCTTTCATTAGCCCTCTGCTCCTCTGCCTGAAGGAAAGGAACAGGAGCGCGCCGAACACGAGAGTCTCCTTGGGCCCCGGGACAAGCAGCTGTGTGCCCTCCATGTGGGAAATGAACAGTCTCGTGAGGAAGAAAGGTGAGTGGGGAATGACTCCCTTAACTGCACTGGTCTTAACTTCAGTGGTTTAGACACGAGAGAGAGAGAGAAAGAGAGAGAGAGAGAGAGAGCGCGCGCGCGCGCACGCAAGAGCAAGAGCAACAAAACTGCTAACAGGCAGGAAAACGTAGGAAATAATTTTGGAGGAAATTTTAAACATTCAAGTGATCTCAACTTCCTCTTTAGAAAAAATTTTTATGTTTATTTTTTGAGAGAGTGAGAGAGCAAGCGCACTCAAGCAACGGAGGGGCAAGGAGCCCAACGCGGGGCTCGAACACACAGACTGTGAGCTCATGACCTGAGCCGAAACCAAGAGTCGACGTTTGACCGACTGAGCCACCCAGGCGCCCCTGATCTCAACTTCTAACGCACATCAACAGAAAGAAGGAAAGGAACATCTGTCCCAAGATGAACTCCCACTTTCCAAAGCTACGTGAATTCGAGTAATCAACGCCTCACGCATAACCTCACACAGACACAAGAGTAGCACGCGGCTGTACTCCATGAAGCTTATGCCCACAGTTGCTACTGGGGCAGGTTATCTGTTCATTCAAAAGATTCAAGGATGTCTGTCAACTCTACCTCAATTAAACAAAGAAGATCCGAGGAGAAAAATTACACGCGTTAGCAACCAGAAAAAAAAAAGAGCACACTGTGACCCAGTAACGGGCCGCCTCCAGAACGATTAGTGCAAATTCAAAAGCCCAGGGATTCCTCCGGTACCACCTTACAGCATGTTCACCTGTTTGCTGTTTTTCTTCTCTTCAGTATTTTTCTTGTCGTTTTTTTTGTAAGCATCAAAAGTGGCGGGGTCCACACTGTACAAGCACTCGGTCCACTTCCCATAGAGGGCACAGAGCCTCTTCTTGCTGTTGAGAGACATTGATATTCAGCCAACAATTAAAGCCGCCTTTTGCTGTAACTGAATCTTATCATGAAAATGATTATAAATCAGATTCTTTAAAGAAACAGACCTTTCCTTGTAGAAGAAAAAATTTTCAACTCACTGAAATGTTTGTTTCCTAGGTTATGGCAGATTTTTTTTTTTTTTAATTTTTTTTTTTTCAACGTTTATTTATTTTTGGGACAGAGAGAGACAGAGCATGAACGGGGGAGGGGCAGAGAGAGAGGGAGACACAGAATCGGAAACAGGCTCCAGGCTCTGAGCCATCAGCCCAGAGCCTGACGCGGGGCTCGAACTCACGGACCGCGAGATCGTGACCTGGCTGAAGTCGGACGCTTAACCGACTGCGCCACCCAGGCGCCCCGTTATGGCAGATTTTAATACTGACATTTTATTTAGCAAATGACACCTATACCACCCAACACCTAAAATGGACACTTTACCTTTTATCTTGAATGTAGCCTTCGACTTTATGTAATTCCTTACCAAAAAGGCCACATGGCTTAAAATTCAACACACATTTGTCCCCAGTCCTGTGAAGAAGATATTAAGCTCAGATGACCATTTACCACAGAAGCAGCAGTAGAGAATAATGAGGAAGGTGACCTTTCTAAAGCAGTTGCTGTTTACTGATTTTCTAACACATGTCAGGCTCCACACAGTGGTTGTTACGACTAATCCTCAATTAGTACTGGACCCACCATTAAGAAAGGTGAGCAGGGTTCATAAAGAACAAGAGACGTGCTGCTATGGAGTCAATGTCTGTGTCTCCCCAAATGCACATGTCAAAGCCCTAACTCCCAAAGTGATGGTCTCTGGAGGTTAATTCAGTCATGAGGGTGGAGTCCTCACGAATGAAATTAGTGCCCTTTTAAAAGACACGAGACATGAGCTGTGTCCACTATGTCAGGATACGAGGAGATGGCCCCTGCAAACCAGGGAGAAAGCCTGCACCAGACATCAAAGCTGTCAGCATCCTGATCTTGGACTTCTTAGCCTCCAGAACTGTGAGAAATAAATTTCTACTGTTTAAGCCAGCTGGTTTGCGTGGCAGTCTGTTAGAGCAGCCTGAGCTGAGTAAGATACTTGCCTAAGGTCACAAAGTAGGCTTTGAACCCAGCTCTTTTTAACTTTCCTGTTCCCCCCACCCCACCTCCTCTGCAAATAATGCAAACTAAGCACTATAAGCAAAATGAACTGAGGATGAAATTACAATTTCATCTATAAAAGCTCAGAGTTCACCCAGTCGTCCCTGGTCAGAAACTTGCATTCATTAAATGGATGGGCTTCTATTTACCCAAGGGTCGAACTGCCTGGTTCTTAAATTATCATCAGGCTCTACTAGAACTTTTGAAAAAAACAAAGACCCCCACCAGAACGGGGTGATGACAGCTGAACGGATACATAAGCCCCCTAAAGCGTCTTACTTGTGGTTTGTGATTTCCACATTGCCGTACTGCTCAATCCAGAGTTTACCCACGATGATGTTATGTACGCAGCAGGTAGGATTTGTCCATGTGTATGCTTCACTGTGTCTAAAAAACAAAAAACCCAAAGCCCAGAAAAATAAATGAGAAGTGTTACTTTGTTTAAAAAGTCTCAAAAGTGTGACTCAGGATAACAAATCAGACAGCTGGAGATAACTAAGCTCTAAGACTTTGAAACCTCTATTGATGTAAACTCACAATAAAATGGGTTATTGTCTAACTACTCTTGTTGTTTCTTACAAGGATATAGAAGCTTAAGAGAAAAACCTAAACTTTCACCGAACTCCAAATAAACTATGTATATACCAGTGTATCTTGTTTTATTGTACTTGGCAGATACTGCGGCTTTTTTTTTTTTTTTTTTTCTTCTTCAAATTGAAGGTTTGTGGCACCGGGCATTGAGCAAGTCTATTGGCATAATTTTTACAATAGCATTTGCTCACTTCATGTCTCTGGGTCACATTTTGGCAATTCTTACGGTATTTCAAAGTTTTTCATTTATTGCTATATATGTTATGGTAATCTGTGATTATGACTCACTGAAAGCTCAAACAGCTAGCATTTTTAGCAGTAAGATATTAAGATGTATTTGGATTTTTTTTGTTTTTTTAGATATAATGCTATTGTGCACTTAATAAGACTACAATATAGACCTCACATAAGTTCCAAATGCACTGGGAAACCAGAAAATTCATCCAACTTGCTTTACTGCAGTAGTCTGGAATCAGGCCTTCAATACCTCCTATGTATGCCTGTCCTCATCTTAGGCATTCAAAAGTTTGGTGAGAACATTAAAAAAAAAAAATGGAGTCGGAAAATAAAAATGAAGGTCTATTTACGACTAACCAGAAGAGTACCTTCCAGCTCACCAAAGAGAAAAACTTATGTCAATAAGCACCAATCTTACCCATCCTTTCCTTTTGAAAACATTTGTTTCACATCTTCATACATTTGTGTTTTTTACATGTATTTTTCATTTACAAACAGCAAAATTCACTTTTGCTGGCATATTATTCTAGGAGTTTTAATGCATGGATAGACCTTTGTAACCACCACAATCAGAACACAGATCAGTCACAGCCTCCCAAATTCACTCATGCCCCTGGTACAGTCAAGGTCTCCCCTCTACCTAATTCCTGAATCCCTAATTCATCCCTCATCCTTATACAGTGCATCTGTTCTCCACTGTCTTTCCCCAAATGCCATATACAGGACATGATATATTATGCAACTTCTTGGGATTCATTTGTTAGGATGCATTTGAAATCCCATGTATCAATAATTTGTTATTTCTGAGTAGTATTCCACTGTATGGATGTGCCACATTTAACCATTCACTCACTGAAAGACTTTGGGTTGCTTTCAGTTTTGAGCTATTATTGTTATTTTTTAAATTTATTTTAAAAAGTTTAATTCCAGTGTGGTTAACATGCAGTGTTATGTTAGTTTCAGGTGTACAGTATAGTGATTCAACACTTCCATATATTCCTCAGTGCTCATCGTAAGTGTACTCTTAATCCCCTTCCCCTGTTTCCCCCATGCTCCCACCCCCCCACCCCTCTGGTAACCATCAGTTTGTACTCTATGGTTAAGAGTCTGATTGTTTGGTTTCTTTTCTTCCTTTGTTTTTTAAATTCCATATATGAGTGAAATAATATGGTAGCTGTCTTCCTCTGACTGGCTTATTTTGCTTCGTATTATACTCTCCAGATGCATCCATGTCATTGCAATTGGCAAAATTTCATTCTTTTTTTATGGCTGCATAACATTAATTTGGACACATCTCTTCATCTATTTGTCTGATGGATACTTGAGCTGCTTCCATAATCTGGCTATTGTGCAGAATGCTACAATAAACACGGGGTACATATACCCCTTTCAATTCGTGTGTTTGTATTCTGGTAAATATCCAGTGGTGCAATTACTGGATGGTATGGTAGTTGTGTTTTTAATTTTTTGAGGAACGTCCAGTTTTTCATGGTTATTAATACTGTTGTTATAAACATTTGTGCGCAGGTTTTTGTGACAACATAAATTTTCATCCTCTAGATAAATACATAGGAGGGGACTGCTAAGTTGTACGGTAAACCTATCGTTAACTTTATAAAAAACTGCCACACTGCTCTCCAGGGTGACTACCGCTTTATATTCCCACCAACAATACTTCGTTATACTAAATCCTTGTTAGGAGCTGGTATTATCTGTTTAAAAAATTTTTATTTTAGCCATTCTAATAGATGTATAGTGGTATCTCGCTGTGATTATAACTTTGTATTTCTCTAATGACTAAGGCAATTGAGATCTTCTCATGTGTTTGCCACTTATGTATATCTTTTGGTGAGGTATCTGTTCATGTTGTTTGCCCAATTTCTTACGGAGTTGCTCTATTTATTGTCTTAGTGCTGAATTTTGAGAATTCTTTATATATCCTGGATACAGGTCCTTTGTTGGATATATGATTTGCAAATGTTTACCCGTCTACAGCTTCTCTTCTTCATTTTCTGAAGTGCGTCTTTCACGAAGCAAAAGTTTTTCATTTTGATAAAAATCTAATTTATCAATTTTGCCTTTTCTAGATTGTGCTTTGGTATGTATCTGTAAGAGGTCACTGCCTAATCCAAAGCCATAAAGATTTTCTGTTTTCTTCCAAAAGCTTTACAGTTGTACATTTTAATCTATGATTTTGAGTTCATTTTTGGATAAGGTGGGAGATAGGAATTGAGATTCATTTTTTTTTAAATGTTTATTTTTGACAGAGAGAGAGAGAGAGAGAGAGAGAGAGAGACAGAGCATGAGTGGGGGAGGGGCAGAGAGAGGGAAACACAGAATCTGAAGCAGGCTCCAAGCTCTGAGCTGTCAGCACAGAGCCCGACGCGGGGCTCGAACTCACGGACCGCGAGATCGTGACCTGGCTGAAGTTGGACGCTTAACCGACTGCGCCACCCAGGCACCCCGATTCATTTTTTTTTTAAATGTTTATTTTTGACAGAGAGAGAGAGAGAGAGACAGAGCATGAGTGGGGGAGGGGCAGAGAGAGGGAAACACAGAATCTGAAGCAGGCTCCAAGCTCTGAGCTGTCAGCACAGAGCCGGACGTGGGGCTCGAACTCAGACCGCGAGATCATGACCCGAGCCGAAGTCGGACGCTCAACCGACTGAGCCACGCAGGCGCCCCGAGATTCATTTTTTAAATACGCATGTCAAATTGTTTCTACACTGTTTGCAGAAAGGACTACCCTTCACTGAACTGTGTTTGCACCTTTGTTACAAATCAACTGACCATACTTCTATAAGTCAATTTCTCAACTGACCTGTTCCAATGATGTACATCTCTACCCTCTTGCCAATACCACGGTTTCTTGATCTCTTGATTTTCAGAGTTAAGTCTTAAAATTGGGAAATGGGAGGCCATCGATTGTTCTTCCTTTTCAAAATTGTTTTGACTATTCTTTTTTTATTTGCCTTTCCATACAAATTTTGGTCAACTTCTCTATACCAAAAAAATCATCCTGGGACTTATTATTTGGATTGTTAATATTGTTAATTGGTCAATTAGGGGAGAATGGACATCTTAACTATATCAAGGCTTCCAAATATATTGAAACAGTCTGTCTTCCGTTACCCAAATATCCTTTGTTTTCATCAATACTGTGTAGTGTTCATACAGACCCTGGACATACTTTATCAGCTTCATTCCATTCAGCCTATCTCAGTTTTTGTATTTGTCACTATAACTTTCAGTATTAAAATTTCCAGACATACTTCTATTTCTTTGCTAAAATATCTTCCTATTCATTTTTAGCATGTTCATGTTTATCTCATGGGGCACAGTTATGAAAGCTGCTCTAAAGTATTTGATACGAATTTCAATACCTGACTCACCTTGGGGCTAGAGCCTATTGTTTGTCTTTTCCATCATGAGTTACTGAGATTTTCCTGTTTCCTTATAGGTCGAATGATTTTGGAATTGTATTCTAGACATTTTAATAATAGGCGATTCTGGGCACCCTTAAAATGTTCCGGAGAATACTGATTTTTGTTTGTACTGTTAACATAATTTCAGGTCACAAGTCCCAACCCAGTTTCTGTTGCCTTTGATTGTGGTGTCAGTTTAATTTTGTAGCCTTTGTAGTGCTATTCAGATCTATTATTTCCCCTCAATAGCCAGTTGGGGACCTGGGCACTGATCCACATAGCAGTTCAGATCTAAAGGCCTTCGGTGTGCCACTTCGGGTCACTGCAATGCATAAGTATTAAGGATGAGCCTGGAACTCATACACTGCTTAATGGGATCCCTTTCTTGATCTCCCTCCTCCCTCCATACTTGTAGATACCAGAGGAGTCTTTCCTCTGGCCTTTGCCTAGCAAGCTGGGGTTTTAAAGCGTTCCTGCTCTGTCTTGCATTTCCCACAAGTGAGTCTTCCTCTGGGGCAAAGAGAAAAGAAAGAGAAAAAGTAACAGGGATTCTCCTCGCTCTGTTTAGCCTTTATCCAGTTCCTCTGGCCAAGGAGGACCTTTCCCGAGATTTAGGTACTTCTGTGGCTGCTGCTGCCACTCCAGGAATGTAGCTGTGGGACCTGGAGCTTGCTCTGGGGCAAGGCTGGGAGAGAAAACTAAAAAGGATTTTCCCTCCTTTCTACATCCTGCAAAGGCCTCTTTTTAGCTGTTCTAACCAGAAACAGATGGCATCTTCTGAAACTGTTTCTGTCTGCCTCCACTGTCTGGTTCTAAGGTCTGAGCTGCTCTGACTGTAAGCCAGGCGACAGTGGTTGGGTAGAGTGAATAAAACCAGGAACCTGCCATATTGGTCTTCAGGTTCTTATTTCTCTCCCCAGTCTGTGATTCTTTTTTTTTTTTTTTTTTTTTTTTTATTATTTAAAAAAAATTTTTTTTTTCAACGTTTATTTATTTTTGGGACAGAGAGAGACAGAGCATGAACGGGGAGGGGAAGAGAGAGAGGGAGGCACAGAATTGGAAACAGGCTCCAGGCTCTGAGCCATCAGCCCAGAGCCTGACGCGGGGCTCGAACTCACGGACCGCGAGATCGTGACCTGGCTGAAGTCGGACGCTTAACCGACTGTGCCACCCAGGCGCCCCCAGTCTGTGATTCTTTACTCTTCAGAGTCCTCAGATAGTTGCTTTATGTCTTCTGAGCAGTTAAAATCAGTAGAAAAGATAGACTATAGGGTGCTCATTCCATTTTAACTAAAAGAGGAACCACCTTTGAATTTAAATCTAACTTTTTTCTTTTAAAAATTTATTCAATTTCTTTAAGTGAAAAACAAAAATAGTTCACCCATTTCTTTCATCTCCTACTTTGTACCATTGGTAGCCACCAATTTGCTTTCTGTATGTATGAGCTTGTTTTTTTTTTTTAACGTTTATTTATTATTTTTGAGAGAGAGAGACGGAGGGAGGGAGGGAGGGAGGGAGAGGGAGAATGCAAGCATTTTCTGGGGAGAGGCAGAGAGAATCCCAAGCAGACTCTGTGAAGTGAGCACAGAGTGTGACTCAGGGCTTGATCTCACACGCTGTGAGATCATGACCCGAGCCAAAATCAAGAGTCAGACACTCAACTGACTGAGCTACCCAGGTACCCCAGAGCTTTTTTTTTTTGGTTATTGTAAATTTTTATTTACTTACTTATTTCCACATGTAACAGAGCTCATATGGTATTTGTCTTTGACTTATTTCACTTAGCATAATGCCCTCAAAGTCCATCCATGTTGTGCAAATGGCAAGATTTCATTTATTTTTATGGCTGATACTCCATTGTGTTGTATATGGTATATATACACACACATACACACCCCCCCCACACACACACATTTTCTTTATTAATCCATGGATGGACACTTCCATATAGGCACTTCATTTTCTTTGGTAAATATCCAGAAGGAGAATTGCTGGATAATGTGGTAGTTCTGTTTTTAATTTGAGGAAACTCCATACTATTTTCCAGAATGGCTGTACAAGTTTGTATTCACACCAACAGTGTACAAGGGTTCCCCTTTCCCCACATCTTCACCAACACTTGTTATTTTTAGTCTTTTTGACACTAGTCATTCTAATAGGTATGGAACAGTATCTCACTATGGTTTTGATTTGCATTTCCCTAATGATTAGTGGTGCAGAGCATTTTTTCATGTACCTGTTGGCCAACTCTGTGTGTTCTTTGGAAAAATATCTACTCAGGTCCGCTCTGCCCATTTTTAAATCAAATTGTTTGTTTTGCCATTGAGTTGTAGGAGTTCTTTATATATTTTGGATGTTAACCCCTTATCAGATATATATGATTTGCTAATACTTTCTTCCATTCTGTAGGTTGCTTTTTCATTTTGTTGATGGTTTCCTTTGCTGTGCAGAAGTTTTTTGTTTGATGTAGTCCCACTTTTTTTTTTTTTTTTGCTTTTTCTTTTGATGTTAGATTGAAAAAGTCTTCAGCAAGACTGATGTCAAGGACCTCATCACTTATGTTTTCTTCTAGGGAGTTTATAGACTTATATTCAAGTCTTTGATCCATTTTGAGTTAACTTGTGTAAGAAACTGTCCAGTTTCATTCTTCTGCATGTGGCTGTCCAGCTTTCCCAACATCATTTACTGAAGACACTGTCCTTTCCTCATTGTATATTCTTGCCTCCTTTTTCATAAACTGGCCATATATATAGGCACAGATTTATTTCTGGGCTGTTCTGTCCCATCCGTCTTATCTTTATGTTTTTATGCCAATACCACACTGTTTTAATTACCATAGCTTTGTAAAATAGTTTGAAATCAAGAAGTGTGATGCTTCCAGCTTTGTTCTTCTTTCTCAAGACTGCTTTGGCTCTTCTGGATCTTTTATGGTTCCATACCAATTCTAAAACTGTTTGTTCTAGGGGCGTCTGGGTGGCTCAGTTGGTTGAGAGTCCAACTTCAGCTCAGGTCATGATATGGTTTGTGGGTTCAAGCCCTGCATTGGGCTCTGTGCTGACAGCCTGGTGTCTAGAGCCTGCTTCAAATTCTGCATCTCCCTCTCTCTCTCTGCCCCTCCCCAGCTTGTGATCTCTTTCTCTCAAAAATAAATAAATATACACTTAGAAAAATTGTTCTGTTTCTGTGAAAAATGTCACTGGAATTTTGATAGGATTTACATGGAATCTGGTGGATTGCTTTGGGTAGTATGGATATATTAACAGTATTAATTCTTATAATATGTGAGCACGGAATTAAGAAAATAATCCCATTTATAACTAAATCAAAAAGAATAAAAGACCTAGGAATAAATTTAGCCAAGAAGTGAAAGACCTGTACATTGAAAACTACAAAACATTAATGAAAGAAATGGGAAGACACAAATAAATGGAAAGATATTCCACGCTAATCTTTTTTTTTTCTATTGCAAAAGAAGAGAACTTTCAAATTTACCTAATGTCTAAGATGGGCCACACAATTATTATTTCCATATTTCTCAAAGTGAATTTTTTTTTTGAACACTGATTTTTTTTTTTTTTTTTAATTTGAATTCAAGTTAGTTAACATACACTGTAGTCTTGGTTTCAGGAGTAGAACACAGTGATGCATCTCTTACACATGACACCCAGTGCTCATCCCAACAGGTGCCCTCCTTTATGCCTGTCACCCATTTAACCCATCCCCCCACCCGCCTCCCCTTCAGTAACCCTCAGTTTGTTCTCTGTATTTAAGAGTCTCTTATGGTTTGCCTCCCTCTGTGTTTTTATTGTATTTTTCCTTCCTTTCCCCTGTTTATCTCTTTTGTTCCTTAAATTCCACATATGAGTGAAATCATATGACACCTGTCTTTCTCTGACTTACTTCGCTTAGCGTAATACAGTCTAGTTCCATCCATGTTGTTGCAAATGGCAGCAACGCTGAGTAGTATTCCGTTGTATATATATTCCACATTTTCTTTATTCATTTTGAAAGATGGATAAAGAAAACATCACCATGATGTACAGAAAGCATCTTCCTTAAGAACTACCATGGAATAATTGATTCCATTCTATCTTAAAATAGATCCAAACATTAACTTAAACTTTTTATATATACCTATATTGAAAAACAACGGCTATTGCCCTGTTTCTCAATTCTTTTACAGAAAGTGGATAATTTACACTGTTTATAAGCTGTTTCTTTTTCTCCAACTTTAGAACAACACTGTCAGGTCTGTGGGTAAGTGTAGACAGACATGAAAAGAGTTTAATGGCTTGATTCCAACTCACTCAAGGAGCTCCAAAGTGATGGTTCCTTTGGGTTCTGCTTCTACACTCTTGCCCCAGAACTTCAGTTTGGGGTAGATCGAGCCATGAAAGATGAAATCGTTGTTTAATCCTTCAGCATGAAATGCACTAATGGGTGGGTGATGGCTGACCTGCTCCGAGATGAGTCTGAAACCAAGGTCATCTCTTGAGATTTAAAAAGAAAAAAAAAAAGCAACACTGTAATTAACTCTTATCATGTAACGTGTACATCACTGTCGTTTCAGTCAAAAGGCAATGTAAAAGTATTAAAGCAGCAGATTCTAGCTACTTGAAAATATTAAAGAACACACACATGAATTTGGGTGACCTGCATGAATTGCCAATATGAGCCATGTAAATTTAAACTTCTTCCACTGATACTAGGATAGAGGAATCTAATGTGTCCCCACCCTTCCAAACGTTTAGAAAATAAATGCTATTGGGGCGCCTGGGTGGCTCAGTTAGTTGAGCGTCCAATTTCAGCTCGGGGCATGATCATGTGGTTTGTGGATTCGAGCCCCACGTCGGGCTCTGTGCTGACAGCTCAGAGCCTGGTGCCCACTTCAGATCTGTGTCTCCCTCTCTCTCTGCCCCTCCCCCGGCTCAATCCTCTCTCTCAAAAACCAATGAACATTAACAAGAAATTAAATTAAAAAAAATAATAAATGGTATCCAAACTTGTACAAAAAGGGAAGATTCAGAAAAACTAAAGCCAAATGAATTCCTTAATTGTGAATCAAGAAACAGGCAAACAGAAGTGCATCTATAGATGTGTCATTGCCTTTATGCCAACAGTACACATTTATGTTACTATATTTGATATGGGTATTAAAAAAATTCCAATCACATGATCTATGTAAGGAGAAAAGAATAATCCCACATGATCAGTAATATTGAAATCCCTTAATTACTTTTTATAATGGTGCATTTTATGCATGTTTCCACATTTCTGACAGAGTCTCTAAAAGAGAAACAAACATCAAAATTGTTAACTTGCTCCAGGAATGCAAATGTTGGTAATGTTAAAAAAATATATATGCTTTTTGCCTCTTCACCTAAAAAGCTACATGTATCACGCAAAGTCAACTACCCATCTCAAAGAGTGAAGGAAAGATCTTTACCGAACTAATTCGTAAGTCTCTCCCAGAAGCGGGTTGAAAGGCTTTCCAGTGCGTTCCCACTGAGAAGCAACAGCAGATACAGCAAATGCAGCTACACACTGTGGAACACAGCATTAGAAGTTAAAGATAGCCTCACTTGCTCCCCATTCTTTAAGGAACTGAAATCTTGAAGATAATAATTACAAAATTATTTTGAGGAGTTTAATTACTTTGGATTTTTAATATATATCTAGCAACTTAATATGCAAGTGTGTGTATTCAAAATGAAAAATACTGAGTCTCCTGCTATAGTCATTCTGAGCTATTGTTTTTGTAACACCCTGAGTGCTACAAATTCACTCAAGAACTTTTAAAAAACTCTCAAACCCCAAATTACTTTTAATTCCCTTAAAATTTCTAAAAGTACAATTTGAGGATAGGGAAAAAGCGATAAAACTAAACAAATTGGTATTAAGTCCCATGAGGTTGGGAAAAGCTGATTTATATAAATGAAAGAACAGAAAGATTCCGTTTAGAATGCTATTGCTTTGTCTGGAGAACAATGTGTCTATTCTGCCTGTAACTAATCCATCTGTACACATCATGTAAGCATCTTCTATCCAAAACAAAATTACAAAGTGCAATTCCTTGTTATCTTTTGTTTTAATCTAGAATAGCGTGTAAGTTAATTACACACATAAGCATAAATATACATATTTGTGTATGTATGTGTGTGTTCACTCCTTCTCGGAAATACTCTAAGAAAGTGTGAAAGAAGAAAAGTTGAGCTGTTTCTCCCAACACATTACTTTCTAAAATGAAGACTCAGAAACAGCTCACCAACATCCGATTTGGTTATGGACCACCTTCTGCTTCTCTTCCAATTGTCACTCGTCTTCCCACTGTGGTGGCACTCTGGCCAGAGGATGGCAGGGGAAGGAACACAGAGGACACTCCAAATATTCTAAGTTTTAATAACATTTCCCAATCTCACGCTGGATTGAACATGAATTTTGTGTATGTTTTGGGGGTGGAGGTGGCAGAGAAGTCTCTGAGATTTAAACCCTTTCAGTGCTTGTTTGACACGTACCTGCATCCTTTCCACAGAATCAGAAAATGAACTGGCCTTGTGGATGAGGTATGTATGTTCCATATATTCAGTGAGTCGTTGTAGGAAGCTCAAAGGCTCATTAAATATAACTGGCATGGTGATCTTGGATAGTTCCTATTTAACAAGAAAATGGAAATGGTGATGTCAATATACATGACAATATATATGACAAACTTACCTGCTGGTATCTTTACCTCACATGTCTCCTGGGAAGGAAGTAATGGAAAATTGCAGCCCATGAAACTGAATTAGCATCAGTTCACTTTCACAAATCTTTCCCAGAGGGCAATATGGAGTATATTGTTCTAGGCCTCGAAGGAAATATAAACACTCCCCACACATTCTCCTTCTCTTCAAGGAGCTCATGATCTGGTGAGCATTACATAACAACTATTAATAAATCTGCCTTAGATGAGAATTAGGAAATGGGAGGCGTCTGGGCAGCTCAGTCTGTTAAGTATCTGATGCTTGATTTTGGCTCAGGTCATGATCTCACAGGGAGACTGAGCCCTGCATTAGGCTCTGCCCTGAAAGCACAGAGCCTGCTTGGGATTCTCTCTCCCTGCACCGCACCCCTGCTCATGTTCTCTCCCTCTCTCTCTCAAAATAAATAAATGTAGAAAAAATTAGGAAATGGGATACAAAGATGATGGGGCTCCCAAAACCAAAAATCTTCATAGTGAGCTAATGATCAAAGCTGAAAGAAATTTCAGGCTGTTTTTGAACAACATTGAAGTTTCCTGAGCGTGCAAATCTACTCTACTTTGTGGACTAGGTACTAGAAGGCTATTGTACACATTACAGAATAGGCTTTAAATTCCGTCTGCTAGAATGACACACAGTAGACTTACAAAAATAATGTAATGATTGGGCGGGGTGGGGGGGGGTGTCTCTGACTTGAAGTTTCAACCCTGTATACCCTATCCTGCCAGCAAACAACAGCATCATTAGGTCTTTAAAAAATTCATTACGTAACATACTTATCTTGGTATTCTCTAGGATATTCAGATGATCTTCCCAACCCTTCACCTACCATTAGTTATGTTTCCTTTGGAAATCAGGTCTTTCATAAATTTTACTGACTAAAGCTACAGGCCAGGTGAACATTCCCAAGGTGCCATCCAAGTTGAATATCACCTGCCTTAGCTGACTTTCCCCTCCTCAATATCCACGTTCTTACTAATCCATACAATTAAAAGTAATATAACTTTCACAAGACTACAACTAGAGTGCATTAGAAACATTAAGCGCATTCATTGCCATAAAGTATTGCAGAACAGACATGTAACAGCTCAACCTAATTAACAGAAGTGGTAAGTCTATTGCTGTCTCACTGGGGAGTCAAGGGAGAATACGAACACAGAAAGAGATAAAGAAAAGACGACTGCACTATATACATTTGGAGATCTCAGTAAGTCCAGAAATTCACTGATGGGGCCCACGTCAGAAAACTGGGACTACCAATGTTTATCTCAAATGAGATGTCTCAAGCTCTCTTCCTTCTGTTTAAAAATACCTTTCTGGGGCGCCTGGGTGGCTCAGTCGGTTAAGCGGCCGACTTCAGCTCAGGTCATGAGCTCGCGGTCCGTGAGTTCGAGCCCCACGTCGGGCTCTGTGCTGACAGCTCAGAGCCTGGAGCCTGTTTCAGATTCTGTGTCTCCCTCTCTCTGACCCTCCCCCATTCATGCTTTGTCTCTGTCTCAAAAATAAATAAATGTTAAAAAAAAAAAATTAAAAATACCTTCCTTGTTTTCTTTCTTTAAAGAAACAAAACAAAACAAAACACAAGGGTGCCTGGGTGGCTCAGTCAGCTGAGCGTCTGACTTCGGCTCAGGTCATGATCTCATGGCTCATGAGTTCAAGCCCCATGTTGGGCTCTGTGCTGACAGCTCAGAGCCTGGAGTCTGCTTTGGATTCTATGTCTCCCTCTCTCTGCCCCTTCCCCACTTGCACGCTCGCTCTCTCTCTCTCAAAATAAGTAAACATTAAAAAAAAAAAATCATAGAGGAATACATAACTCTTGAAGTAAAAATGAAAATGCTCCTTTACCCAGAAACGAAGCACCATCAACTATTTGGGATATACTGCTATGTAATTAATTACACAGCAATACGTTAGACGTAGGGGATTTCAATACTCTACATGCAACGGACAGATCAACTAGACAGATGATCAAAAAAGAAACAATGGACTTAAATGACATGTTAGGCCAGACAGACCCCACAGACATCTATAGAACATTCCACTGAACAGCAGCAAAATACACTCTTCTCAAATGCCCACAAAACA
Source organism: Leopardus geoffroyi (assembly GCF_018350155.1). NCBI lineage: Eukaryota > Metazoa > Chordata > Mammalia > Carnivora > Felidae > Leopardus > Leopardus geoffroyi. The sequence continues at coordinate 46,531,497 of NC_059339.1, forward strand.
TTCTCCAGGACAGATTATACATTAGGCACAAACAAGTCTTTTTTGAAAAAAAATTTTTTTTAATGTTTATTTTATTTTTGAGACAGAGAGAGACAGAGCATGAACGAGGGAGGGTCAGAGAAAGAGGGAGACACAGAATCTGAAACAGACTCCAGGCTCTGAGCTGTCAGCACAGAGCCCGATGCAGGGCTCGAACTCACGGACTATGAGATCATGGCCTGAGCCGAAGTTGGCCGCTTAACTGACTGAGCCACCCAGGCACCCCTAGGCACAAACAAGTCTTAATAAATTTAAGAAGATTCAATTGATATCAAGCAACTTTTTGAGCCCAAAGAGTATGAAATTAGAAATGAATTACAAGAGGGGTGCCTGGCTGGCTCAGTTGGAAGAGCATGCACTTCAATCTAGGGGTCAAGGGTTTGAGCCCCACTTGGGCTGTAGAGACTACTTAAACAAGTAAAACTTTAAGAAGAAGAAAAAAATTAATTGTAACAAAAAAACCACATAAAGTCACAACTATGTGAGATTTAAAACATACTACTGAATAACCAAAGAACCAAATTCAAAGGGAAAATCAAGAAATATCTTGAGACAAATGAAAATGGAAATACAACATGCCAAAGCTGATGGGATGTAGCAAAAGCAATTCTAGGAGGGAGGTTTACAGCAATAGAGGACTACCTCAAGCAGCAAGAAAAATCTCAAATAAACAATCTAACCTTACACCTAAAGGAGATAGAAAAAGAACAAACTAAGGCCAAAGGTACTAGAAAAAAGGATATAACAAAGACCAGAAGGGAAATAAATGAAATAGAGACTAAAAAGCCAACAGAAAAAAGAATTCAAATAAAATAATATATAAAAGGAAAGACATAATTGATACCATAAAAATACAGAGGATCATATGGGCAAAATGGGTGAAGGAGAGTGGGAGACAGAGGCTTCCAGTTATGAAATAAATAAGTCATGGGGGAAAAGGTACAGCACAGGGAAGGTAAGCAATGTAACATATGTAATGTGTGGTGAGAGGTGGTGGCTACACTTGTGGTGAGCACAGCATAATGTGTAGACTCGTTGAATCACCACGCTGTACACCTGAAACCAGTGTAACATGTATATCAACTACAGTTCAATTAAAAAAAATACATGGAAAAAATGCAAAGGCTCATAAACTACTACGAGCAATTACATACTAACAAATTGGAAATCTTAGAAGAAATGGATGAATTCCTAGAAATACATACCCTACAGAGTGAAATCATGAAAAAGGAGAAAATCTGGACAAATTATCAATAAGGAGACTGAAACAGTAATCAAAAGCCTGCCAACAAACAAAAGTCCAGGATCACATGGCTTCACTGGTAAATTCTGCCAGAATGTACTTCTCTGACTCCTTCAAAAAATAGTAGAGGGAACACTTCCAAATACATTTTGTGAAGTTAGCATTAACCTGATCCTGAAACCAGGCAAGGACACTACAATGAATGTGCATCTGATGAGCATGGATGCAAAGCACCTCAAACAAAGTATTAGCAGACCAAATTCAAAAGTACCTTAAAAGGATCATATACAACATGATCAAGTGTATATACTTGATCAAGTGGATACACTCTAAGGATACAGGATGGTTCAACACCACAAATCAATAAATGTGATATACCACATTAACAAAATGAATGATTAAAATTGTACGATCACCTCACTAGATGCAAAAAAAATACATGTGACAAAATTCACCATCCTTCCATGATAAAGCTCTTAACAAAGTGGGTAAAGTGGGAACATACCTCAACCTAATAAAGTCCATATATGACAAGCCCACAGCTAACATCACGCTTCCTGATTTCAAACAGTATCACAAAGCTATAGTAATTGACACAGTATGGTACTGGCACAAACCTGGCCACACAGGTAAATGGAACAAAGAGCCCAGAAATAAACCCACACATATCTGGTTAATTTCTGACAAAAGAGCCAAGAATATACAATGGGGGAAAAGGACAGTTTCCTCAATAGATGTTGCTAGGAAAACTGGACAGCCATATGCAAAAGAATGATGCTAGACCACTATCTTACACCATGCACAATAATCAACTCAATACAGATTAAAGATTTAAATGTAAGAACTGTAACCATATAACCCCTAGATGAAAACACAAGGGGTAAGATCGTCATAGGTCTTGTAATGATTTTTTTTTTTTAATCTGACATCAAAAGCAAAAGTAACAGGCAAAAACAAACATCTGGGACCATATCAAACGGAAAACCTTCTGCACAGCAAACAAAACCATCAACAAAATGAAAATAGCAACCTATAGGATGGGAGAAAATATTTGCAAATTACGTATCTGATAAGAGGGTAAGATCCAAGATACATATTAAAAAAACTCTTACAACTTAATAGAAACAAAAAAGATTAAAAAATGGGCACAGGAAATGAGTAGACGTTTTTTCAAAGACAACATCCAAATGGCCAATAGGTAAAGGTGCCCAATACCACTAATCATCAGGGAAATGCCAATCAAAACTACAATGAGATTATCACCTCCCACCTGTTAGGATGGCTTTTATATAAAAGAGATGAATGGCTGGCAATAATGTGGAGAAAAGGGAGCCCTTATACACTACTGGGGGGATGTAAAGTGGTACAGACACTGTGCAAAGCACAATGGACATTTCTTAAATTAAAAACAGACCTGCCCTATGATTCTGCAGTTCCACTTCTGGATATTTACCCAAAGAAATGAAAAGACTTTTTTTTTTTATGGAATTTATTGTCAAATTGGTTTCCATACAACACCCAGTGCTCATCCCAACAGGTGCCCTCCTCAATGCCCATCACCCACTTTCCCCTCCCCTCCACTACCCATCAACCCTCAGTTTGTTCTCAGTATTTAAGAGTCTCTTATGGTTTGCCTCCTTCCCTCTCTGTAACTTTTTTTCCCCCCTTCCCCTCCCCCCCGGTCTTCTGTTGAGTTTCTCAGGATCCACATGAGTGAAAACATATGATATCTGTCTTTCTCTGCCTGACTTATTTCACTTAGCATAACACTCTCCAGTTCCAACCACGTTGCTACAAATGGCCAGATTTCATTTTTTCATTGCCTAGTAGTATTCCATTGTATATATAAACCACATCTTCTTTCGTCAGTTGATGGACATTTAGGCTCTTCCCATAATTTCTATAGCTATTGTTGAAAGTGCTGCTATAAACATTGGGGTACAAGTGCCCCTATGCATCAGCACTCCTGTATCCCTTGGGTAAATTCCTAGCAGTGCTATTGCTGGGTCATAGGGTAGATCTATTTTTAATTTTTTGAGGAACCTCCACACTGTTTTCCAGAGTGGCTACACCAGTTTGCATTCCCATCAACAGTGCAAGAGGGTTTCCGTTTCTCCACATCCTCTCCAGCATCTATAGTCTCCTGATTTGTTCATTTTAGCCACTCTGACTGGCGTGAGGCAGTATCTCAGTGTGGTTTTGATTTGTATTTCCCTGATGAGGAGCGATGTTGAGCATCTTTTCATGTGCCTGTTGGCCATCTGGATGTCTTCTTTAGAGAAGTGTCTATTCATGTTTTCTGCCCATTTCTTCACTGGCTTATTTTGAAAACACTAACTTGAAAAAACATGTGCACCCCATGTTCATTAGAGCATTATTTAGAATAGTCAGTATGGAAACAACCTAAGTGTCCATCGACAGATAAATGAATCAAGAAAATGTGATCATTGGGTCAAGAAAATGACATACACACCCAGGAGTATTATTCGGCCATGCAAAAGAAGAAAATCCTGCCATTTGTGACAACACGGATGAAACTGGAGGGCCTTATGCTAAGTGAAATAAGCCGGACAGAGAAAGACAAGTATTCCATAGTATCACCTACATGTGGAAACAATCAACAACAACAAAGAACAAACTCATAGAAACATAGTAGGGAGGTGGTTGCCAGGGGCTGCAGGTGGTGAATATGGGAGAGACTGTTAAAAGAGTACAAACTTTTAGTTGTAAGATGAGTAAGACAGAAAGATCTAATGTATAACATGGTGACTATAGTTGATAACACTGTTTTCCGTAAGTGAAATTTGCTAAGGGAGTAGAATTTAAATGTTCTCACACACAATGTAAGATGAGATGTGTGTATGTGAGGTGACTGATGTGTTAAATAATTCAAGGGGAATTCTTTCACAGTGCACAACATATGCAGTCATCTTATATATACTTTAAATGTCTTATAATGTTGTCAACTATATATCAAAAAACCCCATCCCTTCTACAGCCAATGTGCAGTATAGAATATACATTAGAAATAATTTTTCAAAATATCTTCTGAAAAAAATTAATTTACCATCTACTAGGTGCCAGGCACTATTTTAGGCACTGAGTTAAAAGACTTGGTAGGGCCAGTCCTGACCAAGGATGCCCTGCTCTCTTCCCTTACCTCTTACAGATCCTACCCATATTTGAAGGGTCAGCTCAAGTCTCTCCTTCTCAGCTGTTCTAGTTCTCATTGATTTCTCACTTCCTCCAACACCCGGCATACCAGAATCTATATCTCACAATTTAGCTCTTGGTCGTGTATTGGATTGCATACTGTTATGTCAGCTCATCTCGCTAACTCTATAGTAATATGGTTCTTGAAGGGAGGGATAAAATCTTATACTCTGCCCCAGAGAGAGAAGAGTACACTGCAGGTGCCCCTACCCTCCATGCTCCTCTGCAGTCCCAATGCCTGCGGACTTTACGCCTACGCAGGCATTTATCACAATACGCTAGACTTTGCTGACCCTTCTACTGGAATACAAGCTTCTTGACGTCAAACCCTCTTTTTTAAAAAAAATTTTTTTAACGTTTTATTTATTTTTGAGACAGAGAGAGACAGAGCATGAACGGGGGAGGGGCAGAGAGAGAGGGAGACACAGAATCGGAAGCAGGCTCCGGGCTCTGAGCCATCAGCCCAGAGCCCGACACGGGGCTCGAACTCACAGACCGCGAGATCGTGACCTGAGCTGAAGTCGGACGCTCAACCAACGGAGCCACCCAGGCGCCCCTCAAACCCTCTTTTTAATGATACACAATAGTTTATGTGGCAAAACGTTGTTAGGTTACAAAGCCACATGTTTAAAGAGATGTTTTATAGACATAGCAACAAATACTAGGAGGTCATAGCACCAAAAAATTAACAGCTGTTGTCTCTAGGAGTTGGTAGTGCAGGTAATCTTGACGACCTTATTTATGCTTTTCCATATTTTCTGTTTCCTAACGTGAACATGTATTGCTCTTTTAATCAGGAGTAAAACGAGATTTATCTTAAAATCTAATACTTTCAAGCCTGGCCAAAGGAAGCTAACAACCTTGCACCACAGACACTGGATCGCCTTAGAACACACGCATGGACATTATGCTAATCATAAAATGTACGAGAGAAAAGCGAAGTCTAAGCATAAGGGAAAAAGAACAGCGACAGAACGTGCTCAGGTTGGTCCAGGCCAAAGCCCCAGGGACAGTGAAGTGGCTAAGAGAGTGAGTTCTGAACAGAAAGCAGCATGGTAGCTAGCTGGGACAGGGGCCTGGGAGTTACTGTTTAATGGGTACAGAGTCAGTTCTGCAGGACGAAGAGGTTCGGTGGACGGTGGTGATGGCTGCACATGGCGAATGTACTGATGCCACCGAACTGCATGCTTACAAATCGTGAAGATGGTACAGTTTATGCTGTGAATTCTACCACAATTAGAAAAACAAAAAGGAATGGGGTCTGAGATTGAAGGCCCCTTGCTACCTAATACTTGCGTCACCACAAGTAAGTCCCTCACCTCTCCTCAGATGGGGATTTCATTGCATACGTCACAGGGCTTGTAAAGATCAGGTTAATTCATCTATGGCACTTAGAAGAGCACCAGGCAGACATGAAGTGAGCAATAAATGTGAGCTATTACCATTAAGAACGCATGCAAGAGTGCCAAGTCCTCCCAGATGCAGAGAGGCAAGAGAGCCTCAGAGGTTGGGATACTTCGCCTGGTCGCCTGGGCTGTAGAAAAGCTATTGAGAAAGCAGCATGACTTCCGCGCTCTGACTTTAAAGGGTGAGGGACTGAAGGAAAGGACCCCTGCTCCCCCTGGAGCCCCAGCCAGGACGGGATGGCTGCAGTCCCCCTGGTAAGGTTCTCTCTGCTGGCCGGCTGGCTGCTCCATCCAATCACCAAGACAGGAATTCATGGAGGGGACGACTTGAGTCATGTCCTTGACTAGTATGTGACCCACACCGTGCCGTTCTTCATCTCTACATTTCACTTCGTTGTGTACAACATCAGGATGAGATGTACTCATTACAGCAATGAAGAACTTTACCTCAAAGCTTGATTCTGGATTTTTTCCCACCAAAAAGTACTAAAAGGACTACAAAATATTCCTTGAGGGAATAGGATATGTGCTAGAGGTGAGGGCATTTTAGCTTGTCCCTAATTACAGAGGATCAGATGAGAATCGTGTCCTAGGGGCTTAATCTTTCATCTCTAAAGCAATGCTGGGTATGCTGCACCTCCTCACATATAGCCCCCACCCCCCCGGCAAAAATATACAGGCAAGGACAGGACCATCCAGGGTCTACTAGCCACTGGCCTCTCACACTGGTTGGCTAGACTTTATAGGAGTTAGTGAGTCATTGAAAGTGGGCGTAGTGTAAACTCTGAGACCACTGCACAAAGGACATGGTTTTATCATGAATTCAATGGGTAGATTATTTCCAATCATTTGAAAAGCTCCTAATCTAAATAAGCTTCTTTAAATCCAATGTTGTAATCTAGAATAATTTAAACTTTTTCTTACTTCTTTTAGTTAGCCCAGAACGTAAGCATTCAGAGAAATGAAAAGGCACACATCTGGGCCAAATATCAGAGAGGGAATACAAAGGAAAGAAAAGATCCCGGAGAACATATATACATAAATCCAGTCCACCATAACAACAGCGTCACCCTGAGAATGAGAAGAGTAGGAGTATTTATACTCTTAAAATACAGCAATAGACTTAATTTTATTGCCTCTATTAGTGAAATTATTTTAAAATAATATTACAGTAATTTTTAATTGTTAAAATCTACAGTTCCCTAGGTATGTAATGAAAAACTCAAGTGACAGAAACCCTATTTCATTCCGTTTTGGAATTTTACAGTGACCTCACTTTTACTTCCCATATAATAAAGTTTGGTATTGGACTCTCTAGATACCGTATACTAATTAGTACTGTGCAGATTCCAGTAATAGGAAAAGAAACAACGCACATTATGAGGGTCAAGTTTCAGGAAGAAACATGAACTAAGCTACTCTGATCACCGGGAGCATCAGTCGGCTGAAAAATTAAATATTTATGCCAGGCAGTTCCACCCTGTGACCCAGCTAAAAACACAGTTTAAATTTATCCATGCAAATTAATAGCAACCAATGATGAAACTGAAGAAACTCTTAATTGCAATTTCTCATCTGCTGACAAACTGAGAAAGGGAAAGAGAGAGAGAGAGAGAGAGAGAGAGAGAGAGAAGGCTGTTTGCTTCATCTTTGGAGCACTATATAAACAACCTGAAGGTAAGGCCAAGTTTGATCCCAGCTAAAATGGAAAATATTTTATAGCTGTAAACTCTAACACTGTAATACCCAATTGTGCAAATATTTAAGACCTGGGTTACAGAGAGAAACTCAACTTAGGTCTCTGGCTAAATTCGTCTGCTCGTTTGCCCAGGCAGCCAGCGTGCAGGCAGAGTCCTCACCCAGGAGTGGGACCCAAGCACTAAATGGGTTTCCAGGCTCCTCAGTGTTGGGCAAGTGCTAGAAGCAGCCTTGGTTCTGCTTGTTGGATGTCCCTTCAGGCAAGATGAAGTTGGCACTGGCTCCTTCCTCACCTCCCCCCCCACCACCGCCCCACCTCCCACAGCTACCAAGAATGTAAACATTCATCCCCCTTACATTTAAGGGCTTTGGAGGGTCAAAGGTCTCTTTCACATCTTTGGCTACTCAGCCCCCTCCCTCCATAAGATGTCTACCATCTATCTACTAGTTTATCTTGCACGAGAGGTTCTTGCTATCCGAATACCACTGACTGTGCCCAAAGCAGCCGCACGAAGAACTCAAAAGACTCCTGGGACCATCTGGATGAGCAGTTTAAAAAAGGCCTCCCGCCCTTATGCCTTCTGCTGTTGGTCACACCACTGTTCCTCAGCTCTCACAGACCTGCCCAAGGGGAACACAACAGGGGAATGAGTGGGAGATAACACACTTGGAAATGAAGGAACTGTGGAGCAGGAAAGGGGTATGTGTTTGTGTGTGAACTGAACCACACTGTGCTCAGCTTGGTGCAAACCAACGGTAAAAAACAGGAAGAAAAACAGAAGACAAGCTACAAGGAAAAAGATGAACAAAAAGATATTCTTTTCCTATTCTTCCTGTCTAGTAGCGGAGTATTTTCAGTGTTGGGAGGCATTTAACCGAAGTCTGGACAACCACGACAGGAACGTGGAAGGACAACAGATGTACTGGCTGACACCTGGATGGATCTCAGTCTTCACCCTGTATTCACTCAAGGTGCACAAAGACTGGCTAGTAGCTACGTGGGCGGGGCTGCTTTAAGGGAACCAATTTCCAGAGGCTCAGCCTCCACAGGCACTCTTACCTAATTATGGGAAGGTCTGAGCAGACACCTGCATTGGAGGTCATGCTTTCTCTTCTCCCACTTGCCCTCAACTACTCTTCTGTGACGGGGGTGGGGTGGGGGGGACACCTCACACCATCCTCAATCACTGTATAGTATTCTCACTCTGAAATGTAAAACTCGTTAGGG